>NC_055992.1:90562662-90871582 GCF_018446385.1 Zingiber officinale | reverse complement strand
AGCTCTGACGTTAAAAATTGAGAGACGAGCCGGCGTCTATAAACCCTCCGAGCGGAAGACCGTCGAGCTCCGACGTTAAAAATCGAGAGACGAGCCGACGTCTATAAACCCTCCGAGCAGAAGAGGGCAATAAGGACGGCAAGTGTCCAATGAATTCTGTTATCAAAGCGTCAATATCGTTCGACCGCTCCTGTATCCGATCCGCTCGACTCTATACCCGAAGGTACTTCATTGGTATCTAGCCAACAATCTCTGCTAAGGGGAACGTTACATATTTAGCGAACGATCGACATCTAAGTGTGATAAAAGGAGGGCGGTCGGCACACAGATAAACTTCCATTCGAGATATCATATCAAAGAAACAGCAAGCAAAATGAGATTACATTAAAGAAAATAAGGCCGAGCAGCCAAATTACAAAAAGGGGGTAGTTCATAGCCGAACGGCTAGATTACATTTAAGCTTCTACTCTAAATAATCAAAAAGATCCTTGGGGATATTGTCAAGGAGCGCCACTTGATCTGCAGCCGGGATGGCGAAGGACTCGGGAAGTTGCCCCTTGGACTTCAAATATGCGGTGGTGGCGGTCATGGCGAGGTCAAAGGTAGTGTACATCCGCTCGCAAACCTTCTCTGAAAATTCGGGCGAGCGGATGTAATTCTGTCTCAGGGCGGTGACCCGGCTCGGCTCAGCCTCTTGGTATTCTTTGAAGGCCAATTGAGACGCGTCGAAGGACTCCTGCAAAGTTTTCAGCTCGTCTATATGCTTCAGTGCGTCAGCCGAGCGGCCTGCTTTCTCGCCATCGAGCTAGTCCATCAGCCCCTTTACTTTCTGCTCTAGGCCCCGAGCCTCCACATTCTTTTTCTCCAGATCGGAGATGGTCGTGTTTTTACGAGTAGTGGCCAGAGTTATTTTTTTGTCGAGCGATTTGACCTGTCGCTTGGACTCGGCCAAGGCGTGGGCCTGATCGGCCGACTTCTTCTGCTCGGCCGCCAACAAATCTTGAGCTTTCTTCAGCTCCTTTTGCAGCTCGGCATACGAAGGGCCTTGAGAGCCGGACGGACCGCTAGCCGCCTTCAGTTGTCTTAATTCCTTGTCCACCATCGCCAGGTGGTTGGAGACAGCTATCTCCTCCACCCATCTCTGGCGAGAGAAAATTAGAAGTTGTTAGTGGCCGAGCGGAGATAATGCATACCAAACTTCGAAGAAAATGAACTTACCCCCGTGATCTCCTGCATGTGGCTATTGGCCAAATTTCGGAGGGGGATCAGCGCGACGCGCGCCCGAGCGTCGGCCCACATCTCAGCTAGGGGCCCCTTCAAGGTGATGGTGTGCTCGGGCGCGGTTGGGCGGTCGGCCTCTGGCAACAGCTCTTCAGTCGGGAGATGAAGAGTGACCCGTACAGTGCGGCCATGACCGGGGGTCGTCCGACCGGCAGTCGGAAGAGGATCAGAGGCCGGCACCGAAAACTGAGATCGGATGGTTGAACGTTGGACTGGTTGACGAGTGGGTGGAAGGGTGTTGACCGGAATAGCCTCAATTGGGGCTACCGGCTCGTCCCATTCAGAGGGAGTCCGGTCAGACGAAATAGCTTCGACCTCTGGAGCCTTACCGCGAGCACGTGTAGTAGCTCGGGCGGACGGTTGAACGGCAGACGTAGCCGATCGGAGTGGAGTCTCCACTCGGCGCCTCTTCAAGCCGGGTTGTCCCTCTTCCCGAGCGAAACCTTCTTCTTGGACAGTTGGTCCTCCGCTGGGGGTGGCTCCACTTGCCACATTCTACTGAGAGGCCTGAGCGGCCGACTCTTCATGAGTCCCGCCCTCCCCTTCATGCGAGCCGACCGGCTGGATGTCGAGCGCCTCCATCTCCTTTGCTGCCGCGGCTTCGAGCGCTGCCGCCTTTTTTTTTCAAAATGCCGGCCATTACCGACTCCATGACGATGTCCGCTGCAAAGGAAAGAAGAGAAATCAGTTAGCAATCAAAGTATATGCCCAAGTAAAATTCTTACCGAAGCTGCTCGGAAGAGGAGTCCGTATGGGACTCAGGCCGAAGATGTACATCACTCCTTCGTGCAGAAGCTTATTGATGTCAAGCCGCAAACCGGCTAGCATATTTACAGCATGGAGGTAGTCCGGTCGGGTCTTGAACTTCTTCAGCTCAGGAGTGGGGGGTAGGTCGACCTGCCACTTGGTCCAGAAATTGGCCTGATCGGGCATACGAATATAGAAAAAATACTCCTTCCAATGTTTATTGGAAGAAGACAGTTTATTAAAGAAGACTAAGCCGGGCCAAGCTTGGAACATGAAGGTTCCCGGCTCGGACTGCTTGGGGTAATAGAAATAATTAAAGACCTCCGGTCGGAGGGGGATGTTGTGGATCTTGAACAAAACAACAACACCACAGAGAAGGCGAAAGGTGTTGGGTACTAGACTGCCGAGTGGAACACCAAAAAAGTTACAAACATCTATAATGAAGGGATGTACAGGGAAACGCAGACCGACAGTAAACTGGTTGCGGAAGACACAGAAAGCTCCGCGCGGCGGCTTGTGTGGCCGAGTGGAGGGACCGGCTAACAGAAGTTCAAAATCACCGGGGATTTCAAAATTATCGGTCAGAATATCAAAGTCACGCCGATCGAATCGTGACTGCAGGGTGGTGTACCAAGGGCCGAGGGATTGGTCTTCAGGATGAGAAGAACTAGCCATTATCCGAGCGGACGAAACCAAAAAAGACGAAGCAGAAGATAAAAGCAAAATGGCAACAGAACAGTGTCCCGAAGATGGAAACTTGGAAGGAAATGTAAAGAAAACACCGGAAGCAAAGAGGGAAAGAAAGAGAACCTTGCAACAAAGATGAAGATTGAAGAAAAGAGCACCGGAGATTGCCGAAACCAAAAGAAGGAGATCGCCGGGGAACTGGAACGCGAGAAGTTGAAGGCACGCGAGAGCAATAGTGCGGCGAAGAGAGAACGAAGCTTTTTATAGGGTGGAGCCCGAGCGGCCTCCACCGTTGGATCCAGGTCGCGAAAATCGGAGCACTCATCGCGCCGTTCATTTCGAACCGCCTCGATCCCATCAGGACACCATGCCGCCGCCATACGATGACGGCAACATCACCACGTGGCATTCAACCACTGGAACGCATTTAATGCGCGCGTGCTAGACCTTAATGATGAAGATTGGCGAAAAATTCGAAGAGATGCTGAGTAACGGTGGTGTTGACTGGCGTTTTGGCTACCCTTGGTTTCTGAGCGGATGGTTGTGGCAGCGCGCCGCTCGGCTCAACTGACGGTCCAGTCAGTCGGACTAATCGCCTCCTTCGACTAGACTTGAAAGGGAGGCAAGTGATCCGGCGATAAGAAGAGGCCCCCCCCCCGCTGAGGGGAGTCAACGCCACGTGGAAGTCAAATGGCCGAACGGACGACCGGAGAAGAGGGGATCGGTCGGCCGACCGGAGAAGAGGAGACCGGTCGGCCGAGCGAGGTCCCAGCGGAGTCAAAGGCACCCAGCGGGGAGTTAGGGTTCCGACGCTCGTCGAACAGGATTGTAAGGCTGAGCGGATGACACGCTCAGCCGAAGACATAAGGTAGCATACTGCTAACAGTCTCCACAAAGCACATCACCGAGTATCTCCCAAGTAGATCACTATATATGGACGGCCGGACGTAAGGCAAGTGCTGGCCGGCCGGACACCCGACAGGGAGTAAGGAGAAAAGGACAAAGGACATATTTTGATAGCGGGCATGCTTTATAATCCGGCCATACTCCAAATCTGACGACAAGGGGTTCCGCTGTCCCATCGAAGACATGCTTGGACTGTAGCAGTATGGTGTCAGGTAAGCTTGCTGACAGGCCCTTACTGGGGTATGGGCTGAGGACACGTGTTTGCCTAGGTATGTGTGCCTGAGCTCCTCCCCAGCTCTATATAAGGAGCTTTGCATTTCACCAGAGGTACGCATTCTACAATATTTGGAGCCACTTCTTTGTTGTCGAGCTTTGCCTGACTTGAGCGTCGGAGGATCGTCGCCGGGAACCCCTTCCCGGCCCGATTTCTGTGTAGGTTCGCCGGAGCACCGTACGATCGGCCGGAGATCTACGTCAGCAGCTTGGAGAGCGCCACGTGCCCAGCGTTCGTTGATTCAGCGATTCGGACAGGATCAAACATGCATCTATAACTTTGCGTAAGAGATTTATGACCAAGATTTCTCACCATATCTTTCTTCTACATACTCACCTCTTCCATCTTGTTTCAAGTTCTTAGAAATCTGAGTTCCCTAGATCCATCAATGGATTTGGGTGAAAACTCATTTATGAAACTAGAGAGCTTTGATCGGACTCATTCAAACTCTTATGTGTTTATTATGTGGGCCTAAGTCCAAATAAACATCATTTACAGTTTTAAGGTCCTCCCACCGTGCTCAAAATAATTTGAAACTTTCATGATACTATGGTGTTGGTCTTCAAAAACCAACATAACAATGATGTTGGTATTTAAGCTGTGGTGCTAGTTTCTGAAGATCAACACCAAAATAATTTTTATTTTATTTATTTTATTATTTTTATTAATAAAATCACCTTTATTAATTTTATTTTATTATTCTTTTATAATTAGATATTAAAAATAAATATATTAAAAAAAATAGAATTTTTTTATATTTTATTAAATTTTTTATATTTTTAAATATTTTATTAAAGCTTTAAAATTAAAAATAATAAAAAAAATTTAGAGGGTCGTTTAAAGTTTAGATTAATTTTAGAGAAAATAAAAGAGAAGAAAGAGAAAAATTATATGTTGCATGCAAATGAGAAGAGGAAAATCCAATAATTGTCGGAGTGTAAAATTGAAATCAATGCATCTTTTGAGAAGAACGAAACTTGGCTGTGTTTTTGAGCAAAACCAAACTTGAAGTGGGCCTTTGAGAATTTGCTAAAATTTGGGATGGTTCAAGAGACACTGAAATTTGAAAATGTGGAAAAGATGCATCTCTTTTTTATTTTATTTTATCTAGTCTAAGTTAATTTTTTCTTCTATTTTTCCATAACAATTTCCTCTTTTCTCTTTCATCTGAAATTAAATTAATTTTTCTATTTCTTGTACATGCATACAACCATTATGATGCTGATTTTTAAAAATTAACATCATAATTTACTTACACTAGTACCACTGTAATGTTGGTTTTTAAAAACCAATATCATTGTGGTGTTGGTTTCTAAAAATAACATCACAACGATTACTACTTTCTAAAAATCAACACCACAATGGTGTTAGTTTCTAAAAATCAACACCACGACATTGTTGGTGTGTTAAACTATGGTGTTGGTTTTTTTAAAAATAGTAAAGAAGAACATATTAGGACTCCGAAGCATTGCTGAAATCAATAGGAGTTGGAAATGGATCCATTTGAAGTTCTCTAGGTTCAACAATAGATCTTGACCGAAACTCATTGATGGACCTAGGAGATTTGGATTTTAAAAAAAAATGGCATGTAATGGAAGAGGTAGTGTAATGAAGATATTTATGGTATTCATGCATAGTTTTGACATACTTAGAATAAGTTATAGGTATATGTCAATTGTCTTAATGTCATAAATTTTGAAAAACCTTTTAATCATTATTGTTAATTACTTCAAACTGATATCTTTAAGCACATATAGACTTTGGAGTACTTAAAAAACCTGTAGCACTTGGAATGAGACTGATCGAAGCTCTCTATATCTATCAATGAATTTTTGTCTATAGAGATCAGAAGATTTTCAAAGTTTATGAATTTATAGCAATTGATACATATATATAACTTATCATAGCACTTGGAATTGTTGGTGCAATGGACCTCTATGGTTTCGCTATTTGACTATATACCCAAGTATGGTCAGGTTGACTAACAAATTAATTCAAACATGATTTGATATTTGGAAGAGAGAAGTCTAGCCAGGATTAGATGATTAGCAAGGATAAGTCCTAACTAAAAATTAAGCAGGTAAGAAGTCTACTAAGTGGCTAGTCCTAACTGTTAGGATCGGTTGAGCTAGAGGGAGGGGGGGGGGGGGGGGAATGGCTCACTTCGTTTTCTTGATCAATTTAATCTTTCACAGCGGGCACTTGAAGGCAATGCTAACTCTTGTATTTACTTGGTATCCACCTCCTCAAGGAGGTGACTAGTCCAAGGATTCACACCACCGTCACCCTTCCACTATCAAACTTCTCCTTCTTGGACTAACACCGAAGGTGGAGAAATCTTACAAGACTTACAAGCCTCCCTTTCTAAGAGAAAAAGATCACACTCACTACAATGAAGAAGAAAGAAAAGATTGCAAACTTGAAATACTTCTTCCTTGCAGCGTGGAACTTGAAAACGTGGCGAGATCGAGAGCTTAACTTGAAACCCTTGAGAGATCTTGAGCACTTCAAAAATTGATCACACTAGAGCAATAGAACAGTGTTTTTCTCTGAGATTTTCTATTTCTTTTTCTTCCAGCCCTTTTAAATCACGTGAAAACTAGTCGTTTCTCACATAATCATCGCAGTGAATCGATTGGGTTTATATCCCAATCGATTCACAAGTATCCGTTGGAGGCCATCGCGTCAAGATCAGCGGTGCAGATTCTTTCATTTAACTCCAATCGATTGGGGGCAGTGCTTGAATCGATTCAGACACCTGCTCGTGAGATCGCAGGATCACAATGGCTCTGTGAATCGATCGGCCGATCGATTGAGTAACTTCAATCGATCGGTTGATCGATTCAGGGGAAATTTGTGCTTCGCGCAGATATTCCCTGGATCGATCGCTCGATCGATTGGATTACCCTGATCGATCCAGAACCATTCTGCGCTTTGCACAGAAGCTTCCTAGATCGATCGCTCGATCGATTGGATTACCCCAATCGATCGGTTGATCGATCCAGAAGCATTCTGTGCTTTGCGTAGAAACTTCCCGATCGATCGACCGATCGATTATCTTCCTTCTAATCGATCGGTTGATCGATTCAAATGCATTCTGCCTCACAACCATATCTAAATCGATTTACCAATCAATTTTTGCTAAGTGAGCTTAACACGCATCCAACCTTCTGACTTGCAGGAACTTCTCTTGCCAAGAATCCGGTCCTCGACCTTCTTAGACTTCTCTTGCCTTGCATCCGATCTTCTGACCTGCAAGGACTCTTTTGCCAAGAATCCGGTCCTCAACTTTCTTGGACTTTTCTTGCATCCGGTCTTCCGACCTACAAGAAACTTCTCCTGCAAACTCACAATGCATGTTAGATCCAACGTATTATCCTAAACTTAAACAATTGTCAATACATTGAAACTTCCAGGGCATGATTGCACCAACAATCTCCCCCTTTTTGATGTTTGACAATCTATTTAAGTTTAGGCTAATTTACAATATACTATAATAATACAATGATGAATAATGATTGCAACTACGTTGAAAATCATCTGAATTTAGCAGTAATTCAAGATAACACATAAGCAATAATCATGCACATAAGCAGTAAACTTTAAATCATCTGAATTAAGCAGTAATTCAAGATAACACATAAGCAATAATCATGAACATAAGCAGTAAACTTTAATTTCAATTTTAATTAACTTAAGCATAAACTTTAACATATATCTCCCTCTTTGTCAAATATCAAAACAAAACTCCCCCTCAATATGCGCACTAAGCAACCACGATACAGCCGAGAGGAACTCCCCCTAAAACACACAGATACCAACATAATATAACAATCGTGATTTTTGAAACAAAATAAAATATAGAACAAGCAAAATATCATATACCCAAAATAAAATGAAGTTCACAGAAGGACTCCACATCAAGCATCCACAGAACGTACAATAACATGTGTCATAAAGGAACATAGAACTCAATGAGATCATCTCCCGGAGGAGTGGTATCAGAATCAACAGAAGGAGTAGACGTAGTAGCTGGAGTAGGGGTCGTCGCAGAGACAGTACCAGGAACATCCTCAGCATGTGGGAGGAGATCTGTGGATAGAACAGACTGAGACGGATGACCCGTCACCCAAGAGCTCACCAAATCCACTAACGTGTCCAGAGTCGCTTGCATCATAGACTGTCGATAAACCATGGTATCCATCATGGTGCGCAGGCTGGCTACCTCCATGGTCAGCTCCTCAAGCCGGGTATCGACAGTCTCCTTGAACGTCGAAGAAGCTGGCTCGGGGATATCCTCCTCAGCATCAACCGCCGTAGGAGCCAATGCATGTGCATCCCCCCTGTGGCGAGCCCTGGGTCCCTCACCAAGAGCACGCCCATCGCGCCATCGAACTCCCTCGGGACCGCTCACTAAGCCTGTCTTCGTGAAAGAGCGTGACGAAATCCGAGAGTAGGCAACAGTCATGGGCTCCAGCCATCCCTGAGAGACATCTATCTTCATAAACTCTAGCCAGTCAGTGATGAGATGACCGAAAGGCATGTGAATCATCTCCTGCACTGACTGAGTAAAATGAATGATGCAATGAAATATGTTCAGAGCGATGTTGATGTCAAGGGAATGCTGAATGGCATATAATGCAAACATGTGAGGGGGTCGAAGAGTGGCTAAGGCGCGGGAGACAATAGGAAAGAGACAGTTAATGATCACCTTAAACATGACGGCGTTTTCAGCTGATAACTCAAGAGAAGAGAAATTAGTGATGTGAGCATCCGACCCGTCAGGACGAGGACGATCAAAAAAGAACTGATGCATAGATGCAATGCTGAGATGCTCAAAAGGTGAAGGCAACTCATCAGGAAGTGTAGGATAAAAAATAAAATCATTGTCGGATGGTAGACACCCTAGAAAGGACTGAAGGATCTCATATAAAAAATCCAAACTTCTCTTCGCAACACGAGTGCGATAGTTGACACCATCAGAAGTGTGCAAATTGTTATAGAATTCAGAGACAAGACTTACATTGATACTCCTCTCACAAGATAACAACGACTCAAGTTTATAGTGCCTGAAACGGGAATAGGTATCAAAGCAAGAGACCATATAGAATTAAAGATCAACAGACCTAGGGGTTATTAGTTTGAAGGTGTGCTTGCTAAAGGCCTGCTGCATAGCAGCATTAGGGAATCTCGAATCAGAAGGAGGTAATGGGCATGATGATGGTAAAGATGATCCTTCGCCCGATTCATGAACTTTTTGTTTCTTCCTATTGGATAGCAAAGAGAAAAAAAAAAAGTGAATTTGCAGTGCAACAGAAAATGCAAGGAAGAAGATGAATGCAAGGACAGTGCATACAATGCAATGCAGGAGGAAAATGCAAAGCAACACACAAAAAAAAACACACAAAATATATGTAGATTAGTTCAAGTATAGGAGCAAGAACCAAAGAAAAAATGAGAAAGGAGTAACGAAAATACTTAGGGTTTTGAGTGCGCATTGTGTGCGAGCGACGCGGAGACAAGGAAGAAGGGGCGGCCTAGGTCGTAGAAGGAGTAGAAGCGGGAGAAAGGTGGAAGAGCATCCTTCGCCGATGAAAACCGTCGGAGAGAATGGTCGATGCAGGCGGGAGAGTCGCCGGGAAAATCGCCTAAAAGCTAGGGCACGGAAAGAGTCGGGAGAGACAAGAGGTGGAGTGGAAAAAAAACCTAGGTTAATCAGGATTTAAGATGGGTTTTAAATTCCCAATCGATCGACCGATCGATTGAGAACAAGTGAATTAATCGGTCGATCGATCCATTGATCATGCGTCTCAATTGATCCATTGATCGATCCAAACGTGCTGAATCGATCCATTGATCGATTCAGATGCCCTCTGGAAAATCGAAAACGCGTTCCAATCGATCCATTGATTGATCGAAACGCTCTGAATCGATCCATTGATCGATTCATATGCTCTCTGTGGTGAAACGCAAGCCTCTCAATCGATCAACCGATCGATTGGGAGGTCTGATATTACTGCACTTTCAAAAACTTTCAGAACCAAGTTTTGGAAATGCACAAACCAATGTACACTACTCTAAAAATCACAAAATTTTGTGTAGACACTATACATATCTCATATTATCAAGGAAAAATAAAATTTGAGAAGATTTGACTCTTCTTAGCGAAGACTTACACAAAATTGAAAGTTGTCGAAAACTTCAATGATTTAAATAAGTACGTATCTAATTGTTCAGTGATAACTCCCATCCAATAACAAACTTCACCCAAGGTTTCAAAAATAAATTTTACACATATGGTAAATTTAAAATTTCCAATCATAATCGTAGGGCAACGTGCATATGATTTGTACAATTGCTTTCCCTATGATTGGACAAATGCATGTTTCATATGAAAACCATTTTTCTTGACCAAAATAATGCATCATAACAAGCATTATGACCAAGATAAATGCCTCTAACCTCTCACCCCCATCTAAATCATATTAAGAGGACAATTCTAGATTTTTGTAAGAGGTAAAATTAAGGTGAAGAGAACTTAAAAGGCTTTACCTATAAAGTGATCATGGAGGATGTGATTTAATCAATACAACACATTCCTAATTCCCTTCTAAGAAAACTAAATTCAACTTCGGGAAGAGGTTTAGTGAAGATATCGGCTAAGTTTGATTTTGACTCAACATAATTTAAAATGATGTCACCTCGAGTCACATGATCACGAATAAAATGATATTTAACCTCTATATGTTTCGTTCTTGAATGATGGACAAGATTTTTAGTCAAGTTGATCGTACTCACATTATCACAAAGAACTTGAACATTGTTGTAGGTAAGCTTATAGTCCTCTAGAGTATGAGTCATCCACAATAATTGTGATACACACTCTCCCATGGCAATATATTCCGCTTTGGTTGTGGAGAGAGCTACACAATATTGTTTTCTACTTGACCAACTTACTAGAGAGGATCCTAGAAATTGACAACTACCACTAGTACTTTTGCGATCCAATTTGCATCCGACATAATCAGAATTGGTATAGCCCACTAGGTCAAAAGATTCGGTTCTAGGATACCAAAGACCAACATTTTGAGTTCCCTTAAGATATCGGAGAATTCACTTAACGACACTCAAATGTGACTCCTTGGCACAAGATTGATACCTTGCACACTTTCCTACGGCAAAAAGTATATCGGGTCTACTAGCCGTGAGATAGAGAAGACTTCCTATAGCACTAACGATACACCTTGGAGTCAACCTCTTTCCCCTCAATGTCTTTATCCAATTTAGTACTAGTGGCCATGGGAGTAGATATTTCCTTTGCATTTTCCATTCCAAACTTCTTAAATAGCTCTTTGACATATTTTGATTGATGAATATAAATGCCCTCTTTTGTTTGCTTGATTTGTAACCCTAGAAAAAATGTTAACTCGCCAACCAAACTCATTTCAAACTCACTCTCCATGTGACTAATGAATTCATTTAAAAAGTCTTTATTTGTGGAGTCACAAATAATGTCATCTACATATACTTAGGCCACAAACATATCATTACCATTATTTTTTAAGAATAATGTGGAATCAATTTTCCCTCTATGAAACCCTTTTGATACTAGAAATGTTGACAATCGTTCATACTAAGCTCGGGGAGCTTGTTTTAGCCCATACAAGGCCTTTTTAAGTTTATATACATGGTTTGGACACTCCAAATTCTCAAATCCCGGTGGTTGCTCAACATATACTTCTTCTTTTATAACACCGTTTAAAAATACTGATTTTACATCCATTTGGTACAACTTGAACCCCTTGTGGGCGGCAAAGGCCAACATCATCCTAACTCCAATCTTGCTACGGGTGCATAAGTTTCATCATAATCTAATCCTTCTACTTGATTGAAACTCCTAGCAACCAATCTAGCTTTGTTTCTCACAACTATTCCCTTATCATCAAGTTTGTTTCTAAAAACTCATTTTGTATCAATAATTGATTTGTTGGTAGGCCTAGGAACTAAATCCCAAACTTGACTTCTTTCAAATTGAGATAGTTTATTTTGCATTGCTAAAACCCACTCCGGATCAAACAAGACATCATCAATGGTTTTTGGTTCTATTTGAGATATTAAGGTGACTTGGCTTCCTTCATTTCTAAAGTAAGATCGAGTTCTCACTCCTTGAGTGATGCCTCCTACTACTTGATCCAAGGGATGATTTACATGAATCCTGGTAGATCTTGATTCTTGATTTGTTATAATTTCGGGTTCAAGTGGCAAAGGTTCATTTTTCTTACCATCACTCTCTTGGTATTCTTCTCCTTGATGATTTACTTCATTTAGTGTTAGTTTCTCTAACTCAAATTGTAATTCTTCATCGTTTGCTCTTGTAGAGTTCAAAGAAGGATTTTCTTCAAATACAACATTTAGTGATTCTTCAACTAATTTTGATCTTTTGTTGTAAATTCGATATGCCTTGCTGTGACTTGAGTAGCCTACAAGAATGCCCTCATCCGCCTTAGCGGAGAACTTCCCCAAATGATCTTTGGTGTTTAGAATATAGACCTTACACCCAAACACTCCAAGATGCTTAATTGTAGGTGATTTACCAAACCACAACTCATGAGGTGTTTTTCCTAGAAACCTATGGATTAATGTTTGATTTTGCACATAACATGTCGTATTAATTGCTTCGGCCCATAGGAAACTATGAAGTGAATATTCATTTAACATGCTCCGAGCGGCCTCTTGCAAAACCCTATTTTTCCTCTCAACAACTCCATTTTGTTGAGGAGTCCTAGGGGTGGAAAATTCATGTTTATAACCTTTTTCCATACAAAAACTTGTGAATCTATCATTTTCAAATTCACCTCCATGATCACGTCTTATCTTGTTTATCTTATGACTCTTTTCATTTTCTACTCTATTACAAAAAGCAATCAAGGTATCTAAAGTTTGATCCTTATGTTTCAAGAAAAACACTCATGTATATCTAGTGTAATCATCCACAGTCACAAAGCAATATCTACTACCATTTAAAGAAATATGTCTACTACTATCAAATAAATCCATGTGAATGAGCTCCAAAGCACTTGAGCTACTTACTATGTTTTTACCTTTATGAGTAGTTTTGGTTTGTTTACCCATTTGACATGCATCACATATTTTGTCTTTTTGAAACTTCAACTTTGGCAATCCTTGTACCAACTCCTTCTTTGAAAGTCTTTTGATATTCCTCATGTTGGTGTGAGCAAGTCTTCGGTGCCAAAGCCAAGTCTCCTCCTCTTTAGACATGAGATACTTAGCAAACACATTAGTAGCACCAAATAGTTCAACTTGATAAATATTTTCTCTTCTATGGCCTATGAGAATATTTGTGTTTAGTTCACTATGATTGATTAGGCATTGAGATGAATTGAACTCAACTCCATAACCCGAATCACATAGTTGACTAACACTTTGATCCTGTCCGAATCGCTGAACCAACGGACGCTGGGCACGTGGCGCTCTCCGAGTCGATGACGTGGATCTCAGGCCGGTCGGACGGCGCTCCGGCGAATCTGCACAGAAGTCAGGTCGGGAAGGGGTTCCCGGCGACGACCCTCCGACGCTCAAGTCAGGCAAGCAAGCAACAAAGCAGTGGCTCCAAAAATCGTAGAATGCGTACCTCCGGCGAAGTCTGCGGCTCTTTATATAGAGCGGTGAAAGAGCCTCTACACGCCCACCGAGGCGCGTACGTGTCCGCAACCCATACCTCGGTATGTGTCTGTCAGAAAGCTTACCTGACGTCATACCGCTACAGTCCAACCATGTATTCGATGGGACAACAGAACACCTCGTTGTCAGACTTGGAGTATGGTCTAGCCATAGGACTTGACGGCTGTCAGAAGATGTTCCTGTCCTTCTTTACCCACCACCGGTCGGGACGTCCGTCTGGCCGGCTGGACGGAGAGCGTCGTCCGGACGGCCCTCATCCCCTGCGCCGACCGGGCGGCACGCCCATCACGTTCCGCCTGTCATTTGCATTGATATGCTGGGGAGACTTCTAGGCGGGTGCTACGTAAGGACTGTTAGCAGTATGTCACCTTCTCTTAGGCCTTCCGCTCGGCTCTTAGCTATTGTTTCAACTGAGCGTCGGAACCCCGACCCCTGTTAGGGCACGTTTTACTGTTGGATGCTCATCGGTCAGTCGATCGGTCTATCCTTTTCTCTCAAGTCCGGTCGGCTCACCCTTCTCCGGTGGACCACCTGGCCTTTTGACCTCCACGTGGCGTTGACCCCTCGTTAGGGGGTCCCGGGCTCTTACCACCGGATCACTTGCCTTCCCCTCGAGTCTAGTCGAAGGAGGCGAAGTCCGACTGACTGGACTGCCGATCTGACTGAGCAATGATCGCTGCATTAGGCCGCTCGGCCAGGCATAGGGATACTCATCCGTTCGGCGGTATCTTGTCCGTGCCTTGTGTTCTCTTGGAATCCATGTCCGATGCTCTCCCCTACTACCCATCACGTGCGCTGCGCACGGTAAGGGGAGCTCATTAAATGCGGCCAGTCTTCTGCTGACACGTGGTGATCGTGCGTTTGTCAGAGTATGGCGGTGACGTCACTTCCGATGGGACATCCGCCGTTTGAAATGAACGGCTAGATGACGACCTCGATATCGGCGACCTGGATCGGACGGCTGAAATTAATAGCGGCCGCCCTTATAAAGCTCCGACTTCCGCTTTCCGCCGCATTTCGGCCTCATCGTCTCCAGCCATCCCTCCGTTCCTTTTTTCCGGCGACCTTACGTTTCAGCTCTCCGACGACTCTACAGCCCCCTTCGATCATCTTCTTTGCCCGTAAGGATTCCTTTTCCTTGCTGCCTCTCCTTTTTTCTCTCTATTAGCTGTTTCTTTCATCATCCCACATTCTTTCCCTGTTTTTATTTCTCCCTCCTTCCATCGTGCGTCCATCCCTAGCCTTATACCATGACCAACACCTCACAGTCGACCGGCGGTGCTCCGGGTCTTTGGTATTCGACCATGGAAAGCCGGTTCGACGAGGAGGACGCCTTGCGCCTCACTCGAACCTATGATCTGCCGACCAACCACCAAATAGTGTTAGCCACACCGGCTGATCGACCTCATGAACCGCCGCCCGGCACCGTTCTATTCTTCCGAGACCAATTTTTGGCCGGGCTACGTTTTCCACCCCACCAGTTCTTCTTACAAATTTGCAATTATTTTCGCATTCCGCTCGGCCAGGTAGTCCCTAACTCCATTAGGCTGTTGAGCGGAGTGATAGTCCTTTTTAAACTGAACAACATCCCCCTCGACCCTAAGATTTTTCACTACTTTTTTTATCCCAAGCAAGCCGAGTGGGGTACCTTTATTTTCCAATCTAGGATAGGTTTCATCCTTTTTGATAATATGCCGAGCTCCAACAAACATTGGAAGGAGCACTTTTTCTATGTGCGTTTTCCCGAGCTGCCAACTTTTCGTACCAAGTGGCAGACGGCGATGCCGGCGCAACCGGAGCTCGGCAAATTTAGAGGTGATGCGGCCTACCTTCATGCGGCCGAGCGGTTGGTGGGTCAGCACTATCACATTGACAAGCTGCTCCTCCCAGGAGTAATGTATATATTCGGTCTGTCTTCCACCCCAGCCGATCTGCCTTGCAACATGAGTAAGCGATTCTCATCCCTCCTTTTTCTTTTGTTCTAATTGATTTAATCTTTGTTTCTGCAGCTGAAGTTATGTGGCACGCTAAGGCGACCGAGAAGCTCAAATTGAAAGCCGCTCAGATTGAGGCGGTGAAGAACAAGGAGGTCGCCGAGCGGGGCCTTGATCCAGCCGATCCGACCGGCGAATTAGGCGAGGGGACCCAGGATGCCCCTGAAGCCTTAGCAGCTACTACCTCTCACGACGAGGCAGCGGGCGGCACAGAACCTTCTGCCCAAGCCGAGGTGGAGGGTCGTTCGGCCGATGACGTTCCGCTACTCACTCGGAAGCGCCGACGACCGGAATCTGCCTCTACCTCAATTCCACTTGATGAGACACAGCCCGAGTGGAGCACGGATGCTCCGGTGTTGTCCGGGATGGTTTCCCTAGAGAGTACCCCGACCCCACATGGCTCTCCGAGGGCAAGCTCTGAGGTGCCGCCGTCCAGCCCTTCAAGAACTTTGCGCCGTATCAGGCGTTTGGGCGAGCTTCCTTCCTCGTCCACCGGTGGGCCATCCGGTAAGGACGATGCTTCTCAGGGCGAGCCGAGCGGCCAGAACTTAATTAAAACCGTCCTGCACCTCCCCTCAGAGGAATACATGGCCGCTGCTGATCAGCCAATGGTCCCCGAGCAGCAGATCACCTTGACGGGCCCTCTTGCAAAAGCTTGGGAGGACGCTCGGCGCCGAATAAAAGTGATGACTCCCGGGCAGCTCGGCGACAGCAACCTTCAACAGGCCACCGGGGTATGCTCTTTTTCTTTGTCCGTGTATTTGAATTAAGTTTTTAACCTGTTCACTTTTGCTCGTAGAACTGGGTGGAGCAAATCGCCGTTAGCAATCGGTTGGCCGAGCTGGAGGATGAATTGAAAAAACTCAAGGTCGCGGGGGACAGCCAACAGTCGACGGCCGCTCTGGAGAAGGCCAAAAAATTACTGGAAGCCGAACGGAAATGGGCTTCCGATCTGGCGAGCAAGGTCGTTCGTCTCGAAGCGATGGTCAAATAACGAGATAAGGAGATCAAGACGACGATCACTCGGAAGCGACAGGCCATCGATGACATGGACCGAATGAAGGTGGAGATCAGAGGGCTGGAGCAACGCATCAACGATCTGGATGCTCTTCTGGCCACCGAGAAGGAGAGCCGTTCGGCCGATCTTCAAAGATTTGATGTAGATTTGAAGGATCTTCAAGCTGCCAGCGACGCTGCCCACGCCGAGCTCAAAGAGTATCAAGAGGGGGAGTCGGCTCGCTCCGACGAGGTGAGGAAGGCATTCGTCTGCTCGGATGCCTTTGGGGAGAAATTTACTGACAAGATCTCCCTCACCTTTGAAGAGGCGATCAAAGCGGTTGTGGATCACTTAAAGGCCAAAGGCCACCTGCCCGCCGAGCTGACCATCCCTCCCGAGGACCTCGTGACCGTGATGGACGCTATCCCTGATGCTCTTTTTTATTTCGACGCATGAGGAGTGTTTCTTATAAACTTTTTTGTATCCCCGCCGTTCGGCCAAACTTATTTTTGCTGTAACTTTTTTGGTTAGTCCTGTGCTTAATAGATAATCTTTTCCTTTCCTTCAACTTTTGTTTTGGCAAGAAATTTTTTTCTCGTCATAACTAAAGTATTCTGTAAAACTCCTCCGCTCGGCACCACGCTGTGTCAGACAAGTCGATTGTCTTTAATAACGTCTTTCATCATGCGACTGAGCAGCCGCTCGGCATGAGAACGCCCTTTGTTGGTATGGTAATTATCTTTAGTTCTCATTGACCAATTTTTGCTCTGTGCCTTACCCCCCAAAGGGGTTTTCGCTAGATTTTCGCAATGCGAGCCGCTCGGACGTTTATAGACGCCAGCTCGTCTCTCGATGTTTAACGTCGGAGCTCGACGGTCTTCCGCTCGGACATTTATAGACGCCGGCTCGTCTCTCGATATTTAACGTCGGAGCTCGACGGTTTTCCGCTCGGACGTTTATAGACGCCGGCTCGTCTCTCGATATTTAACGTCGGAGCTCGACGGTCTTCCGCTCGGACGTTTATAGACGCCGGCTCGTCTCTCGATATTTAACGTCGGAGCTCGACGGTCTTCCGCTCGGACGTTTATAGACGCCGGCTCGTCTCTCGATGTTTAACGTCGGAGCTCGACGGTCTTCCGCTCGGACGTTTATAGACGCCGGCTCGTCTCTCGATATTTAACGTCGGAGCTCGACGGTCTTCCGCTCGGACGTTTATAGACGCCGGCTCGTCCCTCGATATTTAACGTCGGAGCTCGACGGTCTTCCGCTCGGACGTTTATAGACGCCGGCTCGTCTCTCGATGTTTAACGTCGGGGCTCGGCGGTCTTCCGCTCGGACGTTTATAGACGCCGGCTCGTCTCTCGATATTTAACGTCGGAGCTCGACGGTCTTCCGCTCGGACGTTTATAGACGCCGGCTCGTCTCTCGATATTTAACGTCGGAGCTCGACGGTCTTCCGCTCGGACGTTTATAGACGCCGGCTCGTCTCTCGATATTTAACGTCGGAGCTCGACGGCCTTTACGGCTAACTTCGACACTGCCGATCGGCGGAACCCTTGGCCATCCTTTGAATTAATTTCATTTCCTGCATTACAAGGACACGGGCGAGTAGCATATACACAAAAATGAGTTACATTCGTGCACCTTTCATCCAGCTCGATAAGGCTGGAGATGATTTGCACTCCACGGTCGATCCAGCTGCCGCCTGTCTCCATCCTCCAAGTAGTAAGCACCCAAGCGGAGTTTTTCAATAACCTTAAAGGGACCCGCCCAAGGAGCTTCAAGCTTGCCGACGTCGCCGACCGGCTTGACTTTCTTCCAGACGAGATCACCGACCTGGAATGATCTGGGGATCACGCGGCGGTTGTAGTTTTGCTTCATCCGCTGCCGGTATGCCATCAGCCGAACGGACGCCTTGGCTCGCTCCTCGTCGACCAAATCCAGCTCCATGTTCCTCCGTTCGGCGTTGCCATCATCATAGCTCTGGATCCGGACGGACTCAACGCCGACTTCGACCGGAATGACCGCCTCGCCGCCATACACCAAATGGAACGGCGTGACGCCTGTCCCTTCCTTCGACGTCGTTCGGATGGCCTATAAGATGCCCGACACTTTATCCGGCCAACTTCCTCCCAAATGGTCGAGCCGAGCGCGCAGAATACGAAGAATTTCTCGATTGGCTACTTCGGCTTGACCGTTGCTCTGGGGATAAGCCACGGACGTGAAGTGTTGCTCGATGCCGTAGCTTTTGCACCACTCCTCTAGCATCTTCCCTGTGAATTGCCGCCCATTGTCGGAAACCAATCGGCGAGGGATGCCGAACCGACAAATGATGTGTTGCCAGATAAATTTTTTGACCATCTGTTCGGTGATCTTGGCTAGTGGCTCGGCCTCCACCCACTTGGAAAAATAATCAACCGCCACTAGCAAAAATTTCCGCTGCCCGGTCGCCATCGGAAATGGACCGACAATATCCATTCCCCATTGATCGAACGGACATGAAACTGTTGATGCCTTCATTTCCTCTGCCGGTCGGTGGTTGAAGTTATGGTACTTCTGGCATGAGAGGCACGTCGACACGATCCGAGCGGCGTCTGCTTGTAAAGTCGACCAAAAGTACCCGCCCAAGAGGATCTTCTTGGCCAACGATCGTCCGCCCGGATGCCCTCGGCACGATCCTTGATGTACTTCTTGGAGGATGTAAGCCGAGTCCTCCGAGCTCACGCATTTCAACAACGGGCGTGAGAAAGCCTTTTTGTAAAGCTGATCGCCGATGAGTGTGAACCGACCGGCTCTCCTTCTTAGCAGCTGGGCTTCATACTCATTGGATGGTGTGGCGCCCGAGCGGAGGAACTCTATGATGGGTGTCCGCCAGTCGCTTGGAAATGTGAGGCCTTCCATCCGGTCGACGTGCGCCACCAACAACACTTTTTCAATTGGCTGCTGAATGGCGACCGGCGTTATTGAGCTCGCGAGTTTGGCTAACTCATCAGCTGCTTGATTTTCTGCTCTGGGTATCTTCTGGACAACAACTTCTCTAAAATAGGCTTTGAGCTTCTCGAAGGCTTCAGTGTAGAGCTTGAGCCGAGCATTATTGATTTCGAAGGTACCAGAGAGCTGCTGAGCGGCCAACTGCGAATCCGAGTGAAGCGTTACCCGACCGGCTCCCACATGCCGGGCAGCCTGCAAGCCAGCTATGAGGGCCTCATACTCTGCTTCATTGTTGGTAGCTTTATAATCCAGCCGGACGGATAAGTGCATCTTTTCTTCTTGAGGGGAGAGCAACAATATTCCAATTCCGCTTCCGAGCCGAGTGGACGACCCATCTACATATATTCTCCACATAGTTTCCGGCTCTGGCCTTTGCACCTCAGTCACAAAATCGGCCAAGGATTGTGCTTTGATCGCCGAGCGGGGATGGTATTGGATGTCGAATTCACTTAACTCTGTCGTCCACTTGATGAGCCGCCCGGATGCTTCTGGGTTTAGTAACACACGTCCGAGCGGGCTATTGGTTTTGACAATGATCGTATGCGCCAGAAAGTATGGACGAAGGCGCCGAGCGGCGAGGACCAAAGCGAAAGCTATCTTTTCGAGCCCAGTGTAGCGAGATTCAGCATCTTTTAAAATGTGACTAAGGAAATACACAGGCTCCTCTCCGCTCGCCCTCACCAGTGCTGAGTCGATTGCCTGCTCGGTCGAGGATAGATAAATACAAAGTGGCTCCCCAACAGTCGGCTTGGCCAATACCGGGAGAGAATTCAGATATGCCTTCAAGTCTTCGAACGCCCGATCGCACTCTTCATCCCAGTGAAACTTAGTGGCCTTGCGCAAGATTTTGAAGAAAGGGAGGCTCCGGTCGGCAGTTTTGGAGATGAATCTGGACAAAGCAGTTATCCGACCGGTCAAACGCTGCACTTCCCTTGTATTTCTTGGAGGCGACATATCTTGCAGAGCTTTCACTTTGCTGGGATTCGCTTCGATGCCCCGCTCGGTCACTATGTACCCCAAGAATCGCCGTCCTTTTGCTCCGAACAGGAACTTCTGGGGATTTAGCCTGACTCCATATTTGCGTAGCATTCGGAAGGTTTCTTCCATGTCCTTGAAGAGATTGGCCGCTCGGACGGACTTAATGAGAATGTCGTCCACATAAACTTCTAGATTCCGCCCGATCTGCTCTCTGAATACTTTATTCATCAAGCGCTGATATGTGGCCCCCACATTCTTCAATCCGAACGGCATTACGTTATAGCAATAAGTGCCGTCGGCCGTCACGAAGCTGACTTTTTCTTGGTCTTCACGGGCGAGCGGCACTTGGTGATAGCCCTGGTAGGCGTCGAGCATACAGATTAACTCGCAACCGGCCGTAGAGTCCACCAGCTGATCTATCCGGGGCAGAGGATAAAAATCTTTCGGGCAAGCTTTGTTGAGATACCGAAAATCTATGCACACTCCAGCTCGGGAACTGCACCTCGCGTATATGGCCGGCCTCCAGAAGTTTTTCCACCTCTGCTCGGATGATGGAATTCTGCTCGGCGCTGAAGTCCCTTTTTCTTTGCTTTACCGGCCGAGCGTCCGGTCGGACATGCAACTCGTGCTGCGCTATGCTCGGCGAAATTCCGGGCAGCTCATGTGTCGACCAGACGAAGACATCATGATTTCTTCGGAGGCATTGGATCAGCTCCTCTTTCTGCTTCTCCTCCAGATCGGACGCAATAAAAGTCGTGGCCTCCGATCGGGTTGGGTGAATCTGCACTTCCTCTTTTTCTTCATAAATTAAAGAGGGTGGCTTTTCGGTGATGGCGTTTACCTCGATCCGGGGCGCCTTCCGAGCGGAATTGGCTTCTGCTCGGACCATCTCGATGTAGTATCGCCGAGCTGCTAGCTGATCTCCTCGTACTTCTCCCACTTTGTCCTCCACGGGGAACTTGATCTTCTGATGGAAGGTTGAGACGACCGCTCGGAATTCGCTAAGCGCTGGTCGTCCCAAAATGACGTTGTAGGACGAGGGAGAGTCGACCACCACGAAGTTTGTTGTCCTTGTCCTCCTGAGCGGCTCTTCTCCCAGCGAGGTAGCCAGCCGGATCTGTCCGACCGGCTGAACTTCGTTACCCGTAACCCCGTAGAGCGGAGTTGTCTGGGCAGCAGCTCGGCTCGATCAATTTGCAGCTGATCGAACGCCTTCTTGAATATGATGTTGACTGAGCTCCCTGTGTCAACAAATACGCGGTGAATAGTATAATTGGCTATTACCGCTTTGATGAGCAGAGCATCGTTGTGGGGTACTTCAACTCCTTCCAAGTCCCCGGGCCCGAAACTAATTTCGGGTCCTTCCGCTCGTTCTCGGCTACAGCTGACCGCATGAATCTGGAGCTGCCGGACGCTCGCCTTTCTAGCTCGGTTGGAGTCTCCTCCGGTCGGCCCGCCAGCGATAACATTGATCTCGCCTCAGGAAGTATTGCTTCTATTTTCCTCTTCCCGAGCGGACGGTCGAGACCGTTCTCTGGACGCTCGGCGATTCTCCTGCCTTGGAGAACGATGCCAATCGGGAGTCTGTTGCTGTGGCCTATCAGCTCGCGTCCGATCGGCTTCATGAGTTCTTTGTCGCCTGTTGACTGAGGGAAACCGTCGTCCGGCATTCGGGGGCACAGGATGAGCCACGAAGGGAAGACTTCGACAATCCCTTGTGTTGTGTGTATCCGTCCAGTGGAAGGAGCAGAACATTGGGGTCCATCTCTTCTTTGGCTTGGGCCGAGCGGCAGCCACCTCTTGCACATGGGACCTGGCGTGGGGGGATCGGATTGCTTCGGCCCTTGGTCCTCTAGGCGGCTGATGAGTGGCGTGCTGTTTCCGCTCGGCCGGAGGAGCCCTCTCGGCTGGAGTTTCCTTTTTCCTTGCCGCTTGCGCTTCTTCCACGTTGATGTATTTGTTAGCCCGGTATAGCATGTGATCGTAATCTCGGGGCGGCTTTCGGATGAGTGATCGGAAAAAATCTCCATCCACTAGGCCTTGTGTGAAGGCATTCATCATGTCCATCGCCACTTTGTTGAACCGCTGGATGTAAGCTCGGAGCGATTCACGGGCTTCTTGCTTGATGGCGAACAGGCTCACGCTCGTTTTCTGGTAGCGCCGACTGCTCGCAAAATGGTGGAGGAAGGCCGTTCGGAAGTCCTTGAAGCTTGTGATGGATCCGTCCGGCAGCCTCCGAAACCACCGTTGAGCCGATCCCGAGAGAGTAGTAAGAAAAACTCGGCACTTTACTCCATCTGTGTATTGATGGAGAGTGGCTGTGTTATCGAACTTACCCAGATGATCATCTGGGTCAGTTGTCCCATTATACTCGCCGATCGTCGGAGGCACATAGTGCTTCGGCAAAGGATCTATCAGAATAGCCTCTGAAAATTGGCGATTAATCCTCTCGGGTGATGCGTCCGCTCGGGGGGCTTTCCCCTTTCTATCATCTCGTCTAGGCATCTCATCCGAAGAAGATCCCCTATCTCTATGAGCTGGTACGGCTTCAGGGGTGCGGAATAGGGCTCGATGAAATACAACGGTGGTCGGTGGTGCTTCCGCTCGACCACCAGACGCTGATGTTGCTTGCTGCTCCGGCCGCTCGGCTGTGGCTTTTTGCTCCACGAGCTTGGCGGCCCTTATCTCGATCAGAGCATCGAGTTCCTCGTTCGAAAGCGTCACCATGTGTTGTCGTCCAGCCTCGTCCATTGCTTCCGATCGGATGCAGGAGCGTTCCCACAGACGGCGCCAAATTGATCCTATCCGAATCGCTGAACCAACGGACGCTGGGCACGTGGCACTCTCCGAGTCGATGACATGGATCTCAGGCCGGTCGGACGGCGCTCCGACGAATCTGCACAGAAGTCGGGCCGGGAAGGGGTTCCCGGTGACGACCCTCCGACGCTCAAGTCAAGCAAGCAAGCAACAAAGCAGCGGCTCCAAAAATCGTAGAATGCGTACCTCTGGCGAAGTCTGCGGCTCTTTATATAGAGCGGTGAAAGAGCCTCTACACGCCCACCGAGGCGCGTACGTGTCCGCAGCCCATACCTCGGTATGTGTCTGTCAGAAAGCTTACCTGACGTCATACCGCTACAGTCCAACCATGTCTTCGATGGGACAACAGAACACCTCATTGTCAGACTTGGAGTATGGCCTAGCCATAGGACTTGACAGCTGTCAGAAGATGTTCCTGTCCTTCTTTACCCGCCACCGGTCGGGACGTCCGTATGGCCAGCTGGGCGGAGAGCGTCGTCCGGACGGCCCTCATCCCCTGCGCCGACCGGACGGCACGCCCATCACGTTCCGCCTGTCATTTGTATTGATATGCTGGGGAGACTTCCGGGCGGGTGCTACGTAAGGACTGTTAGCAGTATGTCACCTTCTCTTAGGCCTTCCGCTCGGCTCTTAGCTATTGTTTCAACTGAGCGTCGGAACCCCGACCCCTGTCAGGGCACGTTTTATTGTTGGATGCTCATCGGTCGGCCGATCGGTCTATCCTTTTCTCTCAAGTCCGGTCGGCTCACCCTTCTCCGGTGGACCACCTGGCCTTTTGACCTCCACGTGGCGTTGACCCCTCGTTAGGAGGTCCCGGGCTCTTACCACCGGATCACACTTAAAAGATTAAAGACCATGCCTTTCAATAATAACACATTTCTTATCACAAATTTTCAGAAATTCTAATATCTCCTATTCCTATGACTTTTAATTCACCACTATTACCAAAAGAAACGGTACATTTACTTTTGTGTCTAAATGATGAAAATTTTGAAGAGTCCCCCGTCATATGCTTAGAGCATCCACTATCTACGAACCATGTTGTTGGATGCTTCCCCTCGGCGCATGCCTGTTTACACACGATGAACCAAATGTTTTGGTACCCAAAATTTGGGTCCAGTAGCATCAATAACAAATTGCTTGGGTACCCAAGCTTGAACAAACTTAACCCTTGAAGCATGATTTCTACTAATTAGAGACATGAATTTAACTTCATTATCTTGTGATTTAAAACCTAGTCCCGCTTTGTTGTACACACCCCTTTGAGCTCCTAGAATCATGTTTAAATACTTTGAGCTTGAAGTAAATTTTTCTAGAGCACCTCTAAGATCATCAACTTGTAAGTTCAATGATGTATTTTCCTTTTTAAGATCATCAAATCATTTTTGTCATTTTCATGAAGCATGCAAATTTCACATGACACAATTTCATTTTTAAGTGATTTCAATTCATTTTGTAATTTTTTAACCTTCCCTTTTGATTTAGCTAGTGCATTGGTTAAGCATGTAATGGTGGCATACATCCTATCAAGCTTGGGAGAAATTAACTCATCATCAATAGATGATGACTCACTTGAAGACTCCACATCCTCTCCATAACTATCTTCATCTTCACTATCTTCAACATGGCTTAACGCCATGAGAGCCATATGCTTAGAGCTCTTCCTTTTATCTTCTTCCGATGAGCTTGACGATGAGTTGTCCCATGTGGCTTTCAAAGCCTTCTTCTTTTTCTTGGTCTTTTCCTCTTGCTTCCTCAACTTTGGACACTCCGTTTTGTAGTGCCCCTTTTTTTTGCATTCATAGCAAATTATATCAGTCTTAATCTTAAAATCCACAAGAGATTTACCTTTTCTCTTTTCATCATTGAAAATCTTTTTAACATCCTTCTTGTCAAACTTCCTTGAATGTCTCATCATTCTTCGAACAAAGTTTGTCACTTCACTTGATGATAGCTCTTCATCACTATCACTATCACTATCACTATCTCGCTCAGATTCTGAAGATGATTCCATCTTCTCCTTCTTCTTTTCTTTGTGCTTCTTTTTGCTCTTTTCACCTGCAACCAAGGCTATACCTTTCTCTTTGTGGCTTGTGTTAGTTTGCTCATGCAATTCAAGTTCACAAAATAATTTATCCAATTTTACTATTGACAAATCCCTTGAAACCTTATAGGCATCCTGTTGGTTGCTACTCGGAAAACCTATAGGTTCCACTGTACAAAATTTTTGTACAAAGGTCTGAACCTTTTCCTAGCTACCATGTGTTCTTTTAAATTAAATTTTGGATCGCCTGCGGAACTTAACACGTTTGATCCAAAACTTAATCTATTTGTTCTTTTAGGTTTTGACTTGGATCTCCTGCGGAACTTTACACGTTCGACCCAAGTCTCCTTAAGTTATTAATTCCATTAAATATTAATTTCCATAATTGGTTCCCAGTACTGACGTGGCGAGGCACATGGCCTTCTTGGATATGGGAGCAACCACCACCGACTAGACAAAACCTTTTATAGAAAGCTAATATTTAATTTCCTAAAATAACTTTAGGTTAACCAAAGAGAACAATCAAATCACAAGGAAAAGAAAAAACAAAAGAACACAGCATCGAAAAAACATATTCGAAATTCTAGAACGTAAGCCTCTTGTATTTGGTATTATTTCCATAAATAACTAGCATGATGCGGAAATAAAAATTGCTAGTTATACCTTGTAGAAAAACCTCTTGATCTTCTACCGTATTCCTCTTCTAACCTCGGACGTTGTGTGGGCAACGATCTTCCGAGATGAGAACCACCAAGCACCTTCTTCTTCCTTACAAGTTTCGGCCACCACAATTCTCCAAGAGAAGTAGAGGTCCGGCCACCACCACCAAGCTCCAAGGGATGCAAGAAACAAAACCACCTTTCTCTCCTTCTTCTCCTAGCTAGAACCGCCACCAAGAGTTCAAGTCCACAAAGAGAAGAAGAAGAGAAGAAGGAAGGGCCGGCCACACCAAGAAGGAAAAGAGGGAGAAGAATAATAAAATTGATCCCCTTGAAGGCACCTCTACCCCTCTTTTATAATCCTTGGTCTTGGCAAATAAGGAAATTTAATTAAAACTTCCTTAATTCTTTTGCCATGAAAAGAAAAATTTATTTAATTAAAAATAATTTTCCTATTATCAATTTACATGGCCGGCCACCATCAAGTTATAAACAAGGAGAGTTTTAATTAATTAAAACTTCCTAATTTGTCTCCGAAAATTTATAAAAAATTTCTCCAATAATTTTCCCTTCATGGTGGTTAAAAAAAGGAAATTTTATAAATTAAAATTCTTCTTTTAAACATGTGGATAATTTCCAAAAGGAAAGTTATCTCTTAAAAATTAAAATCTCTTTTCAATCTACAAATAAGGAAAGATATCAAATCTTTTCTTAATCTTTTATAGAAACTAATAAAAGAGAATATTTAATTTTAAACTTCTCTTTAAATTATTATCATGGTTAAAAGGAAAGTTTTCTAAATAAAATCTCCTTTCAATCTACAAATAAGGAAAGATTTCAAATCTTTTCTTAATCTTTTGTAGAAAGCTTTAAAAGGAAAGATTTAATTTTTAAACTCTCTTTTAAAACTATGATATCCACATAAGAAATAATTTTAATAAAAATCTTTTTTAATATGATAGTGGCCGGCCACCTAAGCTTGGGCTCCAAGGCTTGGCCGGCCCTAAGCTTGAGCTTCAAGCTTAGCTTGGCCGGCCCCTATTGGTTGGGTAAGAAGGTGGGTATGTGGTGGGTATAAATCTCTATATACAAGAGGCTACGATAGGGACCGAGAGGAGGAATTGGTTTTGGTCTCCCGATAAAATTAAGCATCCGTGCTCGCCTGAACACACAACTTTAATTTTATCAATAATAATTCATTCCACTAGAGAACTTTTATTGAACTACCGCATCAATCCCAAATTACATTTTGGGCTCCTTCTTATCATGAGTGTGTTAGTCTCCCTGTGTTTAAGATATCGAATGTCCACTAATTAAGTGAGTTACTGACAACTCATTTAATTAATATCTTAGTCCAAGAGTAGTACCACTCAACTTTATCATCATGTCGGACTAGGTCCACCTGTAGGGTTTAACATGACAATCCTTATGAGCTCCTCTTGAGGACATTATCAACCTAGTATCTCTAGGACACTATTTCCTTTTATAATCAACAACACACACTATAAGTGATATCATTTCCCAACTTATCGGGCTTATTGATTCATCGAACTAAATCTCACCCATTGATAAATTAAAGAAATAAATATCAAATATATGTGCTTGTTATTATATTAGGATTAAGAGCACACACTTCCATAATAACCGAGGTCTTTGTTTCTTTATAAAATCAGTATAAAAGAAACGACCTCAAATGGTCATACTCAATACACTCTAAGTGTACTAGTGTAATTATACAGTCAAGATAAACTGATACCTAATTACACTACGACCTTCTAATGGTTTGTTCCTTTCCATTTTGGTCGTGAGCTACTGTTTATAATTTATAAGGTACTGATAACATGATCCTCTGTGTGTGACACCACACACCATGTTATCTACAATATAAATTAATTGAACAACTACATTTATCACACATGTAGACATTTGACCAATGTGATTCTTATTTCTAGATAAATGTTTATACCAAAAGCTAGGCTTTTAGTATACACTCTAACACATCCACCATGGATGACCATAATGAGTTTCTTGGGAAAGATTTTAAGGCATACCTTATGAGATCCCGGTTCTCCACACTCTCTCCAACTGAATGAAGATCATTTAATAGTTCCTTGAATCTCCCATGTAGTGAACTTACCGTTTCTCCATCCTTCATTGTGAAATTTTGAAGTTGATTTATCAAAAGATCTCTCTTTGCAATTCTTGAATCCTTTGTGCCTTCATTTAGCTCAATGAGCTTATCCCATAAATCCTTGGCGCTTTTGAAAGGTCTAACCTTGTTGAGTTGTTCTGAACTCAACCCACACTGGAGAGTCACGATTGCCTTAGCATTTGCTTGAGCCTTCAATTTTTGTTCAGCGGTCCACCTTGATGATTCAAGCATCTTTCCATTTTCGGTTGGCGTCGTGAATCCCTCCGTGATCGAGAACCACATGTCAATTTTAGTCATGAGATAATGCTCCATGCGGCTCTTCCAATAAGCGAAATTACTGCCTTCATAGAATTGTGGTCGTGAAGTACTATGTCCCTCCTTCAATGACATCTTGTAGCTCTTTAACTTGTGCTTTCTTGGCAGTGAATCCTCAACAGCAAATCAATGTTCTGATACCACTTGTTAGGATCGGTTGAGCTAGAGGAGGAGGGGGGGAGGGGGGGTGAATGACTCACTTCGTTTTCTTGATCAATTTAATCTTTCGCAGCGGACACTTGAAGGCAATGCTACATACTCTTGTATTTACTTGGTATCCACCTCCTCAAGGAGGTGACTAGTCCAAGGATCCACACCACCGTCACCCTTCCACTATCAACTTCTCCTTCTCAGACTAACACCGAAGGTGGAGAAACCTTACAAGACTTACAAGACTCCCTTTCCAAGAGAAAAAGATCACACTCACTTTAATGAAGAAGAAAGAAAAGATTGCAAACTTGAAATACTTCTTCCTTGCAGCGTGGAACTTGAAAACGTGGCAAGATCGAGAGCTTAACTTGAAACCCTTGAGAGATCTTGAGCACTTCAAAGATTGATCACACTAGAGCAATAGAACAGTATTTTTCTCTAAGTTTTTCTGTTTCTTTTTCTTCCAGCCCTTTTAAATGACGTGAAAACTAGCCGTTTCTCACATAATCGTCGTCGTGAATCGATTGAGTTTATATCTCAATCGATTCACAAGTATCCGTTGGAGGCCATCGCATCAAGATCAACGGTGCAGATTCTTTCATTTAACTCCAATCGATTTGGGGCAGTGCTTGAATCGATTCAGATATCTACTCGTGAGATCGTAGGATCACAATGGTTCTGTGAATCGATCGGCCGATCGATTGAGTAACTTCAAACGATCGACTGATCGATTCAAAGGAAATCTGTGCTTCGCACAGATATTCCCTGGATCGATCGCTTGATCGATTGGATTACCCTGATCGATCGGCTGATCGATCCAGAAGCATTCTGTGTTTCGCACAGAAGCTTCCTGGATCGATCGCTCGATCGATTGGATTACCCCAATCGATCGGCTGGTCGATCTAGAAGCATTCTGTGCTTTGCGCAGAAACTTCCCGATCGATCGGCCGATCGATTGTCTTCCTTCCAATCGATCGGCTGATCGATTCAAAGGCATCGATCGGCTGATCGATTCAAAGGCATTCTGCCTCACAGCCATATATCTAAATCGATTTACGAATTGATTTTTGCTAAGTGAGCTTAACACGCATCCAACCTTCTGACTTGCAGGAACTTCTCTTGCCAAAAATCCGGTCCTCGATCTTCTTGGACTTCTCTTGCCTTGCATCCGGTCTTCTGACATGCAAGCACTCTTTTGCCAAGAATCCGGTCCTCGACCTTCTTGGACTTTTCTTGCATCCAGTCTTTCGACCTGCAAGAAACTTCTCCTGCAAACTCACAATGCATGTTAGATCCAACATATTAACCTAAACTTAAATAATTGTCAACACATTGAAACTTCTAGGGCATGATTGCACCAACAATCTCCTCCTTTTTAATGTTTGACAAACTATTTAAGTTTAGGCTAATTTCCAATATACCATAATAATACAATGATGAATAATGATTGCAACTACGTTGAAAATCATCTGAATTTAGCACTAAGCAACCACAATATGCGCACTAAGCAACCACGATATAGCCGAGGGGAACTCCCCCTAAAACACACAGATACCAACATAATATAACAATCGTGATTTTTGAAACAAAATAAAATATAAAACAAGCAAAATATCATATACCCAAAATAAAATGAAGTTCACAGAAGGACTCCACATCAAGCATCCACAAAACGTACAATAACACGTGTCATAAAGGAACATAGAACTCAATGAGATCATCTCCCGGAGGAGTGGTATCAGGATCAACAGAAAGAGCAGACATAGTAGTTGGAGCAGGGGCCGCCGCAGAGACAGTACCAAGAACATCCTCAGCATGTGGGACGAGATCTGTGGATGGAACAGACTGAGACGAATGACCTGTCACCCAAGAGCTCACCAAATCCACTAACATGTGCAGAGTCGCCTGCATCATAGACTGTCGATGGACCATGGTATCCATCATAGTGCGCAAGCTGTATCCATCATAGTGCGCAAGCTGACTACCTCCATGGTCAGCTCCTCAAGCCGAGTATCGACAATCTCTTTGAACGTCGGAGAAGCTGGCTCAATCGCCACAGGAGCCAATGTCTGTGCATCTCCCCTGTGACGAGCCCTGGATCCCTGACCAAGAGCACGCCCATCGCGCCATCTAACTCCCTCGGGACCACCCATCCTACCAAACGTAACCTTATTGTTAGATTCTCATATTATTAAGAGTGTTAGATTCCACATATTTACCAATGACTAATAACCATAATTTCCATCCTTATCTAATCACCTTTTATCACATATTTAACAAAATTCAATAATAATAATTATTATCAATGTTAAAATTGGCCTAAATTTCTAGAAAAATATTTAGGATTAAGAATTGTATTCTCAAACCAACGTAGACCATAACGACTCACAATCCTGTTCAAGATGGACAAACATGAATTTTACAAAGAACAACAATATCATCCAACAGAACAAAAAAAACATGTCGTTTTATCGGGCTGCTTCTTTGTGCCGCCGCTGAGGCAACGTAGCAGGTCACCAAATTCAGTCGACGTCCCAATCGAGGTTGACGTGCAGCAGCGTTGTGCACCATCTCGCTGGGTCGCCTAGATGTTGCCGGGCTGTTCGAAGATAGCCGCGTGCTAAAACAGATGAACCCGAGCTGCTGCAGTACAGCTGAGATAGCAGAGACAACGGCGGCGCAGCCAACTTGTCTAAAGATCAGTGATAATTAGAATCACGACTACTGATCTCTGGGCTAAATCACGAAAAAGATGTTTTTTCCTCGAAGAGATCCAATTTAGGAAATCGACTTGTTTAAATCCTTTCCAAACTGATTTTAAATAGATCTGAACAATTTTTTGGATAAATCAATTGGTTCTAAACGAATCAAGTCGAATTTTTTTGTATAAATCAAATCCCCATTCTCGCACTACAAATGCATGCAATAAAATTTACGAAATATTTGGAAATGTAAGCAGGGATTTAGTAACAGGAAGCTCAAAGAATAGAACTATCTGTGTCGCAAGACCTGCTTTCTACATCTCTGCCACACTTACGAGATGCTAAGCCATCAGATTGACTGAGCATTAGATACCTGATGGCATTTAAAATCTGAAAAAAGATCGTAAAACTCAAGAAACGAAATCACTAAGATAGTATATTGATCTCTGTAGAGAATAAATGAAAACTTCAGAAAACAAATGCGAAAGGGAGATCAGATGGTAGTGCATGTTTCGTGTTGATTCATCATCTGGCTTGCAGAGAAAAACTATGGATTTGAAATCATCACTTCTCCCAACGTATCCAAATCAACAAAAGGAAGAAACAAGTGAGAAAGCTTTATTTCTTGGAAAAAAAACACAGACGAGAGAATTGAGCAAGGAATCAGACAGAGATGTCAATCACCATTTTCCGATCGGAATAGCGAGCGGAAAGTAAGACTGGGGCGACATTTACCATATCATCACGCTCCCAACAATGGATCTCTCTGCAGCCCGAGATGAACACGACACCCAAAAGAAAGAGAAACAAAACTCCAAGCGGCGAAAAAAGGGCTGGGCGTCGATCGAAGATGGCGAATTGCTGGAGATGGAAGAAGCGGTATTTAAAGAGGTGGATTAGGGTTTCCGGCTCACAACTCTATGGCCGATCCAGTTTTACCGGCTCCGCCGCGAACCGCCTTGATAGACCCAAGTTAGTATCCTTTCGTCAATCTTGCGTGGCATAATATACGTATTTTAAACTAAAAAATTTAAGGTAAATTTGCATGGAGTCTTTATTGACAAACATAACTTTGTATATATTTTTCATTGAAAAAAATTTTTATTTTTACTCCCTAGTCTAATATACTTACCTAATTTTTCCTGATATTTCAAGTATAAAAAGTCTAAAAATGAGTATAAATCCTCTTAAATTCAGTACATTAAATTAGAATTTAGTATATTTTCTATCAATTACGATTCTTTTTTTCATCTATGGAAAATATACTAGATTTTCTTTAAATGGTACTCAATTAGATGGAAAATATACTAGATTTTTCTTTAAATGATACTTAATTGGATGAAAAATATACTAGATTTTTTTCAAATGATACTAAATTTAGGAGGAATTATATTAAATAAGAAAAATGTCGTATTCAATTTAATAGAAAATATACTCAATTCTAGTTTAAAATACTGAATTTAATAGGAATTATACTCACTTTTAGGGTTTAGGAAATAGGAAAAAAAATATGCTCAATTTAATAGAAAATATACTCGATTATAATGTAAAGTACTGAATTTAAGAGGAATTATACTCATTTTTGGACCTTTTGTACCAAAAAAATTTGAGGGGTAATTTGGTCACAATATTTACATGAGGGAGTTAAAGCAAATAAAACTTTACATGCAGGGAATGAAAACAAAATTTTTTATAAATGAGAATTGCATGCAAAATTTAAATTATATTTGGGAATTTTTCTCTACTTTACCGAAAAATTTACACATTTGTTTTTAAAAAACACATCAATGAAATTTTCGAGCTCTCTTCAAAAAAAAAATGCGGCCAAAGATATTCATTCATCCCAAAACATTTCTCATTATGGGTCTCATACTATGATATGATCGAGCGAGCTTCTCTATAAAGAAATTTTTATTCCTAAGAAATTATTTATCTGAAGATTCGATTTCTACTTTCGTTTGGCAATTTATCATCTATATATCAACTCATCTATACCACGGACATCCGGACATCTCTCCCAATCTGTATGAATTAATGAAGAACTTGCTTAATCCAGCAACAAGGAGCATGTTAAAGAGAGCTGATGGTGATCAAAATACTAAGGACTTCCACATTTAGGGCGGTAAACATGTCGAGCCGAGTTGAGCAGAGCCTAGTTTTGAGGTGTTCAAGTTTATTCGATAAGGTAATTGATGCGGTGATTAGGAGGAGTCCTACCTTGCTACCACGGTAGAGGTCAAAGTCAACGGGTGGACGATGTTGGTCGGTCGGACGAGTCATACGTCGATCGGAGATTAAGCACCGACCCACAGTCTTCAACACAGGGAGTAATCAAACCGACGCTCAAAGGGCATGTAGAAGTCGAACTGAGCAGCTCCTCCGCTCGGACTAGCAGCAGACTCAACAGACAGTGGACATCTCGCTTGGCCCATCAATCGAGCATATGGACAGTGGGCTTCCAGCCGAGCGACTTTCCCGCTCTACCCGACAGTGGACGATACTTGGACAACGGACTTTCAGCCGAGCAGCTATCACGCTCGGCGTGACAGCAGACAACGCAAGGATAGCAGAATTCCGACCGAGCGACCATTCCGCTCGACCAAACAACAGACACAGCGGGATATCCTTCGACATCCTTTTGGGAGCGCTAGTGCCACTGACAGACGACATGTTCAAACAGAGGATCGTACGACAGAAGCTTCCACTGTCACTTCAGATATATTCTTGACCCGTTAAGGTACTATATCAGGAACACTTTATTGACACATCTTTTCAGGGAAAGTTTTGAGATGCGTGCTCACTTTGGGAAGCGTGCATGTGCGGTTCCCGGGCTCTATATAAAGAGGGTCCAAGCATCGGCGGAGGTATGTTTTTCTCACGATTTCTACTATTGCGCTACAGTTCTTGCTTCTTCTCGCTTCGTCGGAGACTGACTTGAGCGTTAGAGGGCCATTGCCGGGGACCCCTTCCCTGGCTCGACATTGATATTGCTTGTGTTGCAGGCGGGAGCGAAGTTCATCGGAGGTCAGCAGGAGCACACACCCCCATCATCCATCTCTTCGACTTTCGGATAGGATCATATTTGGCGCCGTCTGTGGGAATGTCACCTGAATCCAAGCTGAGAAGATGGAAGACGCTGGACGACTAACCACCGTGACGCTCACTCAATAGGAGCTGGAGATGCTCGTGTAAGCACGGGCAGAAAAAATGATAGAGCAACAATAACAACAAGCGCTAGCCGATTGGCCAGCGTCGCAACCTGCAACATCGGCGGCCGATAGGCGAGCGGGGCAAGAAGATTGAGTGGAGCAACTCTCCGTTTGGGGGCAGAACTGAAGGCCGACCGACACCCAAGGGTAAGTGCCACCCGCACCGATCCCCTTCCATCGAGCTCTGTTCCAAACTCCCTCGGAGATATCCCAAGCGCATCAACAGCGAGGATCATCTTCCGACGATGCGCCCGTTCGGAATGCGCGGAAAGGAAAAGAACCGAAAAGCGTCGCGTCTCCTGAACGGATCAACAAGCAGTTCTCAGAGGAGATCTTACAAGACTCTCTGCATCGACACTACAGTCCGTTGGCGATCGGGATGTACAACGGATCTGTTAGATTGTAGAGCTCGCTCGGGGGTGAATAGCGATTTAAAATTCGTTCAAGAGTACGCAGCGGAAAAAGCATAAAACAATGCTAACACAAACCAGTTTTACTTGGTTCGGAGCCTTGGTCAACTCTTACTCCAAGGCCCGCACTCGTCGAGTGCTTTCGTTGGGCAATCACTAATAGTTCGAAAATTGATTACAATAGTAAGTACAAGAACTATTATAAGGAAAACAAAGCTTGAGTCGCAGGCTATCAGAGAGGCTTCGCAGCGTCGCAACGTCGCAGGAGCACAACGCAGTAAAGCAATCGTTGGAAGACGTTGTTTGCTGCAGGGTGAGACCTCCTTATATAGGATGCTCCGGGTGCCCGGATCCCTTCTGGGCGCCCGAACTGTGACGTAGGTCCGACTAATCAACGCGCTCCTCGTTGCGACAAGATAGAGTTTTGCCTTCCGGGCTCTCGGACCGATTCCGGGAGCCCGGACCAACTCTGGGTGCCCGGACCACCATCTTCTTGAAAGTCCTTCTCTTGTAAGAAAATGTTAGTTCGAGGCAAAATAAAAGTTATACTACCCTGCAAAATAGAAGTTAGCACAATTATAGTAAATGAGTAGTAACTAGATTCCGTCTCACCAAGACCGGAATCTAGTCACGATCTCAACTTAGATTTCCGAAATGTTTCTAAGTTGGATCGACGCTCACTGTTCCCTCGAACGGGGAACACATCCTCACCAAGTTACTCTCCTCCAGTGACTTACCTTAACTAACCTGTCAGACGTCCGGTCAGCCCGTCGACCCGTCTGGACTTCGTGCCAGATATCAAGTCAGTCCGTCGACCTAGCTAGACTTCGTGCCAGACATCCGGTCAGCCCGTCGACCAGTCTGGACTTCGTGCCAGCTATCAAGTAAGCTCATCGACCTAGCTAGACTTCGTGCCAGTTATCTGGTCGGTCCGTCGACCTAGTTGGGCTTCTCCTGCACACTTCATCAAAGTGTTAGATCACTATGAAATTAACTTAACCTACTTTGTCATTCATCAATACCTGAGTTAGATCGTCAGTGCTAACCGCACCAACAGGATCGACCGACCCAGATGATCATCTGGATCGATTCGACAATGAGGCTATGTTGCACCAGTACACGGACGGAGTAAAGTGTAGAGTCTTTCTCACGACTCTCTCTGGATCGACGCAGCGCTGGTTCAGAAGACTGTCAGACTGCTCAATATGAAGTTTCAAAGACTTCCAAGCCGCCTTCTAGCACTAATTCGCCAGCAGCCGACGCTACCAGAAGACGAGCGCCAGCCTCTTCGCCTTGAAACAAGGGCCCAAGGAAGTGCCCCGAGCGTACATTCAGCGCTTCAACTAAGTGGTCATGGACATTCCCTCGGTCTCGTCCGAGACCAAGATGAATGCCTTCACCCAGGTGCTCGCCGAGGGAGATTTCTTTCGGTCACTCATTTGGAAGCCGCCCAGAGACTTCGACCACATGCTCAAGAAAGGCAACGAATACATCAATGTGAAAGAAGCCCAGGCGGCCAGAAAAAAGGAGGCGCCGATTAAGCATTCAGCGCCGACCGAGCGTCGACCGACTAACAGCCATCTGTCACCCAAGGGGCCGAGGGCTAAAGGAGCGCCACCGTACCAGGAGACCAGGGCACATGCCCTACAGCATGTGGCGTCCGGTCAGCCCAGGGCGTCGAATAGTAAGGTATGGATGCCTATGTTTTGTTCATTCAACCAGTCGGTGACACACAACACACGGGACTACCGAGGACTGATGTCAATCGTCAGCCGATCGGCACCTAGAGGATATCGCCACCTCTCCCCCATCTCCTGATTTATGAGATCGTCGCCTCTCGATCAAGCGACGAGAGGAAGAAAGAAGAGAGCTCGAGCGCCATCGGCATCAGCGAAGGGAGGAAACTAATCCCTCCAGGATCCCAACCGAGTGCAACAGGCCATCCTCCTAGGAGGAGGAAAACAAGAACAACGCTTCCCAGGGAGAGATAGACATGATCGCAAGAGGGCCGATCGGCGGAGACTCCAACCAAGCTAGGAAGTCATACGCTCGACGGTTGAAGATCCATGTCGTGGGATGCAGCAAGGAGAAGGCCGAAGGGCCTTAGATTAGCTTCAACCCCAATGATTTGGAGGGTGTCGAAATCCCTTATGATGATGCTTTGATCATCCGAGCGGTGATCGACAACTACACCATTCACCGGACCTTCGTCGACACGGGGAGTTCGGTGAACATCATTTTCAAGCAGACATTCAATGAACTGCAGATCGATCGCAGCGAGCTGTTGCCTATGGCGACCTTGCTTTATAGATTCATAGGCAACGAAGTCCCACCTATCGGCCAAGCAAGGTTGGCCAACTCGCTGCGAGAAGAGCCGTTGAGGAGGACCCGGACTACTAACTTCATAGTAGTAGACGCGCCATCAGCTTACAATGTCATCTTGGTCCGACCGACCCTCAATGAATTTCCGGTAGTGGTGTCGACCTACTGCCAGAAGGTGAAGTTCCCGGTGGACGATCAGGTGGGCAAGGTCAAAGACGACCAACTGGCTGCTCGGCGTTGCTATGTAGAGATGGTCAAGACCGAGGCCAAAGCCGCTCGGAAGACTCCACAGCTAGAGGTAAATGCTATCACTGAAAAAACTCCCACTTTAGTATATGAAGAAAAGGACGAGGTTCAGATCCACCCTAGCCAGTCGAAAGTCACGACCTTCGTTGCCGCCGACCTGGAGGAGGAGAAGAAGGCGGAGCTGATCGCCTGTCTCAAATAGAATCACGATGTGTTCACTTGGTTGACACATGAGCTACCCGACATCTCCTTGAGCGTGGCCCAGCACGAGCTTCACGTCAGACCGGACGCTCGGCCAATCAAACAAAGAAAAAAGGATTTCAGCGTCGAGCAGAACGTGATCATCCGGGCAGAGATATAGAAGCTATTAGAGGCTAGCATATCAGGGAAGTCCAATTCCTGAGCTGGCTAGTCAATGTTGTGCTAGTCTCCAAGTCGGGCAACAAGTGGCAAGTATACATTAACTTCCGTGACCTTAACAAGGCTTGCCCAAAGGACATCTATCCACTGCCTAAGATAGATCAAATGGTGGACTTGACGGTGGATTGTGAGCTGATTTGCATGCTCGACGCATATCAAGGATGCCACCAGGTGCCGCTCGCCCACGAAGATCAAGAGAAGGTCAACTTCATTACGACCGATAGAACATACTGCTACAACATCATGTCGTTCGAATTGAAGAACGCTGGAACCACCTACCAGTGACTAATAAATAAAGTGTTCCGACGGCAGATCGACCGTAATATAAAGGTATACGTTGATGACATACTAATCAAATCCCTCCAAGTTGTTGACCTATGCACATATATCAACGAGACTTGCCAGATGCTAAGGGCATACAGAATAAAGCAGAACCCGAGCAAATGCCTATTCGGTGTGAAGGGTGGCCGCTTCCTGGGCTACATCGTCACCGAGCAAGGCATCAAAGCTAATCCGAGCAAGATCCAGGCTTTGCAGAACATGCCTCCGCCTCAGAATTTGAAGGAAGCTCAGAGGCTGACCGGTCGAATCATGGTGCTGCCCAGGTTCATATCCAAGTCATCCGATGAAGCTTGCCATTCTTCAAGATACTGCGCCGAGCTATAAAATTCCAATGGGACGCCGAGTGTGACCAGGCGTTGTAGGAGCTAAAGGAGTATCTGAACTCATTGCCTATGTTAGCCAAGCCAGTCGCGGGTGAGCCGCTTTGGATCTACTTGTCATCTAATGAGCATGCGGTCGGGTCAGCTCTTGTTAGGCAGAATGACCCGGAGTAGCAGCCTGTGTATTTTTTGACCCACATGTTAAAAGATGTTGAGTCCTACTACACTAGTCTCGAAAAGTTGGCTTATGCATTGGTATTCGCCGCGCGGAGGCTTCGCTCGTACTTCCTAACGCACTCGATAATAGTGATGACTAACAGCGCTTTGGGAAGAGTCCTCCTCAATCTAGAGGCATCTGGACGGTTGATTAAATGGACAACAAAGCTCAGCGAATTCAACATCCAGTATCAACATCGATCGACAATCAAGGCTCAGGCCTTGGTAGATTTTGTCACGGAAGTCCAGAGTGACGAGCCGACAGTAACATGGAAGATATATGTGGACGGCTCGTCCACTCGGCAAGGTAGCAGGATCAGCTTATTCCTCATCTTACCTCGGGAGGACCGGATACAGCTGTCGTTCGGCTAGACTACAGAGCCACTAATAATGAAGCAGAGTATGAGGTGCTAATAGCCAGCCTACAGGCAGCTCGGCACGTAGGAGTAGTTAGAGTCCTCATCCACTCGGACTCTCAGCTCACCACCCAGCAACTATCCGGGACCTTCGAGATAAACAACATACGGCTAAGGCTCTATATAGAAGCTTTTGAGAAGCTGAAGGCCAACTTACAGGAGGTTGTTGTTCAGAAGATCCCCCGATCGGAGAATCAAGCGACGGATGAATTAGCGAAGCTAGCCAGTTCGTTAGCGCCAATCGTCGTAGGTCAGCCCATCGAACAAGTCTTGCTTGTGGCGCATGTCGACCAGATGGAGGGAATCACCTTCCCGAACGATTGGAGGATGACTCTGACAGAGTTCTTGCATTCGGAAGCTGCACTTGCCGATCAAGAGGAAGCTCGCTTGCTAAAGAAGAGGGTCGGACGGTTCACACTAATCGGCGACTAGCTCTACAAGAGGGCCTTCTCCCGGCCCCTCCTCAAGTGCGTCAGATCAGAAGACGTCGAGTACATCCTGAAGGAGGTACACCAAGGCTCTGGCGGAGGTTATCCGAGCGGTCGCGCGTTAGCCGGAAAAATACTTCTGGTTGGATATTTCTGGTTGACCCTCCAGGAGGATGCTGCTCGGACGGTGGTGACTTGCTTATCCTGCTAGAAGTATCATAACCGCACCGACCGATCGAGGAAATGAAGGCGTCCATGGTATCATGCCCGTTTGACAAATGGGGCATGGACATCATCGGACATTTCCCCATGGCGATCGGTCAGTGGAAGTTTCTACTCGTAGTGGTGGACTACTTCTCAAAGTGGATAGAAGTCAAGCCGTTGGCAAAAATCACCAAGCAGATGGTCATCAAGTTTGTGTGGTAGAACATCATTTACTGGTTGGACATCCCACTCCGACTCGTATCCGACAATGGAAGGCAGTTCGCTGGATGGGGACTCAGAGAATGGTGTGAAGGCTATGACATCCAACAAGCCTTCACCTCGGTAGCTTACCAGCAGGGCAACGAGCAGGCCGAAGTCACTAATCGAGAGATCCTCAGAGTCTTGCGCGCTCGGCTTGACCACATGGGAGGTAATTGGGTCGACAAGCTCTCCAGTGTGCTATGGGCTCTACGTACAACTCCAAAGGAGGCGATCGACGTGACCCCATTCTAGTTGGTATACGTCAGTGAAGCAGTGGTCCCCGTGGAGGTTGGAGTATAATCCAATTGGGTGTAGTGCTACGATGAAGGGAACGCCGAACAGAGGCTGATGAAGCTTTACTTGGTGGACGAAGCAAGGGCCAAAGCTGTCGTTCGACTAACGGTATACCGACAGCGGATGAAGCAGAACTATAATACGAGAGTAATCCCGAGGTCCTTCTAGGTCGGTGACCTCATTTGGAAGAAAGTGAAGCCGGTTGGCGACATCGCTAAGCTTGAGGCGCCATGGGCAAAACAGTTCAAGGTTGTTGTTACGAACGGCAAGTGCATGAATTTGTCGTCAGTAATAAAAATATCGATCTCACAGGGACTGGTTATAAGCACTAGCAATTGTTCACTAAGGGTTAGCTAGACTACCAATGGTTGTGGATAATCTAGGGAAGAAAGGCCGGGAAGAAGAATCGAGAGATGGTGAGTCGAAGTGTTCACTTGGTTATGAGGAGCTCTAGGAGGTTGATTTCGTTGTGGTGGTATTGATGTGTCACGTTTTATCCTACACTCGTTGTCCTTTAACATGCAATTACCGGAAGCTAAAGCGGCTATTCTTAAATGCCAGAATAAAGAAGGACCCTAAGAAGGCCTGCTACAGTTTATCCCTGTTACTAGGGCACCTCGGCAAATCTTGAGGACACGACTCTAATTGGTAAGTCGAGAATAGTGGTTAAGAGCTAAGTTTGGTCTCTCGCTTCCTTGAGAGGAATTTGCCTCTCCTTTCAAGGAAGTATCCTAGATGTCCGTGAATGGGTTACCCCTGTCACTAGGGCCCCTCAGGTGTATAAACTAGGGATAATCCCTCTACGAGGTTAACAAGTTCTACACAATCAAGCAACATGCAATTGAGACAAAGCATAAAAGATCATCCAACAAGTATAAGTATAATACGAGTTTTACATCAAACCAAACCACAACTACTCCCTAGTCCTAGAACAAAGGATCTACTCCATAAGTGTCAGAGAGATATCCAAAGACATATGGTAGATAAACATACAATCTTCAGACACAGAGAAAGAAAGAAAGAATATGCTTATCCAATGACGACGAGTGGCCTTCGGATCTAATCCTCTGCTTCTGGAGTCGATACGGTGGTGGAAGATCGCTGGACGGAGATCCAAGACGACGTGAGATGGCTTCAAGACGTTTCTCCAACTGACGGCTTGCTTCCCCGCACCCTCCCCCTCGAGAAAAAGGGTTAAAACCCTTATATAGACTAGGGTTCGGCTGCGGCGACACGACTGTGACAAGATGGCACGGCCGTGTTCATTCTCTTCTCTGGTGGCACAACACGGTCATGCCAATTGGCACGACCGTGTGTTGTCTGGCCTTGGTCCCTGCCGCATGGCCGGACACTTCCTGGTCTCGATCAAGGGGTGGGACGACCGTGCAGGGTTGCACGACTGTGCACTTCCCCTCTTCGGTCTGGTCACACGGCCGTGCGAGATCGCATACCCATGTTCTTTGTCTTATTCCGGTGCGTTGATAATCATCATTTTCACTCTGAAAGTTGTCCCTATCAACACGAAACTAAACAAAGAGTAGATATCCAAACAAAAGAGCATATATAATGAATACAAGATGAAAGAGGCAATCATACAACAAATACATATGCACAAAGTACGTGAATGTGCGCTAAAACATGCGTAAATGATCATAATATTTGTGCACATCACACCCCCATACTTGATCCTTTGCTTGTCCTCAAGCAAAACGCTACAAACTATGTTCATAAGTTCCTACATTGCTTCATAATTCCTAGTGCATTCGCCTAACTCTATCAACTAGTTTCATTGATAAGCATGACTGTGGAGTAATCTAAGTATGGCCTAAGCATAAGTCCTTTATGCTCGGTGCAGTAAGTAGCTCAAACTCTTCAAGTTTTAATTCTTTGTCCTAGTTAAGTCGTCATACAATTGAGTTCCTAATGTTCCCGGTGATAGGCACTTACCTGCCATACACTTAGTTCGTTTTCCTTAATTTACACAAGGTCTCAAAGGGTACTTCTCGGAATCAAGAGAAACATAACATTCATTTCCCCAGTAACCTAACTCAGTCTCAAAGGGGTGAATTGTTAGTTTCCACTCACGACAACTGTTTTTTAATCCCCTAATATTTTTTTCTTTTTTTTCCTTTTCAGTTTTTTTGGGTGCTATAGAGGTGTAGCACTTATTACACCACATGCTATGCATATGTTGGGATTTGGATTTTTCCAAATGAGCTTCTATGATCCGAGGTTATCCAGTAACCAAAATGTAAGTAAGGAATCACCATGAGAACAAAAGTACTAAACAATTTGGATGAATCATAACTATTTCAAAAGTATATCTACCATTCAAGCTTAAGTACTTAAGTGTAGTGAAAATAAGGTCCTTAAGGTTAGGCCAAATCTTATACCCAACTCCATACAATACTTAGCTTATTTCATGCTACTAAAGATAGAGAAAGAAGATACACCAAACATACTAACACCATCTGAAAACTCATGAACTAAGAAAATGCTAGTTATTTTGCTATCAGACAAGTAGCAGAAAAAGAGGACGGTTGATGTTCTCAAATATGCCACAAAATTAAAGATAGGAAAGAAAAATGCAAATGAGGTGCAAGTAGAATAAAATGTGAATAAATAAACAAGACTAAATAAAACAAAGCAAATAAAATATGCAAAAACAAAAGAAAGACTCGACTCGACTCAGGTTGTGCAACAACACCCCCCCAGACTTAGACTTTTCATCGTCCCGATGAAATCAATATGGTGGCGGGGGTGGGGGATAAAGATGTCCTCAATGTGAGTCAGGGGTAAATCTAGGCATACTAGGAAGATAGCCAAGGTGTTGATGATATTGATATAGGACATCTATTTGTTGTCTAGTGATATCCATATCATCCATAAAATTTCTCATCCTTTCCTGGTCAACATCATAATCCTGAACGAACCCCATCACCTGACTATAGAAGTCCCTAGTGAGCTGAAAATGATCCTGTACCTCCCTAAACTAGTCGTCAGATAACTTAAAGCGACCCTCCAACAGTCATTGTTGGGTATTTTGCTTCTTGTGAAGGGAGTCTAAAGAGGTACGGAAATCAGAAAAATCAAACCTAGAGGATCCCATGGCATAAGCAAAAGAGTGTCTAGGTGGTTCCGGATATCCGGAAGGCTGCGGGAATCCTGATGACGAGGGCTCTTGGTGGTACTTGGGTTCTTCTACAATGGATGGTACAGTCTCGGGGTGTAAATCAGTAATCACCCAATTCGTGGGGTCGCGAACTGAAGTGCGCTCGGGGCAAGGAAGGGGTAGTGGAAAACCATTAGTTCTAGGGAAAGCAAACCCATTCTCATCCCGACAAATCATCTTCATAGCAAGACAAGAATCAATGTCGATCTTGTCATTACCATGAATCAACTCTAATCCATTAAGTGCACAACCCAGATTGAATGCTACTTTGATGATTAATCCTCCAAACACTATCATCCCCGAGGATGCCTTAGCTGCCTTCCACAAAGTTTACAAGAAATGAAACCCCGAATCAAAATCAACTTTATTTAACATCGCCCAAAGAGAATAGAGTTCTATCTTCTTAATCACCCCATCACTCTCTCCTCGACCAAAGATCGTTTTACTCATCACTCTGTGAAGGTATCTAAAGGCCAGGTTTTGCATCCTGGATGCTTTGGCTCTAGAGGGTTCATAAGGGTCTTGTGATCCGGTAATCGACATCCAAAATTCGTTCCACTTAATACCACCATCAAATCCACGCGAATCACCAGTAGGTAACCCAAAACAATCATTAAAATCACTAAAGGTCCACCAAACTTCTTTATTAATCATTCTAAAAGTTATGACCCATGTGTAGTCATCCTCAGAAGGGAATTTAACATCTATCGAGCTCAAAAATTCAAGAACTAGGCAGGGGTAAGTCGGTGCATGGGCTTACATTATATCATTCCAATCTAAAGCACTAATCATCCAATCTATGTCATTCCTAATTCCTAGCACATCCAAAGTAGTGTGATCCATGTATTTAGTGCATAAGATTTTTCTAGCGACAAGAATATCATATCTAGCTTTTTGCTCATGATTTCTAAAAATAATATTGAATTCATTTTCGTTACCTTCGTCGCGTGCCACTCGCTTTCCTTTGCCCTTAGATGATGAAGCCTTCCCTTTGCCTTTGTCGCCTCCCTGTGCGTCTCCTTCGCCTGATCCACCGCTTCCTCGACGAAGCCTCTTCAAGATCTGCGACATGGTACAAGGCTTTGAGGAGTTTCTTGTGGAAATGGATCTTGAGGATGGGAATATTGAGGGGAAAATACGGAAGTTTCTTCTCTCTTTTCGGATTTATGGCTTGAAGAAGTTTTAGATCTAGGTGTAGATCTAAGCAAAAGTGAGCTCTAGAGGTGAGAAATCTGGGGTGGACGAGGTGTAGTGAAGAGGAGAAGGCTTTTGGGAGAGAGGGAGATGGGAATAGGGTTTCTTGGAAGAGGAGGTGGCACACACGGGTTGAGACACGCCTGTGTCTTATAGACACGACCAAGTCCAGCAAGATGCCGCATGGCCGTGCTGATTGGCACGACCTCCTCCTTTCTCCCCTCGGCCGAAGTGGCATAGCCGTGCCAGTTGGCACGACCCCCGTCTTTTTCTCCTCTGAATGAGTCGCACGGCCATGCTAGTTGGCACGGTCTGGATTTTCTTCCTCTCTGGCATGGCTGCATGGCTAGGGCTGAGCATTCGGTCAAAACCGAACCGACCGAACCGAATAAACCGAATAAACCGATTTTTTTTTCAACCAACCGAATCGACCGAATTCACTACAAAAACCGAACCTACCGAACCGATAAAAGATCGGTTAATTCGATTTTTGACCGAATTAATCGAATTAACTGAATTTTAAAACTTTATTTGATTTTAATTAAAAAAAGGAGAGATTTTATTTTATTTATTATATTTTTAAATAAAAATAAATTAATAAATATTTTTATTTGGTTTAATCGGTTTATTCAGTTTAACCGAATTACAAAACTTAAAATTGAAATCGAACAGAATTCACCAAAAACTGAACCAAATTTTTTAAAAAAATCGAAAACTGAATTAACCGAACCGAATTCCCAAATTCGGTCGGTTCAGTTCGGTTAATTCGGTTTTACCGAATTTTTGCTCACCCCTATGCACGACCATGCCAATTGGCACGACCCGTGCCTCTTCCTTCTCTACGCAAGCCACACGGTCGTGCAGAGTTACACGACCCATGGCTTTAGTCTCCACGTTAGCTTCACACGGTCGTGTGAGGTCACACGACCGACTGCTTTCTTAAGCTCAAAGTGATTCGCTCTTCGTCATTTCGGCTCCTCCATCGCCTCCACGCCCATGAAAATGCTCATAGCCAGCTCGTGGGGGCTATGCACATCCTAAAAAATGAAATACACAAAATAAAATACTAGACTAAAACTCACTAGAGAAATAGAACAACAAAAAGGAATGATGAACTAAAATGGAAGAAAAATCTTTGGGTTGCCTCCCAAGAAGCGCTTGTTTTAGGTCTTTAGCTCGACCCCGTTTCAGTTAATGCGGACTAAACCCGTGGAAGGACGGCTCTCCTCCTGGGGTTAATGCTCCAGCCCGCGCCTTCAGTTTCTCTCACGCAAGACAAATGTACTTCGCGGTGCTTGCTGGAGGGGAACTCTCATGGAAATTGCACTCCTCGACTTTGTGTATGTTGATCTTGCGAGAATTTCCCTGAGAAGAGGGGTTACAGATGGAGGGATCTGATAAATTAGACTCGATCTTTTCTTTGCCGATCTCCAAGGATAACTTGTGACTTTTTACATCGATGATGGCTCCAGCTGTGGCAAGGAATGGTCTTCCAAGGATAATCGGTATCTTAGGGTCTTCCTCCATATCCAAGATAATGAAATCTGTGGGAACTATACATCCACCTACTTCAACTGGTATATCTTCCACTATCCCCATTGGGTATCTGCATGAATGGTCAGCTAATTGCAGTGCCATAGTGGTCAATTTAATGTTCTGGAGGCCCAACTTCTTGCATAAAGTGTACGGAAGTAGGTTGACGCTGACCCCCAAGTCGCAAAAAGCTCTCGGTATGAGTTCAGAACCGATTTTGCATGATATGGAGAAGCTTCCTGGATCCTAAAGCTTTGGTGGAGAATTCACTATAAGGAGAGCGCTGCAATTCTCTGTCAATGCAACGGTCTCGAAGTCGCCTTTTTGCCTCCTATTAGATAAAATTTCCTTTAAAAATTTCATGAACTTCGGCATTTGGTGCAGCGCATCTATCAGTGGTATTTCTACGCAAATTTCTTTGATCTTCTTCAGGAATCGGCTGAACTCTTCGTCTTTCTGGGATGCTATAAGCTTCTGAGGAAAAGAAATCATCTGATTCTGTGGGGCAGCTTGAAGAGTTTCTTCAATCTTTTTAGTAGCCTCTTCTTCATCCCTATTTTGAGTCTGATTGGGCAGTAGGAGAGAGGGCTCTTTTTCTGAGTCAAGCTCCTTCTGAGTAATGATTTGGGGATCTCCCACAGTACGCTCGCTTCTCAGCTCAATGTGGTTGTAATGCTCTACTGGATTCAAATCTGGCTTCCCTGGGAATGTACCCTGTGCTCTTGAGGCGGACTGAGCTATCTGAGCTATCTGGCTGTCTTGCATGTTCTGGTGTTTTTCGGAGTTGTCCAGCCTCTGAGTCAGTTGTTTGATATCGTTTCTCATCTCCTTTTGCTCTGAGAGAGCTTCCTCAAGCATCTTTTCAATCCTGGACAGTTGTGAAGGTTGCTGTTGTTGGTAGGTTTGTTGTCCAGATTGGTGGCTCTGCTACCCAGGCTGATAATTCTGATGTGCTGGTCCTTGATCTTGATTATTCTGGTATGAGAAATTGGGATGATTCCTCCATCCAGGGTTGTATGTACTGGAGTACGGATTATTCTACCTCTGAGTGTAGCTGGTTATTACATCACACTGCTCAAGTTGGTTCATCTGTGCCTGTATCGGCCCAAAGGGGCAGGTGTCTTGAGCATGATCCGTACTTCCACAGGTGTCGCAGACGCATGCTATTGCATTAGCTGTGTTGCCTCCTATGGCATCAAATTTCTTGGTCAGAGTGTCCAGCTTTGCATACATGAGTGTAACTGCATCTACGTCGAATTTCCCTAACACTTTAATTGGATTCCCTGTAAAAGAGCCACTGGATCTTTCAGATGCCCATTGATGGTGGTTCTGCGCCACATTCTCTATGATCTCTTCAGCTTCATCGAGGCTTTTGTTCATCAGTGCTCCTCCTGCTGCAGAATCAAGAGATAGCTTCGTGTGATAATTTATCCTATTGTAGAAGGTGTGCAGAACCAACCATTTTTCAAGGCTATGATGGGGGCACTATCTTAGCATACTCTTGAATCTGTCCCAAGCTTCAAATAATGATTATGAGTCTATCAGTTTGAAGCTGGCAATCAGGTTCCTCATGTGAGCAGTTTTGCTAGGTGGGTAGAACTTATCCAGAAACTTCTGCTCCCATGATGATATGCTATTCACTGGAAGGGAGTTCAGCCACTGCTTGGCTCTGTCTTTCAAGGAAAACCCAAAGAGAAGTAGTCTGACTGATTCTGGAGGGACCCCGTTCACCTTCATAGTGCCACAGATCTCGTAACATAGCTCTAGGTGGTGGTTTGGGTCCTCATGTGGTCCTCCTCCGAATTGATTTTGCTAGACCATGTGGATTACTGCAAGCTTGATTTCAAAGTTGTTGGCTCCAATGGGTGGTCAGGTGATGCTGGACTGAACCCCTCGTGCATATGGTGCCGCATAATCTTTCAGTAGTTTGTCGACCATTTTAGAGGATTCTTGTACTGCTTGGAATGCCTTTTGTAGATTTCTTCTCCTCAGAAAGGTCCTGTCAATCTCTGGATCAAAGGGTAGTAGTTGTTCTGAAAGATTAGCTCTACACATGCAACAATAAGGTATGAAATATGATAGCGGAATAAAAAAAATGAATGGGGGGAATTAAGGAAAGAAAAGAAAGCCTAGTCTAATCCAATATGATTTTGCTAATGTTATAGACGCAGTCCCCGACAACGACGTCAAAAACTTGTTACGAACTGCAAGTGCACGGATTCATCGTCAGTAATAAAAATATCAATCCCACAGGGACTGGTTATAAGCACTAGCAATTGTTCACTAAGGGTTAGCTAGACTACCAATGGTTGTGGATAATCTAGGGAAGAAAGGTCGAGAAAAAGAATCGAGAGCTGGTGAGTCGAAGTGTTCACTTGGTTATGAGGAGCTCTAGGAGGTCGGTTTCGTTGTGGTGGTATTGATGTGTCACGTTTTATCCTATACTCGCTGTCCTTTAACATGCAATTGCTTGAAGCTAAGGAGCTATTCTTAAATGCCAGAATAAAGAAGGACCCTAAGAAGGCCTGTTACAGTTTACCCCTGTCACTAGGGCACCTCGGTAAATCTTGAGGACACGACTCTAATTGGTAAGTCGAGAATAGTGGTTAAGAGCTAAGTTTGGCCTCTCACTTCCTTGAGGGGAATTTGCCTCTCCTTTCAAGGAAGTATCCTAGATGTCCGTGAACGAGTTACCCCTGTCACTAGGACCCCTCGGGTGTATGAACTAGGGATAATCCCTCTACGAGGTTAACAAGTTCTACACAATCAAGCAACATGCAATTGAGACAAAGCATAAAAGATCATCCAACAAGTATAAGCATAATATGAGTTTTACATTAAACCGAACCACAACTACTCCCTAGTCCTAGAACAAAGGATCTACTCCATAAGTGTCAGAGAGATATCCAAAAACATATGGTAGATAAACATACAATCTTCAGACACGGAGAAAGAAAGAAAGAATATGCTTATCCAATGATGACGAGTGGCCTTCGGATCCAATCCTCTGCTTCTGGAGTCGATACGGTGGTAGATGATCGCTGGACAGAGGTCCAAGATGGCGTGGAATGGCTTCAAGACGTTTCTCCAACTGACGGCTCGCTTCCCCACGCTCTTCCCCTCGAGAAAAAGGGTTAAAACCCTTATACAGACTAGGGTTCGGCTGCGGCGACACGGTCGTGCCAAGATGGCACGGTCATGTTCATTCTCTTCTTTGGTGGCGCTGCACGGTCGTGCCAATTGGCACGACCTTGTGGTGTCTGGCCTCGGTCCCTGCCGCATGGCCGTGCAAGGATGCATGGTCGGACACATCTTGGTCTCGGTCAAGGGGTGGCACAATCGTGCAGGGTTGCACGACCGTACACTTCCGTTCTTCGGTCTGGTCACACGGTCGTGCGAGATCACACGACCATGTTCTTTAACTTGTTTCGGTGCGTCGATAATCATCATTTTCACTCTGAAAGTTGTCCCTATCAACACGAAACCAAACAAAGAGCAGATATCCAAACAAAATATCATATATAATGAATACAAGATGAAAGAGGCAATCATGCAATGAATACATATGCACAAAGTACGTGAATGTGCTCTAAAATATGCGTAAATGATCATAATATTTACGCACATCAGTTGTGCAAAAGCTCCGATCGGGCGTGTACTATCTGGAGGATGAAGATGGGAGGTAGCTCGAGAGGCTATGGAGCACGAACCATTTTCAACCCTACATGGTAGGATGAGAGGTGCACAAGTGAATCCTGTACTTTGTATCTGTCGTGTGTTTGCCGAACGCAGGGCAAAGTTTGAATAAAAAAGCAAAGGCCTCTCAAGTGCATCTCCCTCAACGGTCGAGCGACGACCTTAAACCCGGGTGTACTAGTCTCCACCAAATCGTCGAGCGGCGACGCTAAACGCGAGTCTCCACCAAATCGTCGAGCCGCGACGTTAAACGCGAGTCCCCACCAAATCGTCTAGCGACAACGTTAAATGTGAGTCTCCACCAAATCGTTAAGCGGCAACGTTAAACGCGAGTCTCCACCAAATCATCGAGCGACGACGTTAAATGCAAGTATCCACTAAATCGTCGAGTGACGACGTTAAACGCAAGTCCCCATCAAATCGTCGAGCGGCGACGTTAAACTCTTGTCTCCACCAACGGTCAAGCGACAACCATAAACTCGAGTCTTCGCATATTCTTCCTCAACGGTCGAGCGGCGACCTAAAACTCGGGTCTTTATTAATAGTTGAGTAGCGACTATAAACTCTTGAGTCAAAGACTCTCGCGCCAATCGGCAGGGTTTGAATTGTATTTAAGTCATAGACTCAGTGTTCGGATCTCATATCTCCCCCGTTTGGAGTCAATTGGTCTTCACTAGTCTCGGACAAGCTTATTAGATCTCATATCTCCCCTGTTCGGGGTCGAACGGTCTTCACTGGTCTTGGACCAATTTATCAGATCTCATATCTCCCTCGTTCAGGGTTGAGCAGTCTTCAAAAGCGTACTGAGCGGACATGCATCGGGGAATAGCCAGCCAAAAATCCGAAGTCTTCGGAACAGGGCGATCGTTCGGCGCTATTTTTTAAAAATACTCTCCGAGTTGATCGGGAAATAGAAAAATCATGAACGAAGCTAAGAGCTTTGACAAATAAGCAGGATGCGAAAAAACATACAAGGAGGTAAAGCTCGTCCGAGCGGACGAGCATCCATTTCAACTTCAGAAATTTTACAAAACTTGAGGACTACACATTACAGGGATCTGGCTCACTCGAGATAATCCAGTACGTCGTCGGGCAGTGTGGCTATAAGCTTGTCCCGGCTTATGACCTTGCTGGTCATAGCGGTCGGTAGGTGGCCCCCCTCGCGATGTTGATCGTTCGTCCCCTCGATCGCCAAGTCGAATAGTCGAAGGGCCCTGTCGGTGACTTTGTTGTAGAAGGCATTCGAACAGATGTAGGCTTGCTTCATGTCCTCAAACCAACTCCCTTCGGCATCTTCATAAATCCTCAATGCCACCTAGGAGACCTCCAGTTCATCCTTGGCGGAGGCAATTTGGCCGCGGAGGGATGCTTCTTCCGCCGAGCGGCTATTCCGCTCAACGATAAGGAAATCCTCGGCCTCCTTAAGCTTTTGGGAGAGGCCTTGAGCCTCTTTATTCTTCTCGTCCAGGTCGGTGATGGCCCGATTCTTCCTCGCGTTCGCCGACTCAATCATGTTATCAAAGGTGGTGACCTGCTTATTCAGCCGCTCAAGCATGGTGGCTTGCCCAAGGCTCTTTGCCTGTTCAACCTTGAGCAGCTTCTCGCTCTTCTCAAGAGCGGCCTGGAGTTGGGCCACCTCGGCGTCTGTCTTTTCTTGAGCAGCAGAGAATTGGCCGCTCAACGCCTTTAGCTGCTTAACTTCCTCCTCCAGAAATGTGTGCCAGTGGCACATGGCTAGGATCTCTACCCAATACCGTGGGCAAGCAAAAAGGGTTCGTAAGTGTCAATCGGAGGTAAGTTATGAATTTACATTAAAGTAGTTACTCCCATGGACATTTGGGTGTGACTGTTCGCAAGGGCGCTCGGAGGCATCATCGCTGCACGGGCTCAGGCGTCCTCCCAGATTTTGGCGAGCGACCCCTGTATGATGATCTGGTGCTCAGGGCCTCGAGATCCAGTGCTTGGCTTGCTGTATTCCTCGGTAGGCAAGTGGAGGATCATCGTGATGTGGCGCTGGCCGCTCGGTGTCAACTGCGCAGAAGTCGCCCGGCCGGACGGTCGAGAGGTTGATGTTGGACGAATGCCAGACTTCTTTATCTTCGATGGCTTCGCAGTCGGCGACATGAAGGCCACAGGTGGAGCGGCTAGAGTCCCTTGCGGTAGCTCAGCAAGAGACGGTGTCCGATCAGACGATGCGGAGTCCACCGTATGTTAAACCATGGCGGGGGTCGAAGTTCCTACCCGCTCGGTTGACTGCGCTGCTAAAGTAGTAGAACGTGATCAAGGCTCGACCTGTCGCCTCTTACGCTGGTTCAGTGGCACGTTAGAGGAGGCCGAGCCCAATGGTTTCTCGACAGGAATAATGGGGCGTTGCTCGGTCGGAGGCTGTGAATCCGGGGCGGCTCCTCCGCTCGGTGCATGGCTAGTCTTGCCTTCGCCCACTACCATGGGCGTCTCCTCGCTCAGGCCGAGCGAATCTTCATGGGAGCCTACCGGTTACAGGCCTCGGCTCGCCAGTTCTTCAGTGGTCACCGCCTCGATCGCGGTGTCCTTAAGCTTCGCCTTGCCGTCTATACACACTCGCATCATGACTTCGGCTGTAAGAGAAAAAGAAAAATCAGTTATCATCAAAGGAAGAGGTAAAGAGGCTTCATACCTAGGCTAGTCGGCAGCCAAGTGCGGATCGGACTCAAGCCAAAGATGTACAAGACGCCCTCCAGCAGCAGCTTATGGATGTCATACTTCTGACCGGCTAGCATGGAGGCTGTGTTCAAGTAGTCTAATCAGCTCTTGGAAATTTTCAGGGGGGGCTGAGGTGCCACTTCGAGCTACCAGCTGGTCGGGAAATCTGGCCGCTCAGAAAGACGCATGAAGAAAAAGTATTCCTTCCAGTGCTTGTTGGAGATCGACATCTTGTCGAAAATGACTAGACCAACTCGCAATTGAAAGAGGAAGGCCCCCGGATCAGACAATTTAGGGTAATAAGTAGTGAAAGACCCGGGGGATAAGGAGAATGTTGTGCAGGCGGAATAAGATGATGACTCCGCACAACAACCGAAAAGAGTTCGACATACGTTGAGGAAGGGAAATGCGGAAGTATTTACAAACCGCTAGAATAAAAGGATGAGGAAACCAGTAGACAGGCAACAAATTGGTCGTGGAAGAAACAAAGGCAGCCGGTGAGCAGGAAATTGGGCCGATCAGACAGAGAAGGAAAAATGATCTGATGATTGGAAGGAATTTCAAAAGCCTCGCGTAGGCTCTTAGCATCGCCCCCATCAAACCTAGGCTCCATGGATGAATACCAGAGTCCAGGGACAGGAGCAAGCAGCTGAGAAGAGCTGGTCATCGCAAGTAAAGAGGAATAAGGCGAAGAAATGCGATCGAAAGGAAAGAGAGATCGTTTGAATACTGTTGGAACAAAAAAAAAAGGCCAAAACAGATTGAAAGCAGACGTGATGGGGAGAAAGCTTACGGGAAAAGGGGGCACCGAGAAAGCAAAGGTTGTCGGAGGAGAGGCGCAGAGGATCGCCGGAGACAGGATTGCACAAGAGCACGAAGAGACGGTCGCCAGAGAACTCACACGTGAAGTGTGCGAAGGAAGCGACACAACGGGCTTATAAGGCCCGGGCTCAGCCGATCGAGGCCGTCCGATCTATGTCGCGGAAACCCAGGCCAAGATCTCACCATTGAATTAAAACCACTAAACGTCACATCACGCCTGTCATGTTGTGGCTGTGGGCGTGACACGTGGCACACCATCACAGGTCGACAATTAAGGAAGACGTGGGAACATGCTCAGCCTTAATGAGCGGGGATTTTCATGATTCCCAAGAAATCTGGGTGACGTTAGCCTAGCCCGCGCTCGCCCGAGATAGCCCGAGGAAAAAGTTCTACAAGTGCAAACCTTTGTCCGTCCGATCGGATCGAGGGAGTGTGCTTATAACCGAGCTGCAAGCTTCAAAAGGCCGATCAGTGAGGATCAGGCCTATGCTGATCGGAGTTCATACAATGATGCAGGCCGATCGGGAGGGAATTAACTCACACAATGGTCTAGTCAGTCGGACTACATTCTCCTTTGACTAGACTTGAAGGGAAGGCTTGTGATGCGGTTATTAGGAGGGGCCCCACCTTGCTGCCACGGTGGAGGTTAAAGTTAATGGGGACGATGTTGTCCGATCGGGCGAGTCATACGTCGATCGGGGATTAAGCACTGACTCACCATCTTTGGCACAGAGAGTAATCAAACCGATGCTCAAAGGACATGCAGAAGTCGAGCCGAGCGGCTCCTCCGCTCGGACTAGCAGCAGACTCAACAGACAGTGGACATCTCGCTCGGCCCATCAATCGAGCATATGGACAGTGGGCTTCCGGCCAAGCAACCTTCCCACTCAGCCCAACAGTGAGCAACACTTGGACAATGGACTTTCAACCGAGCGGCTATCCCGCTCGACGTGACAGCAGACAGCGCAAGGATAGCAGAATTTCGGTCGAGCGGTTATTCCGCTCGGCCAAGCTACAAACACAGTGCTATATCTTTCGACATCCTTTTGAGAGCTAGTGCCACTGATAGGCGGCATGTTCAGATAGAGGATCGTACGACAGAAGCTTCCACTGTCACTTTAGAGATATGCTCGGCCCGTTAAGATACTGTGTCAGGGACACTTTACTAAACACATCTTTTTAGGGAAAGCTTTGAGATGTGTGCTCATCTTAGGAAGCGTGTACATGCGCTTCCGGGACTCTATATAAAGGGGGTCTAAGCATCGGCGGAGGTATACTTTTTTCGTGATTTCTACGGTTACGCTACAGTTCTTGCTTCTTCTCACTTCGCCGGAGACTAACTTGAGCATCGGAGGGTCATCGCCGGGGACCCCTTCCCTAGCTCGGCACTGACGTTGCTTGTGTTGCAGGTGGGAGTAAAGTTCACCGGAGGTAAGCAGGAGCGTCACGTCCCCAACATCCATCTCTTCGACTTTCGGATATGATCAGTAACCAAGCCGAGTCGAGCTGAGCTTAAAATGATCCAAGCTTTTGAAATGAGTGTTCAAGCTTGGTTTGGTTTATTTTTTATGAGCTTGAGCTTGTTTGAAGCTTGGCTTAAACTTGGTTCGTTTAGATGTTATCAAGCCCTAAATTCAAGCTTGGCTTGAGCTTGGTTCGAGTTTGGTTCGTTTAGATGTTATCAAGCTCTCAATTCAAGCTTGTTTGAAATTTTTAGTTGTTTGATTGGTTATTGAGCTTGATAATTTAAATTTATTTATTTATTTTATTATTTATTTAGCATATTGGAAAGAGTTTTATTAATGAATATGGTTCGTGAATATTGTTCATGAACGTTGTTCATGAACGTTAACGAGCTGAACACATATGTGTTTAAGCTTGTGTATTTAGCTTAACGAGCTGTTCAAACTTGTTTGTTTAATTAATTTTATGTATATTGAACAAACATAAACAACCTCTTACTAAGTTGAATATCAAACTTGTTCATGAATATTTGATTCATTTATAGTCCTATCCACATTGACGATTATAATAGTGTGTTATAAGACGTTATTACTGTTAAAACCAATATTATCATATTAATTCTTACGTGTCAATGATTTCATTGAACGACGTTTAATTCATTGAAAGTGTGCCATGAATTATTTTATAAAAAAAATAAATAAAACAAAACAAAACTCTCACATGGTGCGTAGTGGTGCACTAGGTGAGAAGAATTTTTTAATTTATAAAATTAAAAATTTTAATTCATAAAATTAAAAATCAACAAATAGAATTTAATTTTAAATTTTAAAATTAAAAACCAACAAATAAAATTAAATTGATGGTATATTTATACGAGAAAAGTAATATATTAATAAGTAACATATGAACCCCATAATTAATAAGTATTGATGTTAAAATGAATATGAGATAATGAAAGTATTATATAATGTATATATGGTATGTCAATTTTATACTTTTTGATGAGATGGTGGATATTATAATACTCACAAATACGAATACTATCACACCCCAGGTAGTCCCTATCAGAAGAAATTTCGACAACATCTTCCTTGTACGGGTAACAATATGAAACTTTACTACAAGCCCTCCGGGCCATACAAACCTCGGCCAACATGGCTGGAACAATAAAAATAAAATATAAGCATTCCACGCAGTTTATATATTCAGCCTCCAGCTGACACAACCACGCAGTTTATATTAAATAAAAACCTACTCTACTACAACGACGGAAAAACACAAACCCACAACAAAAAATCCAACGTAGCGGAAAACAATGGCGGTAGACCAAACTCCTACATCACAAGTATATATAAAATACATAATAAGTAAACCAAAAATCCAAAATATATGAATCCGTCGCGACATGTAGTGGGGACTAGCGACTGGAACCTCCTGACAGCATCAACCTAAAATAGTAATAATCAACGGGGTGACTTCAACAACTCAGTGGGTATCGGGCTGACATACATAATAAGAAATAACTAATAGTAATAAATATGTGTACAGTCTCCTGGAGTAATGGGAAATGCAAAGCTGTAAGAAAAAGAGAAACTGTACTCACCAGGACCTCTTATCAGAATAATAAGGTCGTCAAACCAAAGGTAACATGTCACTGTATGCATGTCAAACATATGCATCCATCCAATATGCAACAAATAAAATGCATCAAACACAAGCAATAAATGCAATCATGCATATGATGCATATGACATGTCCTGGTCGCCCCTGACGCCAGTCAGCCATCTTACACACGATGGTGAGACTGAGTGGGTAGAGCTATGACAACTGTGTACTCTTCCATCACTGCTCCTGATAAGTGACCGAGTAGACAGGATGATGTCGAAGTGCACCTATCCTCCTACCCCAAATCATAAGTGGGGGAGCTCAATGCTCTCAGCTCCTTGACACAATCCAGAGGAGAGATCCTTGACATGCTACTACGTTGCGTCACGCTACCCATGAGTGGATCAGCGGAGCACTAACAGAGCAAACTGCCACACACCCTGCCTGATATACCACTAACCCATGAGTGGTTGTGTTTGCAGATCCATGTAACTGGTGATGAGCTCAACAATAATAGGGCTACCAATCGCACAACATGCAAACATGCAAGATGATGCATGATACTAAGCATGCAAATCCTGACCATATCTACCTCCATAATACATGTACCAAAAATAAATGGATCAAATAAACAGGTCTAGGTACACGGGTCAGATATGGTAAATGTCTAGCCCGGTGTATCATAAGGCATGGTATGCCAATACCTCTATGAGCATAAATAATCATGACAACAACAAGAGGGTATTTCTAGCCTAAACAGGCTTTCCCGTGACCCAATATTTATCCCCGTAACCTACACCATACGACCTCCGAAAAATTCCTAGAAAATTTCTAAAAATTATGGAAAATTCCGTTAAGGTACTTCGTCCATTTTCGATATTTTACATTCTCTCCCACTAATAAAAATTTGGTCCCTAAATTTTGTTATTTACCATCAGTAAGTACTAGCAATAAATAGATAATATAAATGCTGAACGGAAATTAACCCACATACCTCAAGTGAAAAGTGTTGGTTGCTACTCGGAAAACCTAATAGTTCCACTGTACAAAAATTTTGTACAAAGGTCTGAACCTTTTCCTAGCTACCATGTGTTCTTTTAAATTAAACTCGGATCGCCTGCGGAACTTAACACGTTTGATCCTAAGTTTAATTTATTTGTTCTTTTAGGTTTAGACTTGGATCTCCTACGGAACTTAACACGTTCGATCCAAATCACCTAGGTTATTAATTTTATTAAATATTAATTTCCAAAATTGGCTTCCAGGACTGCATGGCGAGGCACATGGCCTTCTTGGATATGGGAACAACCACCACCGCCTAGACAAAGCCTTTTAAGGAAAGCTAATATTTAATTTCCGTAAATAACTTTAGGTCAACCAAAAGGAACAATCAAATCACAAGGAAAAGAAAAATAAAAGAACACAACATCGAAAACTAATTCGAAATACTAGAATCGCATGCCTCTTGTATTTGGTATTTTTACATGGAGATAAAACTAACATGATGCGGAAAACTATATTAGTTATACCTTACTTAGTAGATAATGACCTCTTGATCTTCTACCGTATTCCTCTTCTAATCCCGGACGTTGTGTGGGCAACGATCTTCCGAGACGAGAACCACCAAGGCACCTTCTTCTTCTTTGCAAGGTTCGGCCACCACATGCCTCCAAGAAAGGATGAGGTTCGGCCACCACCACCAAGCTCCAAGGGATGCAAGAGCGAAGCCTCCTTTCTCTCCTTTTCTCCAAGCTATATCCGACCACCACAAGGACTCCAAGAGAACAAGATGGTTCGGCCACAAGAAGGAGAAGAGAGAAGAGGAAGAGGCCGACCACCAAGGAAGAGAGGGAGGAAAAGAATTATAGAGTCGTTCGTTATGAAGGCACCTCTACCCCATCTTTTATAATCCTTGGTATTGGCAAATAAGGAAATTTAAATAAAAAATTTCCTTAATTCTTTTGCCATGAAAAGGAAAATTTATTTAATTAAAAATAATTTCCTCTTCTCCAATTTATTTTGGCCGGCCACTCTTCTCCCCAAAATAAGGAAAGTTTTAATTAATTAAAACTTCCTAATTTGTCTCCAGAAATTTATAAAAAAATTCTCCAATAATTTTTATCCCTTCATGATTGGTTAATAAAAAGAAAATTTTATAAATTAAAATCTTTCTTTTAACATGTGGATAAAAAGAAAGTTATCTGTAAAAATTAAAATCTCTTTTAATCTACAAATAAGGAAAGATATCAAATCTTTTCTTAATCTTTTGTAGAAACTTATAAAAGAGAATATTTAATTTTTTAAACTCTCTTTTAAATAATGAACATGGTTAAAAAGGAAAGTTTTCTTAAAATTTAAAATCCACCTTTTAATCAACAAATAAGGAAAGATTTCAAATTTTAAACTCTCTTTTAAACATGTAGATGATTTACAAATAAAGAAAGTTTTTACCAAGAATTAAAACCATCCTTTTAATTACAAATAAGGAAAGAGATTAATCTCTTCTCTTAATCTTTTGTAGAAAACTATAAAATAAAATTTTTAATTTTTAAACTCTCTTTTTAAAACCTTGATATCCACATAAGAAATAATTTTAATAAAAATCCTTTTTAATATTCTAGTGGCCGACCACCTAAGCTTGGGACCCAAGCTTTGGCCGGCCACCAACTTGGCTCATCCACTTGGTCTTGGCCGGCCCTAGCTTGGGTTCCAAGCTAGCTTGGTCGGCCCCATTGGATGGGTAAGAAGGTGGATATGTGGTGGGTATAAATCTCTATATACAAGAGGCTACGATAGGGACCGAGAGGAGGAATTGGTTTTGGTCTCCCGATGAAATTAAGCATCCCGTGTTCGTCCCGAACACACAACTTAATTTCATCAATAATAATTCATTCCACTAAAGAACTATTATTGAACTACCGCACCAATCCCAAATTACATTTTGAGCTCCTTCTTATTATAAGTGTGTTAGTCTCCCTGTGTTTAAGATAACAAATGTCCACTAATTAAGTAAGTTACTGACAACTCACTTAATTAATATCTAGCTCCAAGAGTAGTACCACTCAACTTCATCGTTATGTCGGACTAAGTCCACCTGTAGAGTTTAACATGACAATCCTTATGAGCTCCTCTTGGGGACATTCTCAACCTAGATCACTAGGACACAGTTTCCTTCTATAATCAACAACACACACTATAAGTGATATCATTTCCCAACTTATCGGGCTTATTGATTTATCGAACTAAATCTCACCCATTGATAAATTAAAGAAATAAATATCAAATATATGTGCTTGTTATTATATTAGGATTAAGAGCACACACTTCCATAATAAATGAGGTCTTTGTTCCTTCATAAAGTCAGTATAAAAGGAACGACCTCTAATGGTCCTACTAAATACACTCTAAGTGTACTAGTGTAATTATATAGTTAAGATAAACTAATACCTAATTACACTACGACCTTCCAATGGTTTGTTCCTTTCCATCTTGGTCGTGAGCTACTGTTTATAATTTATAAGGAACTGATAACATGATCTTCTGTGTGTAACACCACACACCATGTTATGTATAATATAAATTAATTGAACAACTACATTTATCATAAATGTAGACATTTGACCAATGTGATTCTTATTTTTAGATAAATGTTTATACCAAAAGCTAGGCTTTTAGTATACATCCTAACAAAAAGATGGGGGTATCGAGCTCGGATCATATCCTCGAGCTCCCAAGTAGCCTCCTCATCGGAATGAGGCTGCCATCCGACTTTAACCAGCCGGATAGTCTTGTTCCCCAGCTGACGCTCTTTCAGATCCAGAATCCGTACCGGAACATCCTCGTAGGTAATGTCAGGCTGAAAGGAAACTGGTATATCTAACAGTACATGTGCTGGGTCGGCTACGTATCTCCTCATAATAGACACATGGAATACATCATGAACGCATGCCAGAGTCGGTGGTAGCGCCAGACGATAAGCTACTGCTCCAATCCTCTCCAAGATCTGGAAAATCCCAATGTATCATGAAGCTAGCTTACCTCGAAGGCCAAATCTCTTCACCCCTTTCATGGGTGAGACTCTCAAGAATGCATGGTCGCCAGTGGAGAACTTCAGGGGTCTACGTCTCCGATCAGTATAACTCTTCTAGCGGTCCTGCGCCTCTGACATCCTCCGTCTAATAGTGCGAACCAACTCTGCATCCTGCTGAGCTCTATGTGTTGGTGCAGCGGAGGCCAACAAGAGGGGGGTGAATTGACTGCACAAATTAAAACTACCCTCCTCAGATTTTTCAACTCGAAATAAAAGCAATAGCAATAATAATAAAAGAACTAAAACAATAAATCTAGAGACTCGGGAGTTAACCTGGTTACAACCAAGAAGGTTGTTAATCCAGGGCGATGAAAAGCGCGCAGCAGAAAAATCTCCTTCTCTGAAGGTGGAGAAGCCTTTTACACTCTTACAGCTCAGAACTATTGCTAGGAATTGATTACAAAGTTGATTTCTAATTCTTAGTTCCAGAGGCCTTTATATAGCCTCTGGAAATCCTATCTCGGATGTCCGAGGCGCCTCCAATAGGGGTCCAAGGCGCCTCCATCGAGAGAGTGGATAAAACTTTATCCAAAAAGCCAACATTCACTTCTGCCAGGTCCGAGGCACCTCCAACAGGCATTGAAGGCGCCTTCAAGCTGGAGGCGCCTCCAAGCCTGATGGAGGCGCTTCCAAGCTAGCTGGCAGCTTTTTCCATCTTGCATGCTTCTTTACTTCGTCTTCCGAAGTTCCGTTCTTTTGGGTGATTCCGGCCAACCGAAATAGGGCTCACCCGAACCCAATTTCTGGCATTCTCCTCGAGCAGTCTTCCTCCCGGCTTAACATCCCTCGAACGCCGCGCACGTTCTTCTCGCCCACCGGTGTACTCTTCCGCCGCTCTCTCGTCCTTCGGACACACCGAGCCCGTCGGCTCCCTTCCCGTGCCGTCCTTCTCGCTAGCTGCATCTTCCGCTTGACTTCCTGCACTCCTAAGCTCCTGCACACTCAGACACAGGGGTCAAACACAAAGCAGGACCTAACCAACTTGGTTGATCATATCAAAACAACCACGGGGTTCAACAATCTCTCCCTTTTTGATGTGCATCAACCCAAGTTCAAGTTAGGGGAAAAAATAGACAAGTAGTAATTTTAAAGAGAATTACTAAACTGACATTTTAAGTATACATTTGTAATAAGTAAAATTGCAACTAAATGAAAGTTTAAGAGAATTTTTTTTTTGAGGAAAACAGATTATCTCCCCCTAGACTTGTACTAATCTCTCCCCTTTTGATAACAGTAAAACGGGGTTAGAATTTGATATTAAAAATATTTAGCAAATTTTTAACTTAGAAGAATTTTGAGTAAGATGAATTTTCCAAAATTTTCTAAACAGAATGGAATTTTTCAAAATAATTTCTAAGTCAAAATTAAAAAAAATTCTAAGTAAACTGAATTTTTAGAATTTTTCAAAAATGTAAAAAAAACTTTCAAAGCATTATTTAATTCTAGTTTAATGCTTTTTCAAAAAGTTAATTAAATATTTTATTTCAATATTTCAGCTTCCAAGTCGTGGCGAGGCACTAGACCTTCTTGGTTATTGGAGCAACAACCACTTCCTTAGACAAAGCTTCATAAAGAAATTCTTTGTTTAATTTTCTCTCTTGAAAGCCTTAATTAAATAAATTAATTTAGCATAGATTTCGGAACCCAATAGAGATTCCTTCCTACAGGATTATTCAAGAATTTAGGGGGTACATAGTGTTGGTGCAACCTTAGGTCAAGGTTGACCTGGGTGACCCGACTCGAGTTAACCTAACTCGAGGTATATTTTGATGTTTGACAAGAATAGAGAAGTTATATTTTGATGTTTGACAAGAATAAGAACTTGGGGGATTGTGGGTGCAACCTTTGGTTAAGGTTGACCTGGTTGACCTGACTTGAGTTGACCTGATTCGGGAAAAGTCCAAGTATGGAGACTTGGCACGGAAAAGTCCAAGCAGGGAGCTTGGCACGGGAAAAGTCCAAGTATGGAGACTTGGCACGGAAAAGTCCAAGCAGGGAGCTTGGCACGGGAAAAGTCCAAGCAGGGAGCTTGGCACGGGAAAAGTCCAAGGATGGAGCTTGGCACGGGAAAAGTCCAAGCAGGGAGCTTGGCACGGGGAAAAGTCCAAGTATGGAAGCTTGGCATGGGAGGTCAGAGAGGGCTCGGTAGCTCGTTCTCTGGACTGGATGGAGTCGGAGAGGGCTCGGTAGCTCGTTCTCTGGATTAGGTCAGAGAGGGCTCGGTAGCTCGTTCTCTTGATCGGACGTGGAAGTCGGAGAGGGCTCGGTAGCTCGTTCTCCGGACTAGGTCAGAGAGGGCTCGGTAGCTCGTTCTCTGGACCGGACGTGGAAGTCGGAGAGGGCTCGGTAGCTCATTCTCCGGACTAGGTCAGAGAGGGCTCGGTAGCTCGTTCTCTAGATCAGGAAGGCTTTAGGTTTAAGGCTGGGAAATTGGATCGGTCTGCTGACCGATCCAGTGATACACTGGGTCACCTGATCGATCTGGTGACCGATCAGTAACCAAACAGATTGGGAGAAGGAATGGCCTGATCGGTCCACAGACCGATCAAGGCTCTGGCAACAAACTCTCTGTGAGAGTTGGGATCGGTCTGGGGACCGATCAGCCTAGGGCCTGATCGGTCCACAGACCGATCAGGGATCGCAACCAACTCTCTGTGTGAGTTGGGATCGGTCTGGGGACCGATCAGCGTAGGGCCTGATCGGTCCCCTAACCGATCAGATCCATCCTGGACCGATCAGGGTGGAGCCTGATCGGTCCAGGTCTAGCCGTTGAGACACAACGGCTAGATTTCTTCTTTCTTCTTCTTCGCAAGTTCATATAAATCAAGGGCCTCTACTGTAGAGATGGTTGACTGGCTGTTGCTCCTTCTTGTTCCTTGCGATCAGAGCTTTGCTGAGCTCTCTATTACTGAAGCTTCATGTGAGCTTCCCTCGGCTGGACTCCAACTGATCAGTTGCTGTTGTTGTTGGCGTGAAGTGGTTGCTTCATCACCAGTCGACTAGAAGGCAAGCAAACTAGTGTTTTTACATTCATATTGTTCTTGGCTTCTTGCTGTATTTCTTGTACACTGATCTTGCTGTTGCAAGAGAGATTGTGGCGAGGTTTCTCCACCCAGAAGGAGTGTTTATTAGCCGGTTCTCCGGGGTCTCATCCACCGACGGATTGATAGGATTTGTCCACCTTACGGACACGCCGAGGAGTAGGAGTATCATCTCCGAACCTCGTTATATCGTCGCGTTTGAGGTTTGATCTTCTCCATTTTCGTTTCTATCTTTTATTTCCGCTGCGCTAACTCAAATTGTAGGAAGAAACGAGAATTTGGGGTCGGCTATTCACACCCCCCCCTCTCTAGCCGCGTCCGAAGGTCCTAACAAGTGGTATCAGAGCCAGGTCGCTCTTCGTCGGATTAACACCCGGGGGAGCACGAGCTAGAGAATGGATCAACTTGGAGAAGACATCACGATTCCACCCTTCTACGATCGCGACGACTTCGCATACTGGAAGGTAAGAATGAAGTATTTTCTTATGACTAACCTAGTAAATTGGAATTGTGTACAAGTAGGTTTTATTTCTCCGGTGGATAAAGAGGGAGAACCTTTCGAGAAGAAGAAGTGGACGAAGGAACAAATCCACCAATCCATAATCAACGACGAGGTAACGAAAATCTTTGAATTTTCATTACCTAATGATATCTTGTGTAAGATAGGTGGATACAACAATGCCAAGGAGTTGTGGAACAACTTGGCTAAGTTCCATGAGGAAAGCTCCAATTCAAGTCATGAAGAGGAGTCAAGTGAGCCAAGTAGCTCACATCATGGAGGTATGGAATTAGAAGTTGAGGGCTACTCAACATCTAAGGAAGAAGAGGAGGAGAGTTCTTCTTCAAGATTGGAGCAAGAAGAAGAAGCCTCTACCTCCGGAAGGGATGAAGGAGAGAGCTTATATCCATCCTCAACCCTAGGTAACTCAAGCAACTTAATTTCAAGTAAATTACATATAATGTGCTTTGAGTGTAGGGAATATGGACATTACAAAAGTAAATGTCCAAAGAGAATTAGGAAGACTCCACCGGCACCAAAGGTCAAGGAAGCCGGAGTCCCGATACGTAAGGGCAAGGAGCACGTGGTGTGCTTCCAATGCAAGCAAAGGGGACATTATAGGAGTCAATGTCCAAGGGGGAGGCAACCTCATAAGGACAAGAGACCAAGCACATCTATGGGGGGAGCTAAGGCAAATCCTAAGGTATCCTTTAAGGCAAATTCTTGCAATTCTAATAAGACATATGCTAGTAGTTTTATTGCAATTGTCAAGCATGATAACCGTAGAAACCGATACATGTGCTTAGGTGCCAAACATGTTAGTCTAGATAAGGACAATGCTAGAAATGCCAACCCTAGAGTTAACTCATCTAAGGTTAGGGAAAACCTAGATAGGAATCCCAAAACAACTAGACATATGCCTAGGAATACCTCAAAGAAAAATGGAAAATTAAAGCTTGAGGTATTAAAGAAGGAAAACCAAGTCTTGAGGTCAACACTTGACACGTTAGAAAAGGCTCTTAAGAATTTGGAGAAGTCAACTCTAGGGTCTAAGGGTCAAAAACCAAAGCCCAAGGACATGAGAGGTTTGGGTCACAAACCCAAGTCTCAAGTGGTCAAGCCCGCTTATCATAATGTTCCATTCGATTATGGAACAAGACCTAGGGCTAAGAAGACCATCACCAAGGTCACAAGGGGAGTCACCCCTAGAGTTGATCTTGATGAGTCCCAAATGACCAAGGCTTTAAAGCCTAGGAGGGTCATTAGGAGGGTTGTTAGGGAAGTCATCCCTAGTGAATATTTAGTGAACCCAATGAGCTCAAATAGGTATTGGGTTCCTAGGAGCGTGATTCCTTCATGCTAGATGGTTTAGGGTGTGCGAACCTTAATTGGATAGGTAGTTAACCTACTCATGACAAAAGGTGGCATTTTAGGAAGTTTCAAGGTGTAATCAAGCCTTGAAAATGAGATTAAAAATTATTCCTAAGGTGATTAGCATGTGCCAACCACATTTGAGGAGTTTTCTAGGGTCAATCTAATTGGCACATAGTGATCTAAAAAATCTTTAGTATATGATTTTAGGTCTATTACACTTAGGAATATAGAATTTATGGCAAAATGATCAAATTTATCAAAAATGGCAACTAAGGCTAGAATTAGGTATTTTCTATACCTTTATATGTTATTTGTCATACATTGTTTGTCATATGCCATGTCATGACATCATATTTATTTTATTATCATTTGAAATGTCATGATAATGCTTAGGTTAGTTATATGTCATGCCTTATTTAAGTTTCATACTTATGCCATGACATCATGACATTGGCACATATTTTCACTTATGATATTACTTTATGCCATGTCATCATCTCTTGCATTTATGATCAATTAATTTGATTTAAGGATAGAAACACAATTTGATATGGAGATCAAATTGTTGTTTAGAAAATGCATGAGAACTTAGCTTAAGATGACCTAAACCCATATCTCACATCAAAATTGACTTGGATGTGTTTGATACACCTTAGATGTGTGTGAGATATTAGGATTATGAGTTAGGATCAAGGTGCATAGTTCTTGTACCTAGATGAGCCTAATTCGAAATTGAGGATCATAGGGAAAACTTGTGTACAAGTCATGTACATTTAGCCCTAAGATTGTGGTCATAAATTGAATGGTTTAAGATCATTTTAAAATTGATTTGAAAAACCTTGATGAAGCTTTTCTAGTGATAGCATTCATCATTGAGCAAGTTGATACAAAGATGGATTAACCTTGAGCTATTTCAAAGTATTTCGAACTTTGTATCAAGATTAAAAATGGGAGTTATTTTCATAAAAACTATTTTTCCATGATAATATATGTTATGAGGAATGTATCCTAAAAATTTTACAATTTTTGGAATTTTCTGTAATTTTTTAGGGATTTCTGAATTTCGGGAGAAAAATCAGAAATCCTTATCAGAGAGTCGTGGACTGATCAGAGGAGATCCTGATCGGTCCAGGGATGTCTGGATCGGTCACTGGACCGATCCAGGGTAGTGTGGATCGGTCTGGTGACCGATCCAGTGAAGTCCTGATCGGTCTGGTGACTGATCAGAGCGTGCCAAAATACTGATTTTCGACTGTTGTCTGAAATTTCAGCTGTGGAAGTTGGTGTTTTAGATTTCTAAAGGGTTGAAACTCTCCAAGACATTGTTGTTGGTGCAATGGTCAAGGAGGAGTTGACCTTTAGGGGGAGTTTTACCTATTGGTCAAGGGGGAGTTTTTACTCGTCAAGATTTCTGAGGATGAGTGATATGGGATTATCACTAAGTTGATTGTTGATTTTAGTATCAAGGGGGAAATTAAGGGTTTCAATGAAAGGTATGGGACTTTCATTAGGAAGAAACTCTTAACCTTGATTCACCCCTTTTGATGTGTGTCAAAAAGGGGGAGAATGTCCAGAGAATGTTCAGAGAATGTTCGAGGAAGAACATTGGAGAACTATTGGAAAACCTAAGTTAGGTTATCGGGTTAACCTAACTTGATTATGGTTTTTGTCAAACATCAAAAAGGGGGAGATTGTTGGTGCAACCTTAGGTCAAGGTTGACCTGGGTGACCCGACTCGAGTTGACCTAACTCGAGGTATATTTTGATGTTTGACAAGAATAGAGAAGTTATATTTTGATGTTTGACAAGAATAGGAACTTGGGGGATTGTGGGTGCAACCTTTGGTCAAGGTTGACCTGACTTTAGTTGACCTGATTCGGGAAAGGTCCAAGTATGGAGACTTGGCACGGAAAAGTCCAAGCAGGGAGCTTGGCACGGGAAAAGTCCAAGCAGGGAGCTTGGCACGGGAAAAGTCTAAGGATGGAGCTTGGCACGGGAAAAGTCCAAGCAGGGAGCTTGGCACGGGGAAAAGTCCAAGTATGGAAGCTTGGCATGGGAGGTCAGAGAGGGCTCGGTAGCTCGTTCTCTGGACTGGATGAAGTCGGAGAGGGATCGGTAGCTCGTTCTCCGGATTAGGTCAGAGAGGGCTCGGTAGCTCGTTCTCTGGATCGGACGTGGAAGTCGGAGAGGGCTCGGTAGCTCGTTCTCCAGACTAGGTCAGAGAGGGCTCGGTAGCTCGTTCTCTGGACCGGACGTAGAAGTCGGAGAGGGCTCGGTAGCTCGTTCTCCGGACTAGGTCAGAGAGGGCTCGGTAGCTCGTTCTCTAGATCAGGAAGGCTTTAGGTTTAAGGCTGGGAAATTGGATCGGTCTGCTGACCGATCCAGTGATACACTGGGTCACCTGATTGATCTGGTGACCGATCAGTAACCAAACAGATTGGGAGAAGGAATGGCCTGATCGGTCCACAGATCGATCAGGGCTCTGGCAACCAACTCTCTGTAAGAGTTGGGATCGGTCTGGGGACCGATCAGCCTAGGGACTGATCGGTCCACAGACCGATTAGGGATCGCAACCAACTCTTTGTGAGAGTTGGGATTGGTCTGGGGACCGATCAGCGTAGGGCCTGATCGGTCCCCTAACCGATCAGATCCATCCTGGACCGATCAGGGTGGAGCCTGATCGGTCCAGGTCTAGCCGTTGAGACACAACGGCTAGATTTCTTCTTTCTTCTTCTTCGCAGGTTCATATAAATCAAGGGCCTCTACAGTAGAGATGGTTGACTGGCTGTTGCTCCTTCTTGTTCCTTGCGATCAGAGCTTTGCTGAGCTCTCTATTACTGAAGCTTCGTGTGAGCTTCCCTCGGCTGGACTCCAACTGATCAGTTGCTGCTGTTGTTGGCGTGAAGTGGTTGCTTCATCACCAGTCGACGAGAAGGCAAGCAAACTAGTGTTTTTACATTCATATTGTTCTTGGCTTTTTGCTGTATTTCTTGTACACTGATCTTGCTGTTACAAGAGAGATTGTGGCGAGGTTTCTCCATCCAGAAGGAGTCTTTATTAGCCGGTTCTCCGGGGTCTCATCCACCGACGGATTGATAGGATTCGTCCACTTTACGGACACGCTAAGGTGTAGGAGTATCATCTCCGAACCTCGTTATATCGTCGCGTTTGAGGTTTGATCTTCTCCATTTTCGTTTCTATCTTTTATTTCCGCTGCGCTAACTCAAATTGTAGGAAGAAACGAGAATTTGGGGTCGTCTATTCACACCCCCCCTCTCTAGCCGCGTCCGAAGGTCCTAACACATAGTTCTTGGGCACTCTTTTAAGTTGATCCTGATGGTTTCTAATGTACCAATTCAATTTTCCATAAATTCTAATTTTTTATTTTAGAAATTTATTTAATCTTGCATTATTTTTTAATTTTTCAACTTCAATTTTTAATTTTTCATTTTCTGATTTTAGATTATCGTACATCTCAAGTGGACATGTTTTTGTTAATCTCATTTTCAATTCAGTATTTTCTTTTTTTAATTTAAACAAATCTTTAGAAAGAGATTTGATAAATTTAAACGACTGAGTAGGGGTTAAAACACGTACCTTACTTACCTGACTTGGTGATGCTCCCCCTTCACTGCAGCTTTCCTCTTCTGATGTTCCTCCCCCTTCATCTATGCTCATTTCTGAGGTTGACTCTTCTTCCAGCTGATGGCTTGCCAATAGCGCTACTCCCTAGAATTCTTTGAGGTCTGACTCGGAGGATGACGAATCTAACCAAGTGGCCTTCAGGTTCTTGTGCTTGGAGGATTCTGGTTTCTTGTACTTTGTCTTTACCTTCTCTTTCTCCTTTTTCTTTAATTTTGGGCAGTCATCCTTGATGTGCCCTTCTTTATTGCAATTGTAACAACGGACTGTCCTTGTCTTTTGATGACGTTTACTCGACTGCGATCTAAATTTGTTAGATTTGAAAAACTTATTAAAACGTCTTACCATTAATGCAGCTTCATTTTCGTCAATCGATGCGTCAGAGTCAGAAGCGTTTGTTTTTTCTTTTAAGGCAATGTTCTGACTAGTCTTCTCTACTCCATTGGTCTTTACAACTCGAGATTCGTGAAGTTCAAATGTAGAAAACAGATTTTCTAAAGTAATTACCTCGAAGTCCTTAGAGATGTAATATGCATCTACTAAGGACGCTCATTCTGGAGTTCTGGGGAAGGCGTTGAGCGAGTACCGGATCGAGTCCCAGTTCGTTACTTCTTCTCCAAGATTGGTTAGTTGCGTGATCAACTCTTTGATCCTTGCTTGGAGTTGTGCTACCTTCTCGCCTTGGTTCATCCGGAGGTTCATAAGTTGAGTCCGGAGGATGTCGCACCTTGCTAGCTTTGCTTCCGAGGTACCTTCATGAAGCTCCAAGAATTTGTCCCAGAGGTCTTTCGCGGAGTCGTAGCTTCCGATTCGACTTAGCTCTTGTGGTGGCAGCATGCTGAGCAGGTGAAACTCAGCCTTTCCATTGGCGACGAAGTCGGCTTGCTCCTTCTTGCTCCACGTGTTTTCTTCTTTATATTTTGGAACTACAAAGCCATATTTCATAATTAAGCAAATGTCAAATTCTGTTTTGAAAAATACCTCCATCCGGCGTTTCCACGTCGCGAAGTCTCCATCGAACTTCGGGGGATGAATATTCGCTCCGGCCATCGTCTTGATCGTTGTGCTTCAGTCGGCGGTTAGTCCTTCTGAGGCGGTCTAGCTCTGATACCATTTGTTAGTGCAACGGAGGCCGGCAAGAGGGGGGTGAATTGCCTGCACAAATTAAAACTACCCTCCTCAGATTTTTCAACTCGAAATAAAAGCAATAGCAATAATAATAAAAGAACTAAAACAATAAATCTAGAGACTCGGGAGTTAACCTAGTTATAATCAAGAAGGTTGTTAATCCAGGGCGATGAAAAGCGCGCAGTAGAAAAATCTCCTTCTCTGAAGGCGGAGAAGCCTTTTACACTCTTACAGCTCAGAACTATTGCTAGGAATTGATTACAGAGTTGATGGAACAGTTGATTTCTAATTCCTAGTTCCAGAGGCCTTTATATAGCCTCTGGAAATCCTATCTCGGATGTCCGAGGCACCTCCAATAGGGGTCCAAGGCGCCTCCATCGAGAGAGTGGATAAAACTTTATCCAAAAAGCCAACATTCACTTTTGCCAGGTCCGAGGCACCTCCAACAGGCATTGAAGGCGCCTTCAAGCTGGAGGCGCCTCCAAGCCTGATGGAGGCACCTCCAAGCTGACTGGCAGCTTTTTCCATCTTACTTGCTTCTTTGCTTCATCTTCCAAAGTCCCGTTCTTTTGGGTGATTCTGGCCAACCGAAATAGGGCTCACCCGAACCCAATTTCTGGCCTTCTCCTCGAGCAGTCTTCCTCCCGGCTTAACGCCCCTCGAATGCCACGTACATTCTTCTCGCCCACCGGTGTACTCTTCCGCAGCTCTCTCGTCTTTCGGATGCACCGAGCTAGTCGGCTCCCTTCCCGTGCCATCCTTCTCGCTAGCTGCGTCTTCCGCTCGACTTTCTGCGCTCCTAAGCTCCTGCACACTCAGACACAGGGGTCAAACACAAAGCAAGACCTAACCAACTTGGTTGATCACATCAAAACAACCACGGAGTTCAACACTATGAGGTTCTAACAGCTGGGCCTCCCCAACCTCCTCCCAGAGGGTGGGTGTCCGACAAGGCCTACCATACAACGCTTCAAATGGTGCTATTTGGATAGCCGAATGATAGTTGTTATTGTAGGTGAACTCTACCAATGGCAAGTGGTCCTCCCAACTGCCTCCAAAATTCATAATACAAGACCTCAGCAAGTCCTCTAGAGTCTGAATGGTCCGCTCTGACTGTCTATCTGTCTACAGATGAAAAACTGTGCTGAAACGGAGCTGAGTACCCAAGGCCTAGCTGCAGACTCTGCTAGAACTGAGACGTGAACCATGGGTCTCTATCCGATATAATACTCAATGGAACACCATGCAATCTGATAATCTCCTGACAATATAGCTCTATCAATTGATCCAGAGAATCAGTCTTCCGAATCGCTAAGAAGTGTGCAGATTTGGTTAATCGATTAATGACTACCCAAATCGTGTCGTGGCCTCGTCGTGTCCTAGGCAATCCCACCACAAAATCCATAGTGATTGTTAGAGTATATACTAAAAGCCTAGCTTTTGTAAACATTTATTTTTTGAAATAAAAGAATCACATTGGTCAAATGTCTACATTTATTTGTTAAGTGTAGTTGTTCAATTAATTTATATTGTAGATAACATGGTGTATGATGTCACACACAGAAGATCATGTTATTAGTTCTTTATAAATTATAAACAGTTGCTCACGACTAAGATGGAAAGGAACAAACCATTGGAATAGTCGTAGTGTAATTAGGTATTAGTTTATCTTTACTAATAAATTACACTAGTACACTTTAAGTGTATTGAGTAGGACCATTTTAGGTAAGTTTTTTTATACTGACTTAATAAAAGAACTAGACCTTAGTTATTATGGAAGTGTGTACTCTTAATCCTAATATAATAACAAGCATATATATTTAGTATTTATTTTTTTAACTTATCAAAAGGTGAGATTTAGCTCGATAAATCAATAGGCCCGAAAAGTTGGGAAATGATAATACTTATAGTGTGTGTTGTTGATTATAGAAGGAAACTGTGTCCTAGTAATCTAGGTTGAGAATGTCCCGAAGAGGAGCTTATAAGGATTGTCATGTTAAACCCTGTAGGTGGACTTAGTTCGACATGACAATAAGGTTGAGTGGTACTACTCTTGGATTAAAACATTAATTAAAATGAGTTGTCAGTAACTCAATTAATTAGTGGGCATTCGATATCTTAAATACATGGAGACTAACACACTCATGATAAGAAGGAGCCCATAATGTAATTTGGGATTAGTGCGGTAGTGCAATAATAACTCTCTAGTGGAATGAGTTATTATTGATGAACTTGAGTTGTGTGTTCGGGGCGAACACGGGATACTCAAGCTCGTCGGAAGGTCAAGACAAATTTCTCCTCTAGGTCCCTGTCGTAGCCTCAATGAAGCCTTAAATCCACTCATATAAAGCCCATCTTGGTTTCCAAGAGGAGGGCTGGCCCAAGGCTTGGTGACCAAGCCAAGGGGTCGGCCACCATCTTCTCTAAAGGGGTTGACCACAAGTTTTGTAAAGGGGGTTGATAACTAGTATTTTGATGTATTATTTTGGCTCTTATACTTAGTGTTTTTACTCTCTCGTATACTTAATTCCGCATTTATATCATGTTTTATGAGTTGAGATTTATTTGGAGCATTGATCTAATTTTTCCTATATTTTCTGGTATTTTATCTAAAAGATATATCTTGTTTTGTAGGGGAGTAATTTGGGACGTTGATCGGGATCAAATAATCCAAGGGCTCATGTTATTCCAAGTTGAATCAAGAAGAGCCAAATCCAATCAAACCCAATCCAAAAGCTTCAATTCAAACCCAATCTTAAAGCCCACTTTTAAAAGCCCAATTCCACTTATCTTATTGGATCCGGATCTTCTCATTAATCCAAACCCAAAATCTCATTCCTTCCAAAACCCGATCCACTAAGAAACTTCCCTTACCTCATGCACGGCACAGATTCCTCTTCATCGCGCGGCGTCTCCTCACGCGCGGCTAGGGCACGCGACTCCCTCCACAGCGCAACCTTTCCTCTTCCTTCTCTCCGGCCGGCGGCTCTTTCTTCTCTTCACTGCAGCCGGCCGGCTAGCCACAGCCCATATTCCTCTTCTAGATTTCAATCGGCGAGCGACAGCGGCATTCTTCTCGGCGGGCAGCAGGTTTTCGACAGCGACTCCGATCATCTTCACCTCACCGGAGGGGTTCTCCGGTGTGATCTCCATTGTCCGACCTTCTTTTGGCAGCTCCGCTTCTTGGGGTTCAAGCGGTGGAGCAAGGAGGAGGCGGCAACTGGTATTCCACCGTTTCCAGTCATTTCCAACCGAGGGTTCTCTGTTGGAAGATCCGTTCATCCTCGTCGGTGTCGAAGCTAGCAGCAAGTCCATCAGAGTGCTACTGTTCACTGGTTCTTGGGGGTTCCGGAGCCGGGTCTTCGTGTGACGACGAAGATAGTTGTTGGAATCGGAAGAAGAAGTGTGAATGTGGTTGGATTAGTTTAGATTTTCTTAGTTTAATTATGTTAATTTTGTTAATTTGCTTGTGTTGAAGTTCTATTGTTGAATGCTTGTAGCTAATTGGACCTTTCATGTTTAAATTGCACTTACTATGCTTAATTAGTTACATGCTTACAAAGTGTTCGATGAAATGCTTCAACCAAGTGTTAGGTTTATTATAATGCATTTTGGGTTGTTTAATTCTTGCTTTACTTTGCTTTTTCAATTTCATCAAGTTCTAGTTTTCATTTGAATACCGTTAGGTTAGATTAGATTTCTTTAATGCTCTAGGTTTACTTCGATGCTCTGTTATTCCATTCCTTAGTTTAATTCTACCCATTGATAGATAATCTTGTATCATAGTGTGACAATGCGATGTAGGAAAATCTTCAATGGTTAGTTAGGATAGATATAGTTTTCTTTATTTGCATTGTCTTTCATTATTTAGATTAGATTTCATTTGATGCTTTGCTATTTCATTCCCTAGATTAATCGTGTTGATGATTAACCCATAGCGTAGAGTGACAATGCGTTGTGGATTAGTTATTGACACCTAGTTAAATTTCATTCCAGCATTAAATTAGTTTCTTTCTTGTTCTGCTTTTCATTTCTTAGATTTAGAGTCAAAAACCCAAACCCCAATTCCATATTAAAAACCCCCCAAAAAAATAGAAATAATATACGATCCTAAGTTTACCATCCTATCGTTGCTTTCGTTGGCGGACGACCCGAGTCATTCCTATGCTACATTAGCGTAGGAGGGGTTTGGTACTTCATTGTTTGATACCCAATTCGCGACAAAATTGGGCAACTATCAAATTGATGCCGTTGCCGGGGACGAAGCTGCTGTGCGTAGAGGATAGAGGATTCGACGAAGCAGAAAGGCACTGTAGCTTCTGTTTTAAATCAGATCTGGATCTGATCGGACGGCTGGGATTAATTTGGTGCTTGATCAACGGTGAAAAGTCATCCAAAATCCGATACGAAGGTACTGATGTTGATCTAGGGTCTGGATCTACCCTCTCGTAGGTCGGATCGATCAAATCATCACTGGATGACCCAGATCTGCCCAGTCTTCAATGAACGGTCCAGATTTGATTCGGCTTGATCAATGGCTAGATGAACTCAGATCTGGATCAAAACTTCTGGATCTTCATCAATGGCTTAGATCTGCTCCCCATTAGGTTGGATCGGCCAGATATTCAACGGATGGTACATATCTCTCCTATTCTTGATAAACGGCCCATAATGCTTCAAAGCTTGATCTTCTCGTTTGAATTCCGATTCGAGCCCAATTCCGGTCCAAATAGATCCAAATTCACGATCCTTTGATGCCTACAAAATAAGAATCAAATATTAGCATCAAATAATACCAAAAATAATATAATTTGCAATTAAGTCCAAAAATACACATAATGCATGAAATGTGATGTAACCATGATTTTATCTATGAACATAACATCAAAACCATGCATAAATGAATCAAAATAATGCAGTAAAATCATGGTTATCAAATCCCCATAGCGTAGAGTGACAATGCGTTGTTGATTAGTCCAAAAAAATTGGAAAAAAAAAAGAAAAAAAACAAATCAGAAAAAAAAAGCAAATCAGAAAAAAAAAAAACAGAAATGAAAAAAAAAGTGAAAAGAAAATAAAATTGGAAAAAAAAATATTTTGACATGTTGTGTCATTTTTATTTAATTGTGGTAGAATTTTTGTGAGTGACAATTTTTACTTTAGCGATATTGAGATATTATTGCATATCATGTGTAGATTTTTAGTGTGAAATCCTAGAGTAGGAATTGTTCACATTTTTATTATATTGGTGAAAGGCGGTAGAACTTTTTGTTGGTGACAATCTTTATTGTAGCAAAATTTAGATTTTATTGTGGATCATGAGTGAAGGTTTATTGAAAAGCTATCGTAGAGATTGTTCACATTTTTATTGAGTTTTTAGAACTAGCTTGGAAGTTGGATGAGATACTTTTTGGGCATTGTTTACTTGTATTCATCTATGTAACATTCCATTATATTCATGTCTTCCACCATTACCTTACTTTATTTTCTTCATTTCTTTTCTTACACTATCATTTGTTTTGATCTATATTTTTCTTACATAAATAATGCCTTCATTATTTTATTGTGCACTCTTATGTTTATAGTGGTGGAGATTAGAAGAAAATCAAGCTTATGGTAGTGCATTTATCATGAGTAGCTTGAGTGAGCTCCACTATTGCATTTATATGAGAGGAGAGCCACCATCACTTACCTTGTGAGGTTATTTCGTTATCATTTTCAATTTATTAATTATGGATTGAAGTTATCATGTTTGTTAATTAATGTATGAATTGAATCCATGATTGCTTTAGTTATTTGAATTGGACAATTCTAGGTAACTTTCTTTTCACTATTTTTCTAAGTATGATTAAGAATTGCTAGGGAATGCATCTTTAGTTATCTTTCTTGTTTTATTTACTTGCTCGAGACGAGCAAGAATAAGTGTGGGGGAGTTGATAACTAGTATTTTGATGTATTATTTTGGCTCTTATACTTAGCGTTTTTACTCTCTCGTATACTTAATTCCGCATTTATATCATGTTTTATGAGTTGAGATTTATTTGGAGCATTGATCTAATTTTTCCTATATTTTCTGGTATTTTATCTAAAAGATATATCTTGTTTTGTAGGGGAGTAATTTGGGACGTTGATCGGGATCAAATAATCCAAGGGCTCATGTCATTCCAAGTTGAATCAAGAAGAGCCAAATCCAATCAAACCCAATCCAAAAGCTTCAATTCAAACCCAATCTTAAAGCCAACTTTTAAAAGCCCAATTCCACTTATCTTATTGGATCCGGATCTTCTCATTAATCCAAACCCAAAATCTCATTCCTTCCAAAACCCGATCCACTAAGAAACTTCCCTTACCTCACGCACGGCACAGATTCCTCTTCATCGCGCGGCGTCTCCTCACGCGCGGCTAGGGCACGCGACTCCCTCCACAACGCAACCTTTCCTCTTCACTGTCCCCGGCAACGGCGCCAAATTTTGATATAAGCGAATCTGTCACATCCGCTAATCAAATTGTACAAATGTATTTTCCACTGAACCCCTTAATTAAACAATAATGTTGTAGTAACGAGCCCAGGATCGATCCGAGGAACCAACGGTAGAATGTAATTTAGGATTGTCTTTTTATTCCTATTTTTGGGGTTTTCGATATAAAAATGGAAATGGGGGGATTTAAACTTTAAATCTAAATCTAACAAAAGTAAACACAGCAGTAAAGAAATTAATCTAAAGTAAGAGTGAAACATAACTATGTGCCAATGAACAAATCATTACGCATTGTCACACTACGTTGTGATAAATCCATCAATACACATCAAACTAAGGATGAAATTACGAGACTCAAATAAATCTGATCTAAAGCAAGATGTAAACCTAATTTAGCACTTAAACACTAAACAATTAACCAAGCACAAATAAAACTTAAACTAAGCTTCAACAAGGAAAGAAATGCTAACTACTTACATAAAAATATAACGAACATTAAAAGAAATCTGTCTAAGCTATAAAACAGTAAGAAAAAGAACTAAAATGAAATAAAAACCAATCCTCTCACAATCAACTCACAAACTTCATACTCTTGCCGTCACACAAGAGTACCAAAATCGAGACCACCCAATTTCGGACCTCAATGGAACATCTCAGTGGTATATCAGCTCAAGGAGTGCTCAACTACACCGACGGACCACCCCCGGCGAGCTAAGAACATCCCGGAACCCACTCAAGTGCCGAAAATGCTGAAAATTTGCAAATCTGAAACTCTGGATCGGAATGAGCACTGTGGATTGCGGATGGGCATCGGATGAAGCTCAGGAACGCCGGCGGACCACCTCCAAGCGTCTCTGATGGGAATCGGAGTCGTCGATTGGAAGACCACCTCCAAATCGGCGCTGGAACAGAGAAGAACAGAAATGCAAAATTCGCCGGAAGAAACACCCATCGGAGCCTCCAGATGATCGGGATGAGCTGCCGTAGAGATTATCACCGAGGTAGAAGCTTGAGAAGATGATTGGAGAAGAAATCGGGGTCGGAATCCGGAGAAATGCCGCGGGGACGAAGCTGCTATGCGTAGAGGATTCGACGAAGCAGAAAGGCACTGTAGCTTCTGTTTTAAATCAGATCTGGATCTGATCGGACGGCTGGGATTAATTTGGTGCTTGATCAACGGTGAAAAGTCATCCAAAATCCGATCCGAAGGTACTGATGTTGATCTAGGGTCTGGATCTACCCTCCCGTAGGTCGGATCGATCAAATCATCACTGGATGGCCCAGATCTGCCCAGTCTTCAATGAACGGTCCAGATTTGATTCGGCTTGATCAATGGCTAGATGAACTCAGATCTGGATCAAAACTTCTGGATCTTCATCAATGGCTTAGATCTGCTCCCCATTAGGTTGGATCGGCCAGATATTCAACGGATGGTACAGATCTCTCCTATTCTTGATAAACGGCCCATAATGCTTCAAAACTTGATCTTCTCGTTTGAATTCCGATTCGAGCCCAATTCCGGTCCAAATAGATCCAAATTCACGATCCTTTGATGCCTACAAAATAAGAATCAAATATTAGCATCAAATAATACAAAAAATAATATAATTTGCAATTAAGTCCAAAAATACACATAATGCATGAAATGTGATGTAACCATGATTTTATCTATGAACATAACATCAAAACCATGCATAAATGAATCAAAATAATGCAGTAAAATCATGGTTATCAAATCCCCCACACTTAGTCTTGAACGTCCCGTGAAAGTAAAGAAAACTCAAAATCATCTCCATAGAAAATTCCCTAGCAATATCTAAAAGATAGTAAAAAGGAATTTAAGTATGATCATCTAAAGATCACAAACAATCATGAATACAATCCAAACAATAATCAGTAGGTATGGTAGTTTCAATCCAATCGAAAAAATTAAGCAAGTTGCAATCTCACAAGGGATTTACCTAATCTATCTCTCACACTCAAGCATGTGTATAAGTGGAGCTCACTCAATGCAACTCACAACATTTCACTACCATAAGCTTTCTTATATTCTACTTCTCCACCACTATAAAACATAGCATACATGAATCAAAAGGAATTTATCATGAAGAATTGAAATGGAAGCAAGAAGAGCAATTGAAATGAATGAAATAGGCAAAAGAAAAGAATTTAGTGAAAAATTGAGGAGATAAGAGTATTGGAGGAATATACTTGATGAGTTGACTAATTTTGATGTGTAAAGAGATAAATACCATTTGTCATCACCAATTCAAAAGATCAAGCTAACCTCTCCTTCAATTTGATGGCAAACCGAAATTCTTGATACTCTATCTCCACTCTTGATACTCTCTTGCTTGCCACTTCAATTTTTTTCTCTGTTTTCTTCACTGTTTTTCCATTCCAATTTCATCAATTTGAAACTAAAACAATTCAATATCACCTCATGGAGAAGAGTTCCCTCCCCCACACTTAAAACATTGGCCGTCTCGGGCAATGAAACACATCACGCCATCCAATTGCAATAACACTCTGCTCACTGTTCTCTTTCTGCAGGTTTTCCTTTATTTCTTCCTTTCTGTTTTCCAGTTTCTGTAAATGGCAGATACAATAAAAATGTGCATCTCTAATGCATTGGAGAAATTCAGCATCAATCAATCACAGCCCTGTAACCAGCAATTAAATCTATTTCTGCAACTCACAAATTCAGAATTTTCTTCACTGGATCAGCTTCAATAAAATTACAGAATCCTAGCATCTGTAGAGCAAAATGCACATCAAAATCTAAACAGAAATTCAAGATCTTCACTTAAGTCCCTCTATGATTCAAAAACTGCTGATAAAATGCCAGAATCTCAAACTGCATTTTTTTTACTGCTTCCTCTGCATTAGCTATTTCTTATGATCTTCAATTCTGTTTCCGTGGTGTTCTCCAGTTACAAGTTTCTCACATTCCAACTCACTGATTTAAAGACTAAAATGTCAGAATCTGCACACAAAATTGGCACTAAACAGGACTGATCTCTTGTCAAATTTTCTCACTGCTGCAACTTACAACATTCTTCATTTCTGCATCTTTTGAAAATAAGTAACAAGAATTCCATCTTAATAACTCTGAATTCCTGGATATGCAATTTAATTCCTGCATTTCTAACTGCCTCCTATTTTGATACAGATTTTCAACATTAACTCCTTCTTGAACTTTATCTTCAAATTCATTCCTGCAGATTTTTCCTTTTCTATAGATTTTTTTCAAGTTTCTAAATTCTGTGTGTCAAACAGATTATAAATGCATTCATATTAGCTTTGCTTGATCCTTCCATTGATTAGAGAATTGCAGAAAGAGCTTAGCGCACACTTGCTGAAATTTTCTGTATTGTTACTGAACACTTACTGCTCCGAGTAAAACCCAGCAATTGCATTTGTTACTGAACAATAATTCAGTGACTTCTATAGAACTTGCAGCTTCTATAATATGTTTCTATGGATTCTGTATCCATTCTAGATCAAAATGTCAACTTCAAACTGCAATCTGCATTCTTTTTCTACTTTTGTTCATTCTGCATTTTCAATTTCCAATCAGTTAGGCCATATGTCCCTTAATATCTCAGTTTGGAGTTGGCATACAATTAACTTCAGCTTCAAGATCAAACGTTTCCAGTTGAATCTGACTTCAAGAAATCAGTTATGCATGCACAGATTTGCAGAATTCAAATTCTAACAACTCACAACTCCTCCTTCTAATTTAGCTCTAGCAAAAACCAACAGGATTCCAACTTCAGATTTCCATAAATCCAGTATAGAAGAAATTCTGAATTTTATACATGACAGATAGTTAATCCACAGCTCAACTTTTCAACAGCTCAACAAATTCAACTTGCTTGATTAGTTTCAACTTAAATCCTCAAGAATTTGGCTCATCAAAGGATAGTATTTGATAATAGGCTAATAGGATTCAAACTTAATTCATAGTTGTCTCTGCTGAGACATTTCAAAAAGAATTGGCACATGGATTTGGAATTTTAGAATTCAGAATTCAAGTCAACAGAAACATAATTCAATTCTGTTGAAATTATGTATCAAAAATCTGAAATCTGTTGAAACTTAATCTGTTTCCAAATTAATCTGTTGAACATGTACAACTGAATTGAGCAGAATTCACAGAATTGCAGCATAAAAATCAGATTCTGCAACTTTTCCAATCAGCAACTACTTCCTGTTTTTCAGTCAAACAAATCTGACCTTTTCACATACTCAGCTCCAGAATATGGCTCTAGGGTCTATTTTCACAGATTCTGCAAGTTCTGTAAAAATCTGTTCTTTAGTGTCCATAATCATATCAGAAATAGCCAGAAAACTTGGCACACAGCAATAAAGGATTGATGCATCAATCACAGCTTCCTCCAGCAGATTTCTGAATTTGGATTTCTAGAAATTTTTAGCTAAAAGTTGCTGTTCAGAAATGTGGAATTGACACCAAGATTCAAACCCTTGTTCCTTCTTGGTAGTCAGGAATTTAGTTACAGATTCAGCTGTTCAGAATTTTCACTGAATAAAATTCAGTTTCTGCAGTCACTAAACTTGAAACTGAATTCTGCAAACAGATTGTCAGAAATTCATTTTCATTAACATAGAAGTAGAATTTGATTCACTTCAGCACTCTTCAATTCCTGCTTTCAATTTATTTCTTTTATTCGAGCTTGAGCAAATTTAATATCCAAACTAGAACTCAGCTTAACTGTTAAATACAGAAATTTTACTCTTCAAGAAAGATTTTGAAACAAATCAAGGAATTGGAACCCAAGTTACTGATTAAAGTATTTGTATTGCTTCAGTTTCTTTGTTCATGGCTGTCACCATTTGAATACTCTTCAAGACTTAATGATAGCAGAAAATAAAATTCAGCTCGAAATTGAATTCCTGCTAACTGCAATTTCAGAATTAGAAACAGCTTCAAAACAGATCTGCAGTAGCTTCCAGGCTTCATCCATTCCTAATTCATCTCCACATGGTGCTGATATCACTGATCTCCACAGCACTCATATGCCCTCCTTAATTTTCAGCAATCCCTGAAACTCCCCTGCTTCTTTGAAATCTTTTCCAGCTACAACATATTTAGATTCTGAAGTTGATTTCTAAACTCCAGTTCCAGAATTTGAAAGGCTAAAGTTGTTAATTTGATAATTTCTGGATTTCAGAATCGCAATTTCAGCAGGGTTTCCAAAATTCAGATTCCAGGTTTAGTATCAGAACTCTGATCCCTTGAAAACTCAAAGTTTTGCACTCAAGAAACTTGAAAAAGGTAGAGCATCAAATAACAATCCAAGACCAACAACTTACATAACTCCTCACCAATTCAAAATTTGCAAATAAAACTTGGCACAAACATATACACTGCTGTAATTTTCAGCTTTCTTCATCCATATTTCATCTTAGTGTTTAACTAGTCAAGAACTTGCAGCAAGATATTGACACAACAACTGAACAAGAACAAATTCCATTTGAAATCTGGAATTTTTTTAACTCAGCAATTTCAGCACTTGATAATGTTCCAGCAGTTACAGAAACTTGAAAAGTCTGAACATTACAGCTTCTATTAGGTAGGTTCAAAAGATCTCAAGAAGGTTGTTTCAGATTTCATATTTAAACTCAAAAATTTCCTGCATTACAAAACTCAAACTTCAGTTTCCTTGTTTCTTCACTTCTATGTTCATTCCATTTTTTGCATTTCTGGCCATTCCAATCTGCATAGCTCTTTATTTCCATGTTCCGGAAATACACCATCAACTTGACTTTCATTCAAATCAGCTCCTAATTCAATTCATTGAGACTTGAACCAAGTCACAAAATTCCAGCAATGACTAATTTGCATACCGATTTTGATATACTGCAGGACAAAATTCAGCATTTCAGCATTTTAAACTAGCACAGTTCAGCAGAAATTCAAAGCTGGTTCATTCCTGTAAGTTTCTGATTTCTTTACAGCAGAATTCAGTGTAGCAATTTAAGTGTCTTCACTTAAGTATCAGCAATGCAAGAATGCATGTATGTTCTTCCTCTATTCTCTTCTTCCATCAGAACCTTGGACTCAAGTTTCAGAATTCAAGAGCTAAGTTAAGCAAGAAATCTCATTTGGCATCTGCATTTTAAATTCCAACAGCTCATGCTTCTATTGTCTAGCACATACACTTTATTGAAGGAAAGCTATGATCTCATCCTAGATGTTATGCTTATTCAAATTAAAAGACCAGTTTCCTCAGCATCAATGACAACGAGAGAAAGAAACAAATCTTAGCTTCACAAGTTCAACAGCAAAATCAGTAACTCAGCTCAACAAATCCAGAATTACATGAATTCTGATTTTTTTTGCATTCATTGATACAATTCCAGAATTCCAGAAATTAGATTCAAGAGTCTACTAGCAGGGCTAAATCTATTTCAAATTCTGATATAGCTCTTAATGTGCATCACCATTCAAGCAATAAAAATTAGGTTTCAAATTAGATAGAGTTCCAAAATCCGAAACAACTCAGCACTTCTTCAATAATGTTGCCAATATTAGTTACAAAATCTCTAAACTGGATATAATCTCTTGTTCCCGAGCAGAAAATGTGTTGAAAGGTTGGCACAATTGCATTACTGCATTCCATCAATTTCTGAAATCAGATTTATTTATGGCTGTTGTCACTGAAATTTCATGCCTTGAGTCATAACAGTCTACCTCAGCATTTCTTGATACTTATTCCAATTGCAGGATTCCAAATGCATGCAATTGCTGTACTTCAGTTTCAGAAATCAGCTCATTTTTGGAAATTCCAGCCTCTTCCAGACTTAAGTTTCAGAATTCAGTTTCAGAGGTAATGTCAAGAAATAAATTCAGAAATGAAACTGCCTCAAAATCCTGGGTTTCAGATTTCAATCTCATGCTTGGAATTATAGATGTACCTCAGTCGGCAATAGAAATAAGAGGTGCTTTTCTTAGTCTTACACTGTCCAGAAAATTGTATCACATATTGACACACAACATCTGAGTAATATTGATAGCAAAGGACACTCATCCTTAGAGTGGCATAAAGTCAGCCTCATGTCAACACAGATGAAGAGCCAAATCCAAGAAATAGATCAAAGCTTGACACACTAAACTGATACAATTCTGCATTTCTGTCGAATTCCAAACTTAAATTCCTGATTCCAGAATCAGATTTAGTCCTTTACTGATTTCCTTCTTACTCTTTCATTTCTAGAAGTAAACACCACTTGATAATGAGATATAAGAATCTTGCTTAAATTTCTTCATGTTTAGAGAACTGCACAGAGAAATGGTACTCCACAGATTGTAATTGGCACAAAATAAACCATGTTGATACTCCACTTTCAGATTTTTTTTCTTGCAGTTTCTGCAGATTTTTTTCCTGTTTTTCTGTGGTTCTTTCTTCAGTTTAATGAAATTTCTGTATTCAACAATTTTCAGCTACAATCAGCAAGCACATTCTCATTTCAGCAAGGAATTCAACAAGGATTCAATGGGGTTTGACTGCCAAAAGATTTGTAGTTAAAGAATTCAGATTCATTTCAGAGAACTCATGCTTTTCAGACTTCAGAAATACTGAATTCTGCTTCTTTGATTTCACTTTCTTTTCTGTGTTTTTTTTACATTTTGGACAGCATCAACCTTCATAAACTTTAGCACAACTGCAACTTAGTCTCATAGCTTCTGCAACCTGCAAATTCAGCTTCCATTCTGTTTCACTTCTTTGTTTCTTGTTCTTGACTGATACCATTCAAATATTCTTCAATGCGAAATGATAATAGAAAAATCAGCTCAATTCTCTGAAATTCCTAGCATTTCTGCAAACTTCCAGCTCTTTGAACCTCCTTACAACTGCTATTCTCTTGACTCCAAGCTCACTGCCAAGTCCATTAACCAAAGAATAGTCAAATACAATCCTTACTCACTTTTCTAGTGCATTTCAAATTCAACAATGCTTCTTCCAGTTTGACTCTGCAATCTCAACACACATGCATTGGGCCAATTTAAAATATTGATTTTCACCAATAACAACATGAAATTACAGATTTACAGCTCTAAAAATTCCAGGGTTCACTCTTCTTTCCTTTCTTATAGTACTCTTCTAACAGTTTCAGACTTCATCATTTTGATAAATGAGTGCCAGCAAGATAAATAGACTGCTAAAAGCAATGCAGCACATGCAAATTTCAGCTTCATTCTTATCTTTGCAGGATTTAGCACATCAACTTCTTCTTCCCACAAATGTCTCCAAAAGCTTTAAACGTATCAACATAGTATCAAGTCTATAAATCTAAAACAATTGTAGCTTGCTCTTGACATGATAAGACTCAAGGAATGATTAAGTTTAGCATGCAATCTAATGAACCATCAATTCACATCTTCCCTATTCAGAAAAACATTCCACTCCAATCTCAAAATTCCCAATCTCATGAACTTTGAACATATGTAATTTCCTCCCCCACACTTAATTCTTTGTCCATCTAGTCGATTCAACTCACCAAGAATTCAACCAAAACTCCCAATGAAAGAATGACAAGCAAGGTAGATCAAGAATGAAAATGCTAGATGAAAATGTTTAAGAAAATTGTGAGGAAAGGAATTAGAAAGTATGAAGGGAAACAAAATTGACAAAATTCTTAATTTCCATGCACACAAATGCTATTGTGACTTTGAAAAGAAACTAAGCAAGTTCTAGAGTTTAATTTGCTATGAGTGCATGCCACACAAGAGAAAATAATAGTGTTTAGGTTTAAAGTGGACCTCACTAGGTATTTTTATTGCAATCAAACTCAATTGATCAAATTGGAATCCTCTACCAAATTAACCAATACCATGTAAGAAAAGCATCCAATCATGTCAAATGACCTAAAATTGATGATCAAATTTAAGAAGTTTTTACAATCTTAAAAGCATTACTTAGAAAATTCCCATGAAGAATTTTATTCAAATGACATGCTATGTATACCAAACTAAATGCAAGGTATGTAAGTAAAATGCAAAGTATGAAACTAAAGAAACGTATAAAGAATTTATTAAATAAAAACTAAACATAAAGCATGAATTTAAATGCAAGAGTAAGCAAAATTGGAACTAACTCCCCTTTAATTCCCGGTGGTTGAAGAAGATTTAGAAGTAGTAGCCACCCCGGAAGTTGAGTAATCATGGTTCCAATCAAATCCTTTTTATTACTCATTTTTCCTTTCAAAACTCTCTCCGGAGGTCGTAGGCGGTTCAGTTTTAATACCCACTCCGGAAGCTCACGTTCTCCTTCCACATCAATAAAAGAAAATACCTCCCACACGCATGTGGGGTAAAAAGAAAATAGGAGAATATTAGTGTGGGTAAAATATATATCAAGAATTACATCACAACTAATAAAATCAACAATTGGTACCTCAATAAAATTCTCTGAAAAATTACACAAAATACTCACCTTGTCATCTTGAGAGGTACCTGGAGTGGTGTTTGTTACCTCTTTCTCCTCAAATAAATGCTCAGACTCTAATTCTGGTGAATGTTTAACTTCATGTAGTGATTCTTGGGTGCTTGGCTCCATAGCACAAGTCCCTACACTTACATCATCTTCTATTCTTGGTGATTCTTGAGGTAATGCTTCCAACAAGCATTCCCCTACACATAAATTATCTTCTGCAACAAGACCTGCATCATTCACATCATCTAAAGCAACACTATTAGTAGAATCAGAAATCTGAACAACTACATCATCACAAATAAAACTAGAAAATTGTTGTGAAGAAATAGAAGTAGTGTCAGGCCTGACAAGATCTCCACAATCCACCTCTTCACTGGCTCTTTGTTTTTGTAACTGATTAATGGATGATGCAATCTTATCTAACTGACTCTGAATATTCTGTATCCTTGCAAATTGTTGCTCTTGATGCTCTCTCATTTGTTGCATAACTTCATTGCATTTCCACATTGATTCTTCAATTTGTTCTTGTGCATCCTCATACCTATTCTGTTGCTCCATAGGTAGGTAGGACTGATAGAACTGAGTCTGAGGCTGATAAAAATAATTCTCCATCCCATCTCCAAAATACTGATGATATGGATCCATGGTCACATGAATTTCCTGTCTTACACTGAAACACTAGCAAATAAAATCAGAAGACTTAGGAACAAATAAAATCAACACATGAATATATAATCATGAAAGCAATCAAAACAACAATCCTAAAATTACTAAACTTTGTATATTTTTTCCCCGGCAACGGCGCCAAAATTTGGTAAAGGCGAATCTGTCACATCCGCTAATCAAATTGTACAAATGTATTTTCCACTGAACCCCTTAATTAAACAATAATGTTGTAGTAACGAGCCCAGGATCGATCCGAGGAACCAACGGTAGAATGTAATTTAGGATTATCTTTTTATTCCTATTTTTGGGGTTTTCGATATAAAAATGGAAATGGGGGGATTTAAACTTTAAATCTAAATATAACAAAAGTAAACACAACAGTAAAGAAATTAATCTAAAGCAAGAGTGAAACATAACTATGTGCCAATGAACAAATCATTACGCATTGTCACACTACGTTGTGATAAATCCATCAACACACATCAAACTAAGGATGAAATTATGAGACTCAAATAAATCTGATCTAAAGCAAGATGTAAACCTAATTTAGCACTTAAACACTAAACAATTAACCAAGCATAAATAAAACTTAAACTAAGCTTCAACAAGGAAAGAAATGCTAACTACTCACATAAAAATATAACGAACATTAAAAGAAATCTGTCTAAGCTATAAAACAGTAAGAAAAAGAACTAAAATGAAATAAAAACCAATCCTCTCACAATCAACTCACAAACTTCATACTCTTGCCATCACACAAGAGTACCAAAATCGAGACCATCCAATTTCGGACCTCAATGGAACATCTCAGTGGCATATCAGCTCAAGGAGTGCTCAACTACACCAACGGACAACCCCCGGCGAGCTAAGAACATCCCGGAACCCACTCAAGTGCCGAAAATGCTGAAAATTTGCAAATCTGAAACTCTGGATCGGAATGAGCACTGTGGATTGCGGATGGGCATCGGATGAAGCTCAGGAACGCCGGAGGACCACCTCCAAGCGTCTCTGATGGGAATCGGAGTCGCCGATTGGAAGACCACCTCCAAATTGGCGCTGGAACAGAGAAGAACAGAAATGCAAAATTCGCCGGAAGAAACACCCACCGGAGGCTCCAAATGATCGGGATGAGCTGCCGTAGAGATTATCACCGAGGTAGAAGCTTGAGAAGATGATTGGAGAAGAAATCGGGGTCGGAATCCGGAGAAATGCCGCGGGGACGAAGCTGCTGTGCGTAGAGGATTCGACGAAGCAGAAAGGCACTGTAGCTTCTGTTTTAAATCAGATCTGGATCTGATCGGACGGCTGGGATTAATTTGGTGCTTGATCAACGGTGAAAACTCATCCAAAATCCGATCCGAATGTACTGATGTTGATCTAGGGTCTGGATCTACCCTCCCGTATGTCGGATCGATCAAATCATCACTGGATGGACCAGATCTGCCCAGTCTTCAATGAACGGTCCAGATTTGATTCGGCTTGATCAATGGCTAGATGAACTCAGATCTGGATCAAAACTTCTGGATTTTCATCAATGGCTTAGATCTGCTCCCCATTAGGTTGGATCGGCCAGATATTCAACGGATGGTACAGATCTCTCCTATTCTTGATAAACGGCCCATAATGCTTCAAAACTTGATATTCTCGTTTGAATTCCGATTCGAGCCCAATTCCGGTCCAAATAGATCCAAATTCACGATCCTTTGATGCCTACAAAATAAGAATCAAATATTAACATCAAATAATACAAAAAATAATATAATTTGCAATTAAGTCCAAAAATACACATAATGCATGAAATGTGATGTAACCATGATTTTATCTATGAACATAACATCAAAACCATGCATAAATGAATCAAAATAATGCAGTAAAATCATGGTTATCATTCTTTTTTTCTTGGGATTGAGTGATGGAAGTGGGATGGGAGTAAAATCATGGGTCCAAATTTTTCTTGGGATCTGGATGCATAACTTCAAACCATGCATATTTGAAGTCGAGCAGTGGATTTCAATTCTGGAATTGAGTGATGCTGAAAATGAAACAAGCTGGAAATTGGTAGTTGAACCTGAATTTGTTCATTCTGCAGCTGAACTTTTTTTAAATTAGCATCCAAATCCTGATACATAGTGATATCTGTAAGATTTAAGTGTGGGGGAGGTAAGATATGAGCTGAGTATCTCATTGCTGGATTGAATGAAAAAAAAAATCAGAGATCAAGTGGCAAACTTATGTGACAGAATTTTGAGGAATTTAAGTGCTGAAATTGAATTGCAGAGCTGAATTCAGGATTATTTTGTAAAAGGATCAGTGTTGTAAGATGAACAAATGGTCAAAATTCTTCAAGGAAGCCGGAAATTTTGAAAGGTTAAGAATTGCAATTAAGTAATGGAAATTGCTGAAATTGGTAATGAATGAAATGGTTTTCAAGGGTTAACTTTTAGTCATGCATTCATTGAGATTAAAGAAATGAGAAGTAAAGTGTTGAATAATGCTTAAGCAATTGGAATTGGAAGAAGGTTTTAAAGGGAAGTATGGTCAAGAATTCATTATATACCACTCTTTTGTATCCATGTCTTCCACTAGAATTAAATTCATACTTTCTTCCTTTTCTTGTCTTTTGTTGCTAATTCTATCTTTTCTTGCTTTTCCTTGCTATTTATGCTTTGATTTGCACTTAATTCACATTCTTACATTTTCTTTTTCATGATTAATCTTCATAGTATGGTTTGTATCTATGATCATGGTGGAGAGTAGAAGATAAGCAAGCATATGGTAGTTCAAGAAGCACAAGTAGCATGAGTGCCCTCCACTTTTGTGATTACATGTGAGATAGGACGAGGGTCACAAAAATTCTATCTTGTGAGGTTTTTAGTGTGAAATCAATTCCAATTTATTCATGATGGATGGAAATTATTATGTGGTTAACCAAGAGTAAAGTTTGAAGTCCATGAATGCTTGAGATTTTTGGAATGTGATAATCTTAGATGGTTTACTTTCTTTTATTTCTAATCATGTTTAGAAATTTGTTTAGGGGGTGCCATTTAAGTAGGATTTTTAGTTTTCTTGACTTGAACGGGACGTCCAAGATTAAGTGTGGGGTATTTGATAGCCATGATTTTGGCTATATTATTGTGAATCATAATGCATGTTTTTATTAGTTTATTCATAGCTTAATCTCTCATTAGCATCATATCTCAATATTGCATTTGATTTTGGACTTAATTGCAAATTAGCTAGTTTTCATGGTATTTGGTGCTAATATTTGACTCTTATTTTGTAGGCATCAAAAGGGGTATGGACCCGATCAGATTGGACCACACTTGGGCTCAAATCAAAGGCAAATCAAGTCGATCAAGCCTCGGAGCATTATGGGCCGTTCATCCAAGATTGAGCAGATCTGAGCCATCCATTGAAGTTCTGGCCGATCCAACTTAATGGGGAGTAGATCTGAGCCATTTATGAAGATCCAGAAGTTTTGATCCAGATCTGAGTTCATCCAGCCATTGATCCAGCCGAATAAATTTGGACCGTTCATTTAAGACTGGGCGGATCTGGGCCATCCAGTGATGATCTGATAGATCCGACCTAGGGGAGAGTAGATCCAGACCCTAGATCAACATCAGTACCTTCGGATCAGATTTTGGATGACTTTTCACCGTTGATTTAGCCCGAAATTATCTCAACCGTCCATTCCAGATCCAGATCTGATTTAAAACAGAAGCTACAGTGCCTTTCTGCTTCGTCGATTCCTCCGCGCTCAGCTCCGCGTCCCGGCGTCTTTCTTCAAGATTTCGGCCCCATCCTCCTTCAGATCTACTTCTCTTAGAGTCTAATTGGCTTTGGAGCTTCCATTCTTTTGCTTCTAGGCTCGGATCTTTTGCACGCGCCGGCGAACATCTCTCCGGAGCTCAGATCTGTTCGTATGTCCTCTGTTTCAGCCATCATCGGGGGAATTCTTCGGAGATAGTGGCTTGCTCTCCATCAGAGAGTATCGATCCAGAGAAATCGGATTCAAGATCTGCGAAATTTCGAGCTGTGCAGTTCCAATCTTCACCGGCTTTTCCAGGAAAGTTTTCCTTGGTGCTGGAAGAGATTGAATTGAGTTGAAGTTTTCATTCAATTAGCTTGTGTTGTAGCAAGGGAAGACTTGTTAGAGGAGTAGTTTTGATTGGAGATGGCTTAGAGTTTAGTTTTGTAGTTTATAGTTTCTGCGTTTTTGTTTCCTTTAGATTTTGCTATTAACCTTCTTGTTTTCTAAATCTGAATTGTGTAGTTCTGATTTTGTTACTTTAGATTGCTTTTGTGCAATTCAATTCCATTTTCTCTTTTATTGTTACAGTTTAAGTTTTAATTTCTGCAATTCCAGTTTAGTATCAAATTGCTGCACATGTCATTTTTGAAATCTCACTTCTGATATATCCCTTTTAGCTTCTTAGTCATAGATTATGTTATTTTTCCTTAGTTAGGATTTGATTACTACTCAAGATCAGATTTATTAGTTGCATTTTAATTCACAATCTAGGATGTGAAGCAAAACTGATCATTCCCATTTTATCAGAAGAAAACCTCAAAAGGAGAATAATGCTAGTCTAATTTCAAACATTCTACTATTAGTTTCCTTGTGAGATTCGACTTGGGACTCCATATTACACGAGATTTACTAAAGTTAATTGAGTCCTTAACTTTTATTAATTTGATGTGCCACGTGACGTGAAAATGGTAAACACCAAATTTTAGCAGGAGTTCCAGCAATTCAGTGTATCAAATTCCGGCAGAAGCTGAGTTGTCCGTGTTGTTCTACTTCTTCTCCGGCGAGCTTCCCATCTGAATCCCAAGGCTGATGCTGCTGTGGACTTCCCGCGGACGGTGTTCCGAAGGTGGGCAGAACTCTAGCATCTCAGTGTGTCCAATTCCGGGAGAAGCAAGCTCCATTTCAAATTGTGTATCAATTTCCAGTCATGATCAGGGGCAGTAGTTGAGTTTGCTGTTCACCGGTGCCGGCGTTCCAGATCCGGGCCCTTTGTGTGACAGCGAAGGGTAGTTGGCTTGGTGTATGATCGTGGAGGATTGGATTGGTTAACTAGGATTTATTTGTTGTTCTTGTTTAATTTTGTAGTTAAGTTCTTATGCTTGTTTAATGTGTAGTTGTTAGCTTAATTTCGTGTTAGATCTTCTTATGATGCATGTTAATTAGTTTTGGTACTTTGTTTAGTTCATTATGTATGATTGTTGATCTTGTATCATAGGGTGATAATGTGGTACAAGTTTAGCTTTTATGCATAATTCGGTTTTGTTTAATTACTGTTAAGTTTGTTTAATCAATTGTCTTTGTTTGATTGTTGCTTTCTTTATGCATGTTTGAGTTCTTTGTTATTGTTAGTTAGAGCCCTAGAGCCAATCATTTGATGATTGTATGAACTCATTGTATCATATTCTTGTATATTAATAAAGGCATTTGTTTGGTTATTATACTTATTTGTATTAGTGCCAAATAGACTAAGTATAATAGCGTCCTTGAGTAGAAGGTTCATACCTATATCAATCGATTAGTTGAATCGATAGTGAGATGATATAGGGAACACTACTTTAAATCATTCCTAGTCGAGTATTAACATTCAGGGACAATGTTAATGCAATAAGACTAGCATGTAGGTCAACTCGATGACTTGATCTCACAAGTCATGGATATGGAGATATCAAGTTGACACATGGGTATGCATTGGAGAATGTATACTGAATGACCCGCCATGAGAAAGTATCATGGATCGTTATATGAGTGTCATATACTTTCTCATGTGGCTATTAGTATGACTATTAGTCCTTGGACCTGAAGTCACCATGGATCCCTACATAAGGAGTTATGTACTTTGGTTTCGTCAGACGTCACCCGTAACTGGGTGGACTATAAAGGCGATTACTGGGTATATAACGAATTATGTAGAGGGATGTGAGTGATGTAGATGGGATCTATACCTCCCATATGACGGGAGCGACATCGGTATTCTTGATAGAGTGAGACCACTAAGTGCATGACCATGCCCAAATGAGTCAACATTAGATGTTGAGCTCATTTGATCGAGTGAGTCTACTTGGAGTTCAAGATTTAGATTGATTAGAGGATGACACGGTCTATGCCTCATATTGATCAATCTAGATGTCTAGGATAGAAGGACAATGTCACATATTGTGAGGAGTCACAATTAGTAGTCACAAGGTGATGTCGGATTTCGACATTCTTGTAACTTGGGTAGTAATGATGTGTTGCTAGATACCGCTCATTACTTATGCTCCTAAATGGGTTTAGGGCATTGCCAACGTTACAAGAACCTATAGGGTCACACACTTAGGACAATTAGATGGAGATTAGGTTCATATGATGAACCAAGAGGATTAGATTCATTTGATGAATCAAATTGGATTAAGAGTAATCCTAATTGGGCTAACTTGAGTTCGACTCAAGTTTCATGTGTTCAATGAGTCTAATTTAGATTTTGACTCATTGAATCAATTTAATTAAATGAATTAGATTCATTATATTAAGTTGGCTTGAATCAAATGGTTAGATTAGATCAACCATGGAAGAGATTGGGTCAAGTTTGACTTGACTTAAGAAGGAAGACCAAAGGTTAATTTTGACTTGACCTTTTGCCACCTCATTGGTGAGTTGACATTAGGTACACCAATGATGATACTCCACATCATCATGGGTGCCACCTCATGGAAGTTACAAAGTCATTCTCTTTAATGGTTTCATATTAATTGCAATTAATGCAATTAATTTGGGAGTTTTTTCACCATTGAGAGTGGCCGGCCACTTTGTGTTTGATTGTGATTTCAATTTTCATTCAAGTGGTGTATCTTCTTCTTCTTCCTCTTGAAGCTCTTCCTCTCCCTCTCCTCCTTGCCTTGGCCGAATCTTACCAAGGTGCTAGCACACCTTTGTGTAAGGTTTTCTCCACCTACGTGTCCGTGTGGATACTTCTAGAGGACCGACGCTTGACGGTCTAGAGATCCGGCAACTCCTTGGACGAGCGGGAACGCGAAAGGCACGCAACAAGGGTAAAGTTCTTAGCATGTAGATCTAAAAGGTTTTTCAAACTCGTAATCGTATTTATCGTTCGGTTTTCCTTGCACGGATCCGTTGGCCTTGGGTGATTCGGGGTTTCCGCGACGCGAAAAGCGATTTTCGCGGCCCGAAAAACCCAACAGTGATATCAGAGCCACGTGCAAGGCTTGTACGAGTTTGTTTTTGGTTTTATGAAAACTAAAGTTTCTGTAATTTTCTGTAAAATTATGATTTTCGAGTTTTTATGGGTAATTTTTCCGTAGAAGCGAAGCACAAGTGTTTCGGCACTTGTAGGCTTCGGCTACCGGAAAGATTTTTCCAAAACGGCTTCGTTTTGCCCCAAAATTTTTGGGGACAGCGGGCTTGGGTGCCATTAGATCGCTTAGGAGCAACTCGCGATGGTTAGATCGCGGGTAGGGGTACTGCCCCTAACCCCGCAAGGGGATTTGCTCCACGGTTGCACCCGAAATCGCTAAAAACGAACCCGCCGGGAAGATTTTTCCGAAACAGCAATGTCTCGGCCCAAATCGTTTTGGGACAGCGGGTTTAGGCGCTGTTGGATCGCAAAGGAACCCTCGCGATGGTTAGATCGCGGGTAGGGGCGTTGCCCCTGGCCCCGCAAGGGGATCCGTTCCGCGATTGCGCCCGAAACCGCTAAACGGGTCCGCCGGGAAATTTTACTCGTAAAATTATAAAAATTAATTTTAAAATTACATAAAATTAAGAAAATATATAATTTTGAATTATATATTAATTTTGTGATAGTCATGGCCCAAAAACCCAATGTGATTGGATTGTGTTGTAATTCATAATACGGCCTGCGTGCCGTTATGTGTTTGCGAGTGTTGTATTATATTCGCGACCTGCGCGTCGTGCCTTCTCTTATATTCTTGTTGTAAATTAGATTTAGACTCGAATGTAACTCGAGTTTCAAATTGTAATGTACAAATTGGAGCGGTGGAGGGTCCACACGAGACTGAGTTCCGAGGCGGGCACGAGCAACACAAGGTGGTCAAAGGGAGGAGCTTGGAGAAGCTGTTGACCCTAGGTTGACCAATCGATCTTCTCATTGGCTTGAGAAGATCGTAGTAGGGCCATGACTAAATCACAAATAGATTAATTAGTTAATTGCTTATGTATATGATGCATGTTTAATAAGTAATTAATTAATTAGTGCCTTACGATTAGATTAGATCTAAGTCGTGCACATGATGCACCCTTGCGATTAGATTAGATCTAAGTCATGCACAAGATGCATCCTTTTCAATTAGATTAGATCTCAATCGACTCAACTCTAATGCCTAACCGTGCCGTGATACCTATCACTACCTCGATCACATGTATTGTTGAATCTGCCAAAGCAGAGCAATACATATTATCTTGGTAGGGTACGGAGGGACAATCTTGGTCCCGCCTATCAACGCATGGGTGAATACAAACTCAATTAGATTGAGTATTCCTAGTTACTCGGTTGGATCGAGTCAACTATAGGCATTCTTCCAATAGTTGGAAAGGTAGGACAAAATCACGTTTATATTAACTCTCGGGCGTATTAGCCAAAGCTAACTCGAGTTTTAATATAAATATGGATCTTGATCCTATAAACAAGAGTTGCATAGAGATGTAATTGGTAATCGTTACTGTTGGAGCAATCCCAATGGTCCGCGGGACCATGTGTTTTGGTGTTTGGGCAAAGGGTTTAAGTTAGGTTTACCCTTGTTATTTGATATGTGTACTTGAGTTGTGCAGGACTGCAGGTGACACATGTGACTCAGGTTGACGGCTTCGGGTCCGGTGAAGGATGGAGCATCCGAGGGACCGTGGACAAGGCAGCGAGGACAAGAGCCGAGGGAAGCAACTTCGAGGCATACGCGAAGAATGGCATTGGGGACGAGCCGCGGGCTTGGATGCATCCGAGGGACGAGAGCCAAAGGAAGTAAGCTTGAAGGCAAGAGGTCAAGGCTGTAAAAGAAGAGTCAAGTGAGTCGTGAGGGTACGAGTGCATGAGAGATTGTACTCGGAGTAAAATCCTAGTTTTAGGGTTTTACTGTAGCGGCACTGTAGCAGTTACTGCAGCGCACTGTAGCAGTTACTGTAGCGCACTGTAGCAGTCGACTGGTGTATGGACTAGTCGACTGATGCACTGTAGCAGAGAGCCGTTGAGATAGCCGTTGGGCTGGCATCAGTCGACTGGTGCAAGGACCAGTCGACTGGTAACGGGCAAATCAGGTTCTGATTTGTTCCAAGTTCTATAAGAAGGAGCTTGGTATGGCCGGCCAAGGCGACGAAATTAGACTTGGTTAAAGCCTAATTAGTAGTCACCAAAGTGCTCAAGGTTCTCTTGTGTCCAAGTGTTCTTGGTTGGAGTTGTGGTGAGGTTTCTCCACCCACAAGGAGGTTGAGCTAGCCGGAGTTTGCCGGGGACTAATCCACCGACGGATTGAGGGATCGCCCACCTTACGGACACGCCGTGGAGTAGGAGCAAGTTATCTCCGAACCACGTAAACGAACGTGTTAGCGGTTTGCATTTCCATTCTTGTCTTTAGATTAGCTTTCGTATTCGTATTTGTATTCTTTGTATTCCGCTGTGCTAACGAATACGTAGGAAGCAATCGATTTGGGGGTGCCGTCTATCCAACCCCCCTTCAAGCCGGCCACCGATCATCCAACAAGTGGTATCAGAGCGAGGCCGCTCTCCATTGGACTAACCGCCAAGGAAGCAAAGATGACCGGCTTGATTGAACCGCCAAAGCTTGAAGGTAGAAGCTTATGGGACATCACATATTGGATGATGAAGATGGAGGTCTTCTTCAACACGGATTGGAACACCATGATGGTGGTCAAAGAGCCGTTTGAAGTCCCGAATGACAAGAAAGGGAAGAAGCTCCGACCACGACATTGGACGGAGGAGCAAACCTCTCGGTCAAAGGCAAACGACAAGGTAATATCTATATTAATTGATATTTTGCCTTATGACGTAATGAGCCTTGTAGGTAAATACGAGAATGCTCACGATTTGTGGAGCAAGATAAAGAAGGCTCAATGGGAAGAACCTATGCATACACAAGAAGAAGAAAAATCCGAAGAAACGGATGAAGAAGCTCAAGTAGAGGAGGAGCAATCGGAAGGTGAAGAGCACTCAACTTCCGAGGAGAAAGAGGAGAAGGATAAAGAAATGCCATCCACTAGTGTGGATGAGGAGACATCCTCAAAGGTTGAAGAACAATCCAAGACAAGCGAAGAAGAAGAAGTCTTGGAAATCAACCTAGCAAGCACCTCCACCGAAGTGAAGTCAAAAGACCATATAATTTGCTTCGGGTGCAATGAGAAGGGGCACTACAAGAGTAGATGTCCATTGGGTAAGAAGAAGGTAACTCCTAAACCCAATCAAGTTATTTTGAATACTAACATGAGTTGTAGGAATAAAGAAGCCCAAAAGAAGGAGAAGAAATGGCACATAGTGTGCTTCACGTGTGGTGAGCGGGGTCATTACCACACCAAATGCCCAAAGAAGAAAGAAATCAAGAAGTTGGCGCATTTGAAGAAATGGGAGAAGAAGAGAAGCAAGAGTCAAGGGGGAGCTTCAAGGGTAAGGGAGGTATACCCTAACTTGAAGGTTAATTCAAATTTAAACTCCTCCATGCATGCTAGGAAAAATAATGTTAATCATTATATGCCCATGCAAAATTTTGGATTTAAATATCATGATAGGAATAGGGTAAATGTGGATCATAACCCTAGGAAATCTATGCATGATAAATTTAGAAATGATAGACCTAGGAAAGTTAAATTCTCATTACCTAAGGAGAAGAAGGTAATGGAGACCCAAGGCATTAATCCCAAGAAGGGGAGACACATGCCTAGAAAGGGTAGGTCTAGGAATGTCCAAGGTGGACATGTTGACTCTAGGGTTAGGAACCTAGAAAGGGAGAATCAAGCTTTGAAGGCAAAGCTTGATGGTTTAGAGAAATTCCTTAAGAGATTCACTATTGGATCTAAGGGATTAAGTATGGTGTTGGGGAGTCAAAAACCCAACAATGATAGATCGGGTTTGGGATACCGATCTAGTGTCTCCAAGGTGAAAAGGAGACCATGTGCTAAGGTGGCACATGATAAGGGCAAGGGAGAGTCATCCAAGGCAAATAAAAAGAAATATGCTAGGGTTGCATATGATTATGGCAAGGATGATATGTCCAAGGTCAAGAAGATAAGGAAATCTTCTAAGGGACATCATTGTGGTTTGGTCACAATAGATGAGTCACCTAGGGAGGTGACTAAGGTAAAGAGCTCTAGGGGGAGCTCCAAGAGTCAATTTGGGACCCATGGCCAATGGATCTCAGGTGGGTTCTACTTGGGGGTCTAGAGGAGCCATGGAGTGTGCCAAGTGGTTTAGAGACGGACTTGAGTCTCAAACCTAGGGAATTGGCACACATGGTTTGTGTTTCATGCAAGGAATATGACAATTGGGGTCATATTGCATGATAATTGGTTTTGGATGTATAGATGCCATACAAACCAATGCTAGGGATGCATTGTGGGTTGGCATGGGCAAATACATCAAGAGGAAGTCAAAACTAGGACTTTAGGTCAAGGTTCAATTGAACCATTTAGCTAGTTTTGGATTTTGTGTCAATCTTGGGATTGGTGATAGATACATTTTGTAATGTATTTTTCCCAAGTAGACACTGGTACAATAGACCTCTCCACAAAATTTGGGAATTTTTGGAGGTCTAGGGAATTTCTGGTGCATTTTTGAAGTTGGCCTGAAATAGGGTACCAGTCGACTGGTACAGATACCAGTCGACTGGTAACATCATTTTTGAGCACAGAATGTCTCTGTAAGCTCATTTTTATGGGGGCAGTCGACTGGTGCCAAGACCAGTCGACTGGTAACAGTAGATTTCGACTACAGAATGTTTCTGTAAGGTTCTGTCGAAGAGGGCAGTCGACTGACACTTGGGGCAGTCGACTGATACCAGCCTGAAAGTGTTTTTCAGCGCTGATCTTGACCATGTCAACTCGTTTAGATGTATGGGATCCAAGGGGGATTAATACATGAGTTTAGGGTCAGTTTGGATGATAAATTTTCAACAATTGGGATATTGTTGGAGAACTTTTTGGATGTTAGGCAAAGGGGGAGAAGTAAGGTTTAGTTGGGAAAACCTGAAAGTACCTTTGTGTAGGGGGAGCCTTGGGATAGGTTCTTAAAAAGCCCGTTGTAAAAATCCTAGCTCATTGGGGAGCATAGGTGTAGGGGGAGCCTTGGGATAGGTTCTTAAAAAGCCCGTTGTAAAAATCCTAGCTCATTGGGGAGCATAGGTGTAGGGGGAGCCTTGTGATAGGTTCCAATGCTTGGTGCATTGTTTTGGCGGTTGCCAAGTGTGTAGCCTTGGCATCGTAAGTCCATTCGGCGGTGTAAGTCCAAGTGTGTAGCCTTGGCATCGTAAGTCCATTTGTTTTAGCATATTGTTTTGCTATATGTTTTCCCTAACTTAAACGTATTACCAAACACCAAAAAGGGGGAGATTGTTGGAGCAATCCCAATGGTCCGCGGGACCATGTGTTTTGGTGTTTGGGCAAAGGGTTTAAGTTAGGTTTACCCTTGTTATTTGATATGTGTACTTGAGTTGTGCAGGACTGCAGGTGACACATGTGACTCAGGTTGACGGCTTCGGGTCCGGTGAAGGATGGAGCATCCGAGGGACCGTGGACAAGGCAGCGAGGACAAGAGCCGAGGGAAGCAACTTCGAGGCATACGCGAAGGATGGCATTGGGGACGAGCCGCGGGCTTGGATGCATCCGAGGGACGAGAGCCAAAGGAAGTAAGCTTGAAGGCAAGAGGTCAAGGCTGTAAAAGAAGAGTCAAGTGAGTCGTGAGGGTACGAGTGCATGAGAGATTGTACTCGGAGTAAAATCCTAGTTTTAGGGGTACTGTAGCGGCACTGTAGCAGTACTGTAGCGTACTGTAGCAGTCGACTGGTGTATGGACCAGTCGACTGATGCACTGTAGCAGAGAGCCGTTGAGATAGCCGTTGGGCTGACATCAGTCGACTGGTGCAAGGACCAGTCGACTGGTAACGGGCAAATCAGGTTCTGATTTGTTCCAAGCTCTATAAGAAGGAGCTTGGTATGGCCGGCCAAGGCGACGAAATTAGACTTGGTTAAAGCCTAATTAGTAGTCACCAAAGTGCTCAAGGTTCTCTTGTGTCCAAGTGTTCTTGGTTGGAGTTGTGGTGAGGTTTCTCCACCCACAAGGAGGTTGAGCTAGCCGGAGTTTGCCGGGGACTAATCCACCGACGGATTGAGGGATCGTCCACCTTACGGACACGCCGTGGAGTAGGAGCAAGTTATCTCCGAACCACGTAAACGAACGTGTTAGCGGTTTGCATTTCCATTCTTGTCTTTAGATTAGCTTTCGTATTCGTATTTGTATTCTTTGTATTCCGCTGTGCTAACGAATACGTAGGAAGCAATCGATTTGGGGGTGCCGTCTATCCAACCCCCCTTCAAGCCGGCCACCGATCATCCAACAGTTACCTACCGATCATACTAAGCCTTGGGCGTATTAGCCAAAGCTAACTCAAGGGTTAGTATGATGTGGATCTTGTCCCACAAGAATTATAGAATTCAGTGGGAGCATCATTTAATTAAAGGCCTAATTAAATGATTTTAAAAGAATATGATATTTATTTCTGCAAATTTTCTGTTGTAGATAACCATGACGTCAAACACGAATTCCTTCTCCCTGTAATCTGTCCTTGAGAAGGACAAGCTCAACGGAGCGAATTTCCTGGACTGGTACAGGAACTTGAGAATAGCTCTCACCCTGGAACGTAAACTGTACGTTCTGGAGCAGCCCATTCCGGAGGCTCCTCCTGCCAATGCCCCGCGAGCAGACAAAGATGCTTACAAGAAGCATCAAGACGACGCATTAGATGTGTCCTGTCTAATGCTCGTGACCATGAACTCTGAGCTTCAGAAGCAACACGAGTTGATGGGCGCTTACGATATGGTTGAGCATCTTCGCCAACTATATCAGGGACAAGCGAGGCATGAGAGATTTGAGATCTCTAAGGCACTGTTTCAGACGGGGCTCCTGTAGGTCCTTATGTACTCAAGATGATTGGGTACATAGAGAACCTACAAAGACTGGGGTTCCCACTTGGCCAAGAGCTGGCCACTGACTTGATCTTGCAGTCCTTGCCGGATAGCTATAGTCAATTTGTTCTCAAATATAACATGAACGAGATTGACAAGCCACTGCCCGAGCTACTTAGTATGTTACGAACTGCTGAGATTAACCTTAAGAAGGTTAAGCCTATTCTGATGGTCCAGAAGCACAAGGGCAAGGGCAAGCCCAAAGGTAAGGGAAAGTCCCAAACCAAGGGCAAAGGCAAGGCACTGACCAAGGATGCTACCTGCTTCTACTGCGGTCAGACCGGGCACTGGAAGAGAAACTGCAAGGTATACTTGGAGGATCTTAAGAAGAAGCGAAGTGAGACTTCCACTTCAGGTATATTTGTTATAGAAGTCAATCTATCTATTTCTACATCATGGGTATTAGATACTGGATGTGCTTCTCACATTTGTACTGATGTGCAGGCGCTGAGAAATAGCAGAGCATTGGCAAAGGGCGAGGTGGACCTACGAGTAGGCAATGGAGCACGGGTTGCTGCTATTGCTGTAGGAACTTATCAGCTATCTCTGCCCTCTGGGCTTGTACTAAATTTAGATGATTGTTGTTATGTGCCTGCTCTTACTAAGAACATAGTTTCAGTTTCTTGTTTAGACAAGAAAGGATACTCTTTTATAATAAAAGACAAATGTTGTTCTGTTTATTTAAAAGATATGTTCTATTGTAGTGCACCACTAATAAACGGACTCTATATTCTAGACCTTGAGAGCCCTATCTATAACATTAGTACCAAGAGGTTCAAGTCAAATGACATGAACCAAACTTATCTTTGGCACTGTCGCTTAGGTCATATAAATGACAAGCGCTATCCCAGCTCCATAAGGATGGTTTGCTGGACTCATTTGATTTTGAATCATATGAGATATGCGAGTCATGCCTACGATGCAAGATGACCAAGACTCCCTTTAGTGGGCACAGCGAGAGAGCGACTGATTTGTTAGGACTCATACATAGTGATGTATGTGGCCCTTTCAATGTCGCTGCTAGAGGCAGTTATAGATACTTCATCACATTTACTGATGACTTCAGTAGATATGGTTATGTGTACTTGATGACACATAAGTCCGAATCCTTTGAAAAGTTCAAAGAATTCAAGAATGAAGTACAGAACCAGCTTGGCAAGAGTATTAAAATACTTCGATCAGATCGAGGTGGTGAATACTTAAGCCATGAGTTCCGTGACTACTTAGCTGAGTGTGGGATTTTATCTCAACTCACTCCTCCTGGAACACCACAGTGGAATGGTATATCCGAAAGGAGGAATCGTACCTTATTAGATATGGTACGATCTATGATGAGTCACACAGATCTTCCGACATATCTATGGGGATATGCTCTAGACACGGCAGCTTTCATTCTCAACCGAGTTCCATCCAAGGCCGTGATAAAGACACCATATAAGATATGGACTGGGAGAGATGCCCAGGTGTCTTTCATGAGGATTTGGGGCTGTGAGGCTTACGTACGACATCAAGTCTCAGACAAATTAGGACCCAAATCCGACAAGTGCTATTTCATCGGATATCCCAAGGAAACTAAGGGATATTACTTCTACATTCCCAGTCAGCATAAGGTAGTTGTGGCAAAGACTGGGGTCTTTCTAGAAAGGGACTTTGTTTCTAGAAAGACTTGTGGGAGCACGTTCGATCTTGAAGAAGTTCAAGATGCGAACAATAGCACTGAAGCCTCGATGGAAGTTGAACTGGAACCACAAAGTGTTGTGGATGATGTTGTTCCACAAGGAGTTGAGATACAACAACCAGTTCAAGTAGACATACCTCTTCGCAGGTCTGATAGGGTACGTCGTCAGCCCGAGAGATACTCATTTCTCTTGTCTGACCATGATGACGTTGTGCTCATAGATGATGAGCCTACCACCTATCAGGAAGCTGTGATGAGACCAGATTCCGAGAAATGGCTAGAAGCCATGAGATCCGAGATGGAATCCATGTACACCAACCAAGTATGGACTTTGGTTGATCCACCTGAAGGGGTAAAACCCATTGGGTGTAAGTGGGTCTTTAAGAGAAAGACTGACATGGATGGACTTATCTATAAGGGTCGCTTGGTAGCTAAAGGTTTCAAGCAGATTCATGGTATTGACTATGATGAAACCTTTTCTCCAGTAGCGATGTTTAAGTCCATTCGGATCATGCTTGCTATTGCAGCCTACCATGACTATGAGATATGGCAGATGGATGTCAAAACCGTGTTTCTGAATGGAAACCTACTCGAGGATGTGTACATGACACAACCTGAGGGTTTTGTAGATCCACAACATACTAGTAGAGTATGCAAGCTGCATAGGTCCATTTATGGACTAAAGCAAGCTTCTCGGAGCTGGAATCTTCGATTCGATGATGCAATCAAATAGTTTGGTTTCATCAAGAACGAAGATGAACCTTGTGTCTACAAGAAGGTTGTAGGGGATATAGTTGTCTTCCTCATATTGTATGTGGATGACATACTACTCATTGGGAAGGACATCCCTATGCTTCAGTCTGTCAAGACCTGGCTAGGGAGTTGCTTCTCAATGAAGGACTTAGGTGAGGCATCCCACATTCTAGGGATACAGATCTATAGAGATAGATCTAAGAGATTGCTTGGCCTAAGTCAGAGTACATACATTGACAAGGTACTCCTTTGGTTTGCCATGCAGAACTCCAAGAAGGGATTTCTGTCGATGTCACATGGCGTGAGTCTTTCGAAGACTCAAAGTCCCTCTTCTAGAGAGGAGAGAGACCGCATGGATCAGATCCCTTATGCCTCAGCCATAGGATCGATCATGTACGCCATGCTATGTACTCGACCTGATGTCTTGTATGCTTTGAGCATGACGAGCAGATACCAGTCAGATCCAGGTGAAAGTCACTGGATAGCGGTCAAGAATATTCTTAAGTACTTAAGAAGGAGTAAAGAATATTTCTTGATATATGAAGGTAATGATGAGCTAGCTGTAAAGGGTTACAGTGATGCTAGCTTCCAGACCAACCAGGATTACTATAGATCGCAGTCGGGGTTCGTATTTTGCATTAATGGTGGTGTCCACCGGAAGAGTTCAAGCAGGATACAAAGGCTGATTTTACAATGAGTACATTCGCATCGAAGCGAAAGGAGGCGCTTGATCCGCAAGTTCATCATCGAACTTGGGGTGGTTCCTAGCATTGTCGACCCTATTGAGCCCTATTGTGACAACAATGGAGCTATAGCACGCGAAGGAACCTCGCCACACCAGCGGACTAAGCATATACTACGGCGCCCATCTCATTCGAGAGATTATCGATAGAGGAGATGTGAAGATTTGCGAGTACCCACAGAGGCTAACATCGCAGATCCTTGACCAAGCCTTTGGCACAGAGGAAGCATGATGGTCACACTAGGTCATTAGGCCTTAGAGCCTATATTGATTGGCACTAGTGCTAGTGGGAGATTGTTAGTTAGAGCCCTAGAGCCAATCATTTGATGATTGTATGGACTCATTGTATCATATTCTTGTATATTAATAAAGGCATTTGTTTGGTTATTATACTTATTTGTATTAGTGCCAAATAGACTAAGTATAATAGCGTCCTTGAGTAGAAGGTTCATACCTATATCAATCGATTAGTTGAATCGATAGTGAGATGATATAGGGAACACTACTTTAAATCATTCCTAGTCGAGATTATTTAGGACAATGTTAATGCAATAAGACTAGCATGTAGGTCAACTCGATGACTTGATCTCACAAGTCATGGATATGGAGATATCAAGTTGACACATGGGTATGCATTGGAGAATATATACTGAATGACCCGCCATGAGAAAGTATCATGGATCGTTATATGAGTGTCATATACTTTCTCATGTGGCTATTAGTATGACTATTAGTCCTTGGACCTGAAGTCACCATGGATCCCTACATAAGGAGTTATATACTTTGGTTTCGTCAGACGTCACCCGTAACTGGGTGGACTATAAAGGCGATTACTGGGTATATAACGAATTATGTAGAGGGATGTGAGTGATGTAGATGGGATCTATCCCTCCCATATGACGGGAGCGACATCAGTATTCTTGATAGAGTGAGACCACTAAGTGCATGGCCATGCCCAAATGAGTCAACATTAGATGTTGAGCTCATTTGATCGAGTGAGTCTACTTGGAGTTCAAGATTTAGATTGATTAGAGGATGACACGGTCTATGCCTCATATTGATCAATCTAGATGTCTAGGATAGAAGGACAATGTCACATATTGTGAGGAGTCACAATTAGTAGTCACAAGGTGATGTCAGATCTCGACATTCTTGTAACTTGGGTAGTAATGATGTGTTGCTAGATACCGCTCATTACTTATGCTCCTAAATGGGTTTAGGGCATTGCCAACGTTACAAGAACCTATAGGGTCACACACTTAGGACAATTAGATGGAGATTAGGTTCATATGATGAACCAAGAGGATTAGATTCATTTGATGAATCAAATTGGATTAAGAGTAATCCTAATTGGGCTAACTTGAGTTCGACTCAAGTTGCTTCATGTGTTCAATGAGTCTAATTTAGATTTTGACTCATTGAATCAATTTAATTAAATGAATTAGATTCATTATATTAAGTTGGCTTGAATCAAATGGTTAGATTAGATCAACCATGGAAGAGATTGGGTCAAGTTTGACTTGACTTAAGAAGGAAGACCAAAGGTTAATTTTGACTTGACCTTTTGCCACCTCATTGGTGAGTTGGCATTAGGTGGACCAATGATGATACTCAACATCATCATGGGTGCCACCTCATGGAAGTTACAAAGCCATTCTCTTTAATGGTTTCATATTAATTGCAATTAATGCAATTAATTTGGGAGTTTTTTCACCATTGAGAGTGGCCGGCCACTTTGTGTTTGATTGTGATTTCAATTTTCATTCAAGTGGTGTATCTTCTTCTTCTTCCTCTTGAAGCTCTTCCTCTCCCTCTCCTCCTTGCCTTGGCCGAATCTTACCAAGGTGCTAGCACACCTTTGTGTAAGGTTTTCTCCACCTACGTGTCCGTGTGGATACTTCTAGAGGACTGACGCTTGACGGTCTAGAGATCCGGCAACTCCTTGGACGAGCGGGAACACGAAAGGCACACAACAAGGGTAAAGTTCTTAACATGTAGATCTAGGAGTAGATCTAAAAGGTTTTTCAAATTCGTAATCGTATTTATCGTTCGGTTTTTCTTGCACGGATCCGTTGGCCTTGGGTGATTCGGGGTTTCCGCGACGCGAAAAGCGGTTTTCGCGGCCCGAAAAACCCAACAGTTATGTTTCATGTTATTCCCATTGATAGATATTCTTGTATCGTAGCGTGACAATGCGATGTAGGAAAATCTTCAATGGTTAGTTAGAGTAGACATAGCTTTATTACTTGCATTGTCTTTCATTATTTAGATTAGATTTCATTTGATGTTTCGCTATTTCGATCCTTAGTTTAATTGTGTTGATAGTTAACCCATAGCGTAGAGTGACAATGCGTTGTGGATTAATTATTCACACATAGTTAGATTTCATTCCAGCATTAGATTAGTTTTCTATACTTGTTCTGCTTTTCATTTCTTAGATTTAGAATTAAAATCCAAAACCCCATTTCCATATTGAAAATCCCAAAAATAGAAATAACATTCGATCCTAAGTTTACCATCCTATCGTTGCTTTCGTTGGCGAACGACCCGAGTCATTTCTATGCTACATTAGCGTAGGAGGGGTTTGGTACTTCATTGTTTGATGCCCAATTCGCGACAAATTGGGCTGAAATCAAATTGGCGCCGTTGCCGGGTAGGAATCGACGAAGCAGAAAGGCACTGTAGCTTCTGTTTTAAATTAGATCTGGATCTGGATTGGACGGTTGAGATGATTTCGGGCTAAATCAACGGTGAAAAGTCATCCAAAATCTGATCCGAAGGTACTGATGTTGATCTAGGGTCTGGATCTACTCTCCCCTAGGTCGGATCTATCAGATCATCACTGGATGGCCCAGATCCGCCCAGTCTTAAATGAACGGTCCAAATTTATTCGGCTGGATCAATGGCTGGATGAACTCAGATATGGAGGAATATTTGAAGATAACCATGCCATTAGCTAATGTGAGTTTGTTTTTGTTTCAAATTGCTGAAATTGAAGTGGAAAAAACAGTGAAAGGAAATTTTTGAAAATTTGCACATCAAGAGTGTATCAAAGGTGGAGAAAAAGTTTCAAGATTCTTTGTTTGCCATCAAATTGAAGGGGAGGTTAGCTTGATACTTTGAAGTGGTAATGATAAATGGTATTCATCTCTTTTTACATCAAAATGGTCAACTTATCAAGTATATTCCTCCAATACTCTTATCTTCTCATTTCCTTCATTAAATACTTTTCTTTTGCCTATTTCATTCACTTCCATTGTTCTTCTTGATTCCATTTCGATTCTTGTTGATAAATCCTTTTGATTCATGTATGCTATATCTTATAGTGGTGGAGAATTAGAAAATAAGCAAGCTTATGGTAGTGAAATGTTGTGAGTTGCATTGAGTGAGCTCCACTTATACATATTTTTGAGTGGGAGAGTTAGAATAGGTAAATACCTTGTGAGATTGCATCTTGCTTAATTTTTCAATTGGATTGAAACTACCATACTTACTGATTAGTGTTTGGATTGTATTCATGATTGTTTGTGATCTTTAAGATGATCTTAGTTAAACTCTTTTTACGATCTTTTAGGTATTGCTAGGAAATTTTCTATGGAGATGATTTTTAGTTTTCTTTACTTGCACGGGACGTTCAAGACTAAGTGTGGGGGATTTGATAACCATGATTTTACTGCATTATTTTGATTCATATATACATGGTTTGATGTTGATTTCATAGTTTAAATCATGATTACATCACATTTTATGCATAGTGTGTATTTTAGGACTTAATTGCAAATTATATTATTTTTGGTGTTATTTGATGCTAATATTTAATTCTTATTTTGTAGGCATCAAAGGATCTTAAATTTGGATCTATTTGGACCGAAATTGGGCTCGAATTAGAGTCCAAACAAGAAGATCAAGCTTTGGAGCATTATAGGCCGTTCATCCAAGATTAAGCAGATCTGAGCCATCCGTTGAAGATATGGCTGATCCAACTTAATGGGGAGCAGATCTGAGCTATTTATGAAGATCCAAAAGTTTTGATTCAGATTTGAGTTCATCCAGCCATTGATCCAGTCGGATTAATCTGGACCGTTCAATGAAGACTGTGCAGATCCGGGCAATCCAGTGATGATCTGATCGATCCGACCTACGGGAGGGTAGATCCAGACCTTAGATCAACATCAGTACATTAAGATCGGAATTTGGATGACTTTTCACCGTTGATTTAGCCCGGAATCATCTCAGCCGTCCATTTCAGATCCAGATCTGATTTAAATCTGAGAAGCTACAGTGAGCTTCTTCGTCGATCCTCCACAGCGCTGAGCTTCTTCGTCCCGCGGCGTTTCTCCGGATTCCGACCCCTTTCCTTCTCCGATCAATTTCCCGAGCTTCTACCTTGGTGGAAGACTTCTTAGAAGCTCATCCCGATCATCTGGAGCACCGGCGAGTGTTCTCTCCGGCGGAAAATCTGCTCACGGCGACTTCTCTGTTTTCGCCAGATTTTGAGGTGGTCTTCCAAATCTGCGCTCCGATTCCCATCAGTGACGCTTGGAGGTGGTCCGCCGGCGTTATTGAGCTTCATCCGATGCCCATCTGCAATCCACGACTTCCATCCAGATTCAGAGAGCTCCGGTAGCAGATTTCCAGCATTTTCGGCATTTTCTTGGGTTCGGGTTGTTTCCAGCGTGTCGGGGGTGGTCCGTCGGCACTTGTGAGCATTCCTCGAACTGATTTACAGCTTAGAATCTCCACCGAGGTCCGAAATTGGGTGGTCTCGATTTTGGTACTCTTGTGTGACGGCAAGAGTATGAAGTTTGTGAGTTGATTGTGAGAGGATTGGTTTTTATTTCATTTTAGTTCTTTTTCTTACTGTTTTATAGCTTAGACAGATTTCTTTTAATGTTCGTTATATTTTTATGTAAGTAGTTAGCATTTCTTTCCTTGTTGAAGCTTAGTTTAAGTTTTATTTGTGCTTGGTTAATTGTTTAGTGTTTAAGTGCTAAATTAGGTTTACATCTTGCTTTAGATCAGATTTATTTGAGTCTCGTAATTTCATCCTTAGTTTGATGTGTGTTGATGGATTTATCACAACATAGTGTGACAATGCGTAATGATTTGTTCATTGGCACATAGTTATGTTTCACTCTTGCTTTAGATTAATTTCTTTACTGCTGTGTTTACTTTTGTTAGATTTAGATTTAAAGTTTAAATCCCCCTATTTCCATTTTTATATCGAAAACCCCAAAAATAGGAATAAAAAGACAATCCTAAATTACATTCTACCGTTGGTTCCTCGGATCGATCCTGGGCTCGTTACTACAACATTATTGTTTAATTAAGGGGTTCAGTGGAAAATATATTTGTACAATTTGATTAGCGGATGTGACAGATTCCACTTCGGATGGAAAATACACCGCCAAAGCTTACTGATGGAAGCGGAACCACCGATTAGAGGAATAAATGGCGCTGGTAAAGGTTGAGCTGAGTGTAGCTATTGAGATTGTCTTCTCCGATTACAGTTGGAGTGTTCTTCGTTGTTTCCTTGTGTGACGGCAAGGAGAAGTTGCCGAGAGACTTGGTTTGGTGTAGAGTTGGTTTAGGGTTTACTTTTGCATTCTTTTACTGTTTACAGATATAGATTTCAGTTAATGTTGTTTGGATTCATTAGCATAGTTCCTTTTAGCTTAATTATTTTAATTCAAGTGTTTTGGTAATTTAGTTTTAATTGCTCTTGAAGTAGTTTTTAATCTTGCTTTAGCTTAGGGTTAAGTATTAGTGAGTAATTTTGTTTTCTGTAGTTTAATTAGCTTTAATTTCAGCAGTAGATTAGTTTCTTAGTTGCTTGCTTTTCATTCATTTAGATTAATATTCAAAGCTTAAATCCCCCCAATTCCATCTTTATATCGAAAACCCCAAAAATAGGAATAAAAAGACAATCCTAGATTACATCATACTGTGGGTTCCTCGAGAGCGATCCTGGGCTCGTTACTACAACATTATTGTTTAATTAAGGGGTTCAGTGAAATATTAAATTGTTAATTTGATAAGCCTATTTGTGACATTTAATATAGATTTTGTGCTTCATCAAATTTTGGCGCCGTTGCCGGGGAAATTGTAATATGCAATGTTTAGTAATTTTAGGATTGTTGTTTGATTGTTTTCATGTTTATATATCCATGTGTTTGATTGTATTTGTTCCTGAGTCTTCTAATTTTATTTGCTAGTTTTTCAGTGTAAGAACAGGAAATCCAGCAACCATGGATCCATTTTATCCGTATTTTGGAGATGGGATGGAGAATTATTTTTATCAGCCTCAGACTCAGTCCTACCTACCTATGGAGCAACGGAATAGGTACGAGGATGTACAAGAAAAATTTACAGAGTCAGTTTGGAAATTCAATGAAGTTATGCATCAAATGAGTGAGCATCAAGAGCAGCAATTTGCAAGGATACAGAATATTCAGAGTCAGTTAGATCAGATTGCATCATCTATTAATCAGTTACAAGCACAAAGAGCTAGTGAAGAGGTGGATTGTGGAGATCTTGTCAGGCCTGACACTACTTCCATTTCTTCACAACAATTTTCTAGTTTTATTTGTGATGATGTAGTTGTTAAAATTTCTGATTCTACTGATATTGTTGTTTTAGATGTTGTAAATGATGCAGGTATTGTTTTTGAAGATAATTTAAGTGTAGGGGAATGCTTACTGGAAGCATTACCTCAAGAACCACCAAAAATGGAGGATGTAAGTGTAGGGACTTGTGCTTTGGAGCCAAGCACCCAAGAATCACTACATGAAGATGTACATGCACCAGAACTAGAGTCTGAGCAATTACTTGATGAGAAGGAGGTAATAATCACCACTCCAGGTACCTTTCAACATGACAAGGTGAGTATTTTGTATAATTTTTCAGAGAATTTTATAGAGGTACCATTTATTGATTTTATTAGATGTGAATCATTTTTTGAAATATCTTTTACCCACACTAATTTTCTCCTATTTTCTTTTTACCCCACATGTGTGTGGGAGGTGTTTTCTTTTATTGATTGTGTAGGAGAACATAAACTTCCGGAGTGGGTACTTAATCTGAACCGCCTTAGACCTCCAGAAAAAGCTTTGAAGGGAAAAATGATGAATAAAAAGAATTTGAGTGGGACTTTGATTACTCTACTTCCGGGGTGGCTTCTCCTTCTAAACCTTCTTCAACCACCGGGAATGAAAGGGGAGTTGGTTCTAATTTTGCTTGCTCTTGCATTTTAATTCAAGCTTTGAGTTTAATAAATTCTTTACACGTTTCTTTAGTTTCATACGTTGCATTTAGTTTGGTATACATAGCACGTCATTTGAATAAAAGTCTCCATGAATTGTTTAGTGATACTTTTAAGATGGTAAAAGTCTCTTAAATTTGATCATCAAATTTAGGTCATTTGACATGATTGGATGCTTTTCTTACATGATATTGGTTAAAATGGTAGTGGATTCCAATTTGATCAATTGAGCTTGTTTGCAAGAAAATTACCTTGTGAGGTCCACTTTAAGCCTATACCTCATTATTTTCTTTGTGTGACATGCACTCATAGCAATTGAACTCTAGAACTTGTTTTGCTTCTTTTCAAAGTCACAATAACATTTGTATACATAGAGATTAAGGATTTTGTCATTCTTGTACCATCCTAATTTCTAATTTCTTTCTCCACAATTTTCTTGAAACATTTTCATCTAGCATTCTAATTCTTGATTCCCTTTTCTTGTCATTATTTCGTTGAGAGTATTGGTTGAATTCTTGATGAGTTAGATTGGGCAAGATGACCAAGGTTTAAGTGTGGGGGAGAATTAGTATACATTTGAAGATGTTGAAGGTTTTGGATGGTTCTTTGCATTGAATGCTAAATCTAATTGTTCTTTGAGTCTATTCTTGGAAAGAGCAAGTTTCAATAGTTTGGAATTTTAGAGTTTGATACTATGATGATACTAAGTTGAAGAAGGATATGGAATGCTAATGCATGCAAATGATTTCAGAACTTTGCACATTCTGACATTAATGCATAGAAGCATTTCATATTTGAAATCTGAAGTTGGTTTGCTAAGCATTGTTTGTTCTGGACCTGAAGTAGAAGAGTTGATTGAGAACAGAAGAAATTTGCAAATGCAGAAAAATGAAATCTGCAGAATTCTGAAAAGCTGCAGAAACATGGGAATGATGAGTTTAGTATCAACGTTGTGCCGGAAATCAGGAATAGCCTTTAAACCAATGTGAAACTCATGTTAAGTTCTGTTTTGTGCTGAAAGAAATAGTATTCTACCTTCCATGGCATCAACAAAATAAAAAAATGGAAGCCAGAAATTTTTTTTTCTGGACACAGAAATGCAGAAACAGGAGATTTTTGTAGTTACTAAAATTTGACTTAAATGGACCATAATTCGGAATTAAATTGGTGGGTAACATTTCATCAATGAAGCACTTAAGCATTGCATCATTTACTTTGAAAAGTTGAAGAAAAGGGCAACATTTGACACTCCAAAACAGTGAGGTTAAAAGCTAGAACCAGAATTCAGTTTACATGTGATATCAAGTGTGTGCAACTATTTCATTATCAGCCCTTGAAATCTTTGGGAATTTATTGAAACTCTTGTATTTCCAGTAGCAAACGTTGCTAACTTTCCTTTCCATACTCTAGAAACCTGCTGGGCAGAATACTAATAGCATTAAAGTGCAGAATTCTGAATTTGCAGTGAGCTTTCTAATTGATTTTGTAAGATGAAACAAGATGGAAATCAAGCTATTATTTGAATTAATGATTGCAAAAGTTCTATGGGAATAATTGTTTATGCTTGAAGTGAGAAAGCAATGACATCAGATGAAGATATCAGGTGTACAAGCTGTAATTCAGTATTCTGTGAATTCCAAAATTGAGCAATTCTGATAAGCTAGAAGCTGTAAAAGTTGAGAGCAATGTTGTAAAAAAAAGTCAGAAGCAGAATCAAGAAAAGAAGTGAGAAAGAAGAAAGAAATAATAAAAATAAAAATAAAAGAGAAAAAAAGGAAAATAAAAAAAGAAAGAAAGAAAAAAGAAAGAAGAAAAAAGATAAGAAATAAATAATAATATATTAGAAAAGAAGTAGAATAAGAAATAAAAAAAGAGAAGAAAGGGATAAAAAAAAAAGAAAAAAAATAATAAAAGCAAAAAAAAATAGAAGAGATGATGAGAAGAAAAGGAAGTAAAAAAGAGAAGAAAGAAAAAAAATTAAAGAAAAGAAAAAAAAAAGAAAAAAGAGAAAAAAAAAAAGAAAGAAAAGAAGAGAGAACGGATAAAAAAAGAGAAAAAGAATGAAAAAAAAAAAGAAAGAAGAGAAGAAGAGAAAAGTAAGAAAATGGCGCCGTTGGTTTTCCTGCCAAATTCAAACTAGGAGGAGTGTTTTGAATTGTTAAAATCTTCTCTTTGCAGATATTTACAAGTTTTAAAAGGGAGATTTTAAAATATAAAACTTTCCTTATTTGAATTAGGTCACATGGTTTAAAAGAAAGTTTAAAAGTTTTAAAACTTTCCTTTTTTAACCATCCTCATGATTTTAGAAAAAAGGAAGGGAGTTTTAAATTTGAAACTTTCTATTTTGTAACCATGTTAAAAAAGAAAATTTTAGAAGAGAAGTTTTAAATTTTAAAACTTGGTTTTAATTTTTAAAACTTTTCTTTTTTAACATCCACTTTAGGGAATTAAAAGAGAGGTTGTAAAATTTTATAAGAGCTTTTCTTTTTTTGCTTATAAAATTTTTACAAAGTTTTTCCCCTCTTTTAAGGGGCCGGTCACCCTTGCTTGGTGCCCAAGCAAGGGGCCGGCCAATCAATGATTGATCCAATCAATGATTGAATCAATCAAGAGGAAGGAAAAGGAAAAGTAAAAGGGGAAAAGGAAAAACAAGAGGAAGATTTTAATTTTTGTAAAAATCTTTTCCTTATTTGCCTTGGGCAAGTAATATAAAAGAAGCGGAGGGGAGGCCTCATGATACATCAATTCTTATTCTCTTGTTGGAGCTCTTCATTGTGGCCGACCCCTCTCTTCTTTCTTTTCCCCTTGCTCTCTTTTGTTCCTTGGTGGTGGTGGTGACCGAATACTAGAGGAGGAGGAGGAGCTTTGGGTGGTGTTCATCTTGGAGGATCGTCGCCCACACGACGTCCAAAAGGAGGTGAGGAATACGGCAGAAGATCTCAAGGTTATTAGCATACAAAGAAGAGGTATAACTAGTAATTATTTTCCGCATCATACTAGTTCTTCTTTGTTAGAATTCCAAACACAAGAGGCATATGATTCTAGAAAATATAATGGTGGCTAGTTCCAAATCATGTACTGGGTAATTCTTCTCAATCTCCTTCAATTGACGAGAAGCATAAGAGACTACCCTGCCGTGCTGCATCAGGACAACGCCCAAACCCTGAAGAGAAGCGTCAATGTAGAGTACAAATCCATCCTCTCCAGAAGGTAAAACCAAAACTGGTGCCAACACTAATCACTGCTTCAGCTCCTGAAAACTGGTCTTGCAAGCTTCTGACCAATTGAATTTCATGCCTTTCGTGGTCAAGTGTGTCAGCGGCATAGCAATGCGAGAGAAACCCTCGACGAAACATTTGTAATATCTGGCCAATCCCAAGAAACTCGGGATCTCCTGAACTGATTTCAGCTGCTCCCAACTGGTGACAGCCTTGATCTCCTGAGGGTCTATTGAAATACCTCAGCTAGACACCACGTGTCCCAGAAAACCAACTGAGGATAGTCAAAATGCACACTTGCTGAACTTCGTGTTGGATCGAGATGCGCCAGAGGGGGGGTGAATAGCGCTCGCGACTATTTTGTTTCGATTATCGGAATCATAAAGGCGTAAGAGTTAAAGCAGCGGAATAAACAAACAAACAATCACACAGAAAGACGCAGAGGATTTTACTTCGTTCGGAGCCTAGATCGACTCCTACTCGAAGGCCCGCGATCCTTGATCGCTTTGTGTGGGCAACAACTATAAGCTTGATAAAAATGATTACAAGATGAAGTACAATAACTAACAATAAACAATTGAATTATACCGATGACAATGAGATAAACTGAAGTTTCGGAGCTCCGGGTCGTCAGGTGGTTGTCACAGCAGTTCGGGATCGTGTCGTTAGCAGCTGGTCGCAGAGAGATTACTTGGAATTGCTTGTTGTGAGCTGCTGGTCGAGATCCCTTATAAAGGGTGTTCAAGGCGCCTTCTACTGTTCACCAAGGCGCCTTGAATGAGCCGAGTCAGCTGCGGATATAAGGGCTGAACTGGTCGAACCTTATCAGGTTCAAGGCGCCTTCAGCCTCTCCAAGGCGTCTTCATCAAGTTGTCCAAGACGCCTTGAGGCTTGCTTCGCAGCCAGCTCAGGTTTTGCACCCGAGGCGCCTCCAAGCTCCATGGAGGCGCCTCGGTACTATTCATCCGAGGCCAATTTTGTACTTTGGTCCCTGCAAGATATGTTAAACACAAAAATACCCTGCAACACAAAGTTAGCTCATAACACATAAGTGATAGTAAAAAAGTGAAAGTTTGACAGTCTCCGGACTGTCCGAGTCTGACTTCGGGTTTCCATCCGGAAATCCTAGGTCGACCCGATGCCTACTGTTCCCTCTGCGAACGCGTCCTCACCTACTCCACTCAGGAGATTTACCTGCTGCCAGTGCGATCCTCCAAATCGACTGGACTTTTGCTCAGCACTCGAAGCTTCCGGACTTTCTGTTGGACATCCGCTTCCCGGCTAGTCCAGTCTTTCACCTGGTTCACGACACCAGGACTTTCCACCTAGGGTTACCACCCTCTAGGACTTTTGCCTGAAGCCTTCGACCTGCCAAGACTTTCCGCATAGGGTTACCACCCCCTATGATCTAGGGTTACCACCCCCTAGGGTTTTTACCTTGTCTAACCACAGTTAGGTCTTTTCCTGAAACGCTTAACAGATTTGTTAGATCACTAAACATCTTAACTTTGAATCCTTTGCCATTTATCAAAATACGAGTTCAATCCTCGGATGCTTCCCGCACCAACAATCTCCCCCTTTTTGATTATGGCAACTCAAATTCAAAGTTAAGTAAACAGATATGTAAGTAAAGCAAGCATAAAGAAAGAAAATTTTTAAGGCGAGAAAAAATGTTCTTGTAAAGCTCCCCCTTAAGTATTACTCCCCCTTTAAATGATATTTTGTGATTAATTTTGAATTGGCTACTTTTGAATTGGCTTTTGAATTGGCTACTCTCCCCCTTTGTCATATACCAAAAATAAGTAATGGAATGCTTAGCTTTGGTAGAATAGACAATGGTTTTCCAAAACCAATTGTTTGTTAGAAAGATAGAGAATTAAATAGCCAATAGATTTCTAAAGAGAGAGAGAGAATTTCAAAAACACTTAGCATTTTATAAGTGATTTCATCGTTTAGCTAAGTGAAACAAGGATCTTCGGCTAAGTGAAACAATAAGTAAGGGAGATTGACTTAGCTTAATGTTGAAAACACCTTTAACAAAAAATGAACAAGTGAACCTAATTTCTTTTTGAAAGAATAAAGAAATACCAAGACTACTTTTCATTTTCAAATTTGTGAGTGAAAATATGAGTCAAAAGAGAAGTTTTGGAACTAAATGATTTTTGAAAGAAAATTTTGAAAGCTACTTTTGCTTAGCAGAAATTTTTAAAATTTGCAAAAATATGCTTTTTAATATTTTTAAGTAACGAATGATCCTGTGAAAAACCTTAGCTTAAAAAGTAAAAAAATTGCTAGGTCTTTTGCAAACATTGAATTTCTAAAATATAGCTTAAGTTTTTAAAAAAAACTTAGCTTAACTTGAATAACACAACACTTGATTTTGAAAATAGGGGTAAAATTAAGAACTTGTGAATATTTAGAACAAAGAGGGAGTAGCTAAAAATTGAGGTTAATTATTCAGTTGGTCCTTAAGTCCAAGCATGAGTCAAATTAAGGAAATTTCAAATTATTGAATATGATTTGGTCAGGTATTAGAGCCCTAAAGTACAAGCATGTTTAACCTTAATAGATCCATTTCCTTCACCAACTGTCTAACCTGTAGCTACTTGCTGATTGCCTAGAGGACAGCAGCTTTCACTTGGTTAGTCGAGTTAAGTCATTTAGTCCAGTTAGATTTGACTAAGACTAGAAGACTTGACTGGATTACTGTTAATAAAGTATTTAATGTCCAGACTCATATTGATGCACAGAAATAAGCATACTTGAGTCCAGGATGAACCCTATGCATCTCACACCATTCTATGTTTTACAAACACAAGCAAGGAATACCTAGGTGCTTGTGAGATGCTCTGGCTTAAGTCTAGGGGAACATGATTTCTAGGGGGGAAAGCCTAAACTAAGTCCAATGTTTGAAAATTCTAAGAAAACGGGGATTTAAAAATCATTAATTTTCTAATATTTTTAAAACTAATTTTTGAAAAGAATGAGTTTTGAAGTAAGACAAAGAATTTGAAAATATCTATTCTACCCAGCACATTCCTATTTGTTTTCTAAGTGTACTGAACTCAAGTTCAGGTAAGGGTTTTGTGAAAATGTCAACTAGATTTGATTTGGACTCAACATAGTTGAGTGCAAGTTCACCTTTAGTTACGTGATCCCTTACAAAGTGGTGTTTTACTTCTATGTGTTTAGTCCTAGAGTGGTGAATTGAATTTTTAGTTAGATTAATTGAGCTTATATTATCAATTAAGATTTTTGTATTTTTGTATTCTAATTCATAGTCTTTTAAGGTATGCATCATCCACAAAAGTTGAGAGGCACACTCTCCCAGGGCTATGTATTCAGCTTCAGTGGTTGACAGAGCAACACAATGTTGCTTTCTGCTTGACCAACTTACTAAGCACTGACCTAAGATTTGGCAACTACCACTTGTACTTTTTCTGTCTAATTTGCACCCGGCATAGTCTGAGTCAGAATAGCCAAACAGGTCAATGGTGCTAGTTCTAGGGTACCAAAGTCCTATCTTAAGGGTGCCTTTTATATATCTAAGTATTCTTTTAACATATGTTAAATGTGATTCTTTTGCACAAGATTGGTATCTTGCGCACATACCAACTGCAAATATTATATCTGGTCGACTTGCAGTTAGGTAGAGTAGGCTTCCTATTATACTTCTATAGTACTTTGGGTCTACCGATTTTCCTTCTGGGTCTGAGTCAATGTTGATGTTAGTGGCCATTGGGGTATTTATGATTTTTGAGTTTTCCATGCTAAATTTTTTAATTAGTTCTTCAGCATATTTAGTTTGGTAAATGTAGATTTCGTCTTTTGTTTGTTTAATTTGTAAACCTAAGAAGAAATTTAGTTCTCCCACCATACTCATTTCAAATTCATTTTCCATTAATTTAACGAATTCTTTTAGAAATTTAGAGTTGGTTGAGCCAAAAATTATATCATCAACATAGATTTGGGCTATGAAGATGTCTTTTTCTATAGTTTTTACAAATAGAGTGTTAGAGTGTATACTGAAAGCCTAAGCTTTTGTAATCATTTATTTTGAATAAAGAATCACATTTGGTTAAATTATCTACATTTGTTTGTAGTTGTTCAATTAATTTATATTTTAGATAACATAGTATGTGGTGTCACATACAAAAGATAATGTTATCAGTACCTTATAAATTATAAACAGTAGCTCACGACCAAAATGGAAAGGAACAAACCATTGGTAGGTCGTAGTGTAATTAGGTATTAGTTTATCTTAACTATATAATTACACTAGTACACTTAGAGTGTATTGAGTAGGACCATCAGAGGTCATTTCTTTTATATTGACTTTATAAAGGAACAATGACTTCAGTTATTATGGAAGTGTGTGCTCTTAATCCTAATACAATAACAAGCACATATATTTGATATTTATTTCTTTAATTTATCAATGGGTGAGATTTAGTTTGATAAATCAATAAGCCCGATAAGTTGGGAAATGATATCACTTATAGTGTGTGTTGTTGATTATAGAAGGAAACTGTGTCCTAGTGATCTAGGTTGATAATGTCCCCAAGAAGAGCTCATAAGGATTGTCATGTTAAACCCTGCAGGTGGACTTAGTCCGACATGACGATAAGGTTGAGTGGTACTATTCTTGGACTAAGATATTAATTAAATGAGTTATCAGTAACTCACTTAATTAGTGGATTCGACATCTTAAACACAGGGAGACTAACACACTCATAATAAGAAGGAGCCCAAAAATGTAATTTGGGATTGGTGCGGTAGTTCAATAATAGTTCTCTAGTGGAATGAATTATTATTGATAAAATTAAGTTGTGTGTTCGGGGCGAACACGGGATGCTTAATTTTATCGGGAGACCAAAACCAATTCCTCCTCTCGATCCCTATCATAGCCTCTTATTTATAGAGTACTATATCCACCTATACCCACCTTCATACCCATGTTGTAGGGGTCGGCCAAGCTAGCTTGTGGATCAAGCTAGGGCCGACCAAGCCTTGGTCCATGGGTGGCCGGCCCTAGCTTGAACCCAAGCTTAGGTGGCCGGCCCTATTAAATTAAAAAAGAATTTTAATTTTAAATTTTTTATGTGAATGATATAATTTATTGGAGAGATTAAAAATTAAAATATCTCTTTTATAAGGTTCTACAAAAGATTAAAGAAAAGCATTAAATCTCTTTCCTTATTTGTAAATTGGAAAGATATTTTATTTTTCTTCTTTGTAAATTATTCACATGTTGAAAAATTAAAATTATAGAGTTTTCTTTTTATCAACCATGAAGGGATTTTAAAAGGAAATTTTATTTTTTAAAATTTTCGAAGACAAATAAGGAATTTTAATTGTTGATTGAAAATTGCCTTGTTTGCTCTCCATGAGGTGGTCGACCATGATATGATCAATTAGGAAATTTTATTTAATTTTTCTTAATTAATTCATGTGAAGTAAAGTTAAGGAAATTGTATTGTAATTAAATTTCCTTATTTGCCAAAGCCAAGGATTATAAAAGAGGGGGTTTTGGGTGCCTTCAAGGTGAACAACCTCTATTATTTTCTCCCTCTTTTCTTCCTTAGTGTGGCCGGCTCATCCCTTTCTCTTCTCTCCATCCTTGTGGCTGAAACTCTCTTCTCTCTTGGAGATCAAGGTGTGGCCGGATTCTAGCTTGGAGAAGAAGGAGAGAAAGCTTGCATCCCTTGGAGCATTGGTGGTGGTTTCTCTTCATCCTTAGAGGTGCTCTTGTTGTGGCCGAACCTTGCAAGGAGGAGAAGAAGGTGCTTTGGTGGTTTCTCATCTCGGAAGATCGTTGCCCACACAATGTCCGAGGTTAGAAGAGGAATACGGTAGAAGACCTAGAGGTTTTTGCTTGCAAAAGAAAAGGTATACTAGTATTTAATTTCCGCATCATAATAGTTTTATTTCTTTGGAAAAATACTAAATACAAGAAGCATGCGATTCTAGTATTTCGAATTTGTTTTCGATGTTGTGTAACGACCACCCTTCTTAACTATACTATAACACTCTAAGGATGATCGTTACTTGACTACTAACTCTACTTAACCGGTGTGATCGAAACCACGAAGAGTCTCTACCGAAAAATTTCGGCAGGGTCTCCCCTGTACCGGTGACCATAATCATTAATACATAACATAATATACACAGCCACAGGCGGCTGGAACATTTATCAAACAACCACGCAGTTTATAAGATACAACAACTAAAAACAAATAAGCTATTCTAGCAATAACAAATGAATAAAACTCTAACAGTGGAAAATAACCAAACTAACAATGCGGAATGAAAATACAATCTAAAAAGACATAAACCATAAGGTACAACTCAACTATTTCTATCCACTAAACATGAAACTCAAAACTTCCCAGGTCTCTCCATAGTCCTAGCATCACACATCCATCCTCACCTCCTTGTCGCCTTCCTTTGGTAACACATTTTTTTTCCTGTATCTGCAGTAAGAGGAAATACAAACTATAAGCAAAATGCTTAGTAAGCGCTATCTAACTCACAAAATCTCGATATGCATGTACATACATCCATAACATGATCTAATTGATTATTATTGAAGACTACTCATGCTCCTCTACTAATAAAAGAACAAGACATGCTGAAATGCTAAACATGTAAAGCTACTCATGCTCAGAAATAGCAAAGAACAGCAAGCTAATCTAAATAACATGCTAGCATAAAAGAAAACTCAACTTGCTGATTTTAAAACAAAGTGAAACTTAATTCATCTGTTCTAAACTTATTCTTTAATTCACTTGTTTAAAATTTATTCTTTAATTCACTTGTTTAAAACTTATTCTTTAATACTTTATACTTATGTAAAACTTGCATTGCTTGTTCAAAAACTTATACTTATAATACTTCAAAATAGTAATCAACTTCTCTTGGGCCCGACAACTGTACTTGCTTTTACTTTTGTAACAACCCGACCCATTTGGCGACCCATTTGGCGACCCTCGGGTCGTCGACCGTCGACCGTCGGTCGTGCCGTTACTACTAGGTTATCTAAACCTAGGGACGACTATGGGAGCCCAACCCAAGGACAACTAAGAGTCCAGCACAGTGTCACTGATAAAAGTAAAATACTTGTTATCTTTTAATACTTCCATATAATGCCTCGGCATTTTCTTTAGCACCTTGTGTGCCAAAATCCCTAAAGTCTTGACTTTGGGATCTACTTAAGGCCTTGACCTTTTTCTTTCTTTTCTTTATCTTTCTTATACTTGTTAATACTTCTCATAAATGAATGCTTCTTAAAAAGACACTGAAATATTTAAAACAATTTCTAACATTGAAGTACTAAACTGCACAACCAAGAGATCTAAACTGCACTAAAGTTCTGCATACTATGATACAAAATTCTGCATACTATAAGCTTTAACAGAACCTGCCTTGAAGCTTAAATAGAAATCTACATATATAACTAACAACAATCTGCATGCTACAAAACAAAAATCTGCTCTACTACGAATTGAAAAATCTGCACTGCTACATGAATATGATACAAGCCTACTGCTAATACAAAGCTTAACTAAGAATCTACATAACATGCTACTCAGAATTCTGCATTCTTAGCTAATAAATTTCTGCACTGTAATCTCTAAAGCAAATCAAAATTCACATAACCGGATTGTTCATTCCTATAAGTCCTTTAGACAGAAGACTAATAGGCATAAACTACCTTACTGCATTATTCATTAATAAAATCCATTCTTATACATGGCAGTGAGATAAAATACTAATACTACAAAGCTAACAGCATGAAATTCATGGAATCAGCAACATAAATTGAAACCATTAAAATTCGGACTGCAACAAGCTCCAAGGGAGGTTGTTCTTGTTCATCGTAAATCACAAGAGGACTAGGCTGTTCTAAGCTTCAAATGAGGCTGTTCCTATCTCATACATAGCACAAACAAAGGCCAAAACTTGCTGAAACTTAAAAGAAACCAAAAAGCTAGACATAGCCATTAAAAACCAAAACCTGCTAAAGCTTAAAACCTATATAAAACTTGTTCAAACCCATTGCATCATAAAACAAAACCTGCAAATCAAACCCAATCCACAAGTTACAACAGACTCAATGAATTCCATTGTCAACAAATAAAATTCACAACCTGTAACGACCCACCTTCTGGGTACTGGCTGTAAGGCCGGTCGCTACAATTATGCTAAACTATACTGTGCGGAAAGCTGGGCTAATTAAAATTTTACTCTACTAATGACGGATACAACTGCTAAGAAAGGTCTAAAGACCTTCTTTGCTGGTGTACATATGCTAAGGAGGGAAAACTGAACATCCCAACTCGGCTAGGGACTAGAAACTACACTTCCCAACTAACTACGGACATGCCGATCGATCCGCAGATCAATCGATGCTATGGGGCATTCGGTTCCCAACTGGATCGGTCGGGCAGACCGATCCATGTGTGGCTGGATCGGTCGGCAAATCCGATCCAGGTGTGGCTGGATCGGTCGGCTGACCGATCCAGGTACCCGAAACCTCTGGAACGCTACTGTATCGTGCTGGATCGGTCGGCTGACCGATCCAGGAGGATACAGTAGCATACTGTATCTGTCTGGATCGGTTGACGGACCTATCCAGAAGCCTGGTACACTACTGGATCGGTCGGCAGACCGATCCAGCATCTGATTTCCTGATACGAAATCAGAGATGCTGATTTCGACACTTTGTCGTGCCCATACCACCTGCAACCACTCTAAATCAATGCAAATCACACTACTATAAAACTACTAATATTCTAAACCTTGCATACTACATAGTGCATGGTTTACTATTTCATAACACTTAACAAATCAAAAACCGAATAGTAACAACTGAAACCACTAAGTACTAATACTGAAGTAAAACTGTTTAGATCCCAAAGATCTTTATTCCAACTCCTGCCCACACACATCCTGATAGCATTGCCCTCCAGCCTCCGCTACTGGTCCACCTTTCCTTTACCTTTATCTGCAGTATAAGGAAAAAGTATCTATAAGCTTTCGCTTAGTAAGAAACCATCTACTCACAAAAACAATGCATACGATGCCACTCATGATTTGAAAGTCATGCTATTTGAAAAACATACTGAATATGCAAGCATGGCATGGAATGGTATCATACAAAGCATGGCATAACATAAGCTGAACATAAAATAAAACTGATCATAACATGTCTAGAACTGTATATGAAGCTATCATATTTAACAACTGAAATAAGCTGAGTTGATACAAAAGTGAGCTAAGCTGAAGCTGAGCTAATACTGAATTCCATTATGTTTTAAAACTGATTTGGAAAACTATTATACATAATAGATAAAAATACTAAACATGCTGCTGTAGGGCCCTGGCAACTGTACTTGCTGTGCGCGCATCCCTAACTAGACCCGGGATTGCAAGTTCCGAATCTAGTAGGGTTTACTAGGTTGGCTAAACCTAGGGACGACTATGGGAGTCCAACCCAGTGGATATCTAATCCAGTACAGTGCCGCTGCTGAAAGTAAAATACTGAAATGCTAATCAGCTGAATCTAGGTTATCTGAACCTAGAACTAGGTTGTTTGTTCTAGAGGCGACTGTGGGAGCCCACCCATTGGACATCTAGTCCCATAAAGCTGAAATAAAACTGACATGCTGGTTTAAATGCTTCTATGCATTTCACTATGCTGTTAAAACTGTCTAATGTTGCGCTAAACATTTTATCGAACACCTAGTGTGCTCCAACTCTCCTCTCTAATAGGGGAACTACCTCTAGGCACCCGACGATGTCTAGAACCTCTATCTGAAGAGGTAAAACGCGTCCGACCCATCCAGAGATACTCAACTAACCCCTAAGTCGGTGAAGAGAATTAAATACACTCTAGAGATCGATAAAAATCTACATATAACTAAATTATAAGCATGCAATCAAACGAGAGCTACTTATACTACAGGTGAGGGGTTTCTTACCTTGTGTGCTAGATTTCTTACAAATCTAATCGCTAGAAATTCCGGTGGAGACGACCTCTCGACGATTCGTTCGCGTCCACGCGTTCTTCTCGCGGAGGGGAACGTCCTCGTATCGAAGATCTCGCCGGAAAGTGCTCCTAGAGCCCTTGGGGCTTGGTGTGCCGAGAGAGGAAGAAGAGGGAAGAGGCGGCGGTGAGGTTTCGGTGGTGAGGGTTGAGAAGTTGCCGAACCCAAAATAAACCAAAACCTACTTAAGTTCTTAATTTATATTAAGCGGATTATTGAACCCAACTCTAATATAAATATAATTTGTTCCTCTTTCTTTCAGCACGGCCCTGCTGGGTTCACCGGTTACTAAGGCTAACTAAAGGTTTAGCGGACCCGAGAGGTCCCGGGTTCGATTCCCGCTAAAGCCTTTTTATTCTTCTAATTAGTTTTGCTACTTCCGCTACTCGGAAAAATACCGGAAAATATCTAAAAATTCCAGAAAAATCATAGAATATTCCTAAAATAGTTTTGAAAATTTTCGGGCGTTACAATCCCCCATACCTTATAAAAAGTTCATCCTCGAACTTAGAATAATTCTGGGTACTTCTGTCTCATGCTGGCTTTTGTCTCCCAAGTTGCCTCTTCTGCTGTGTGACTCTGCCAAATGACTTTGACTAATGGTACTTCCTTGTTCCGCAATTTCTTAACTGCTCGGTCTATTATCTGAATAGGCCGACTATCATAGCTGAGGTCTTCGCGGATCTATACCGACTGAGGCTCAATCACCTGGGTGGCATCTGGGATATGCTTCTTCAGCATAGAGACATGAAATACGTTGTGGACAGCTGACATTTCCTGGGGTAGCTCTAGCTCATATGCTACCTTGCCCACTCTTCTGCTAATAAGGTATGGTCCCACATATCTGGGACTTAGCTTGCCCTTCTTCCCAAAACGCATTACCCCCTTCATGGGAGCTACCCTGAGGAACACTGAATCCCCAACTGAAAACTCTAAGGGTCTGCGCCGTGTATCAGCATAGCTTTTCTGGCGGCTCTGAGCTGTCTCTATCCTCTGGCGGATCTGCTGTATAGCTGCTGTGGTATCTGCTACTAGATCTGTCTGAAGCTCTAGTTCCTTCTGTTCACCACTCTCATACCAGCAGATTGGAGATCTACACCTCCGCCCATAGAGAGCCTCGTAAGGTGCCATGCCGATAGTGGCTTGATAGCTGTTGTTGTATGCAAATTCTGCTAAGCTCAGATATTTGCACCAACTTCCCTTGAAATCTAGGGACACGGAGCATATCTTCGAGTACCTGATTTACTCGCTCTGTCTGACCATCTGTCTGCGGATGGAATGCTGTGTTGAACTTTAACTTCGTGCCCAATGCTGACTGTACACACTCCCAGAAGTGTGATGTAAATCTGCTGTCTCTGTCTGAAATAATGGTACGTGGGACTCCATGAAGTCTGACGATCTCCTGGAGATACAACTGAGCTAGCTTCTCCATGGAGTAGGATATCTTGATAGCTAAAAAGTGGGCTGATTTAGTCAACCTGTCGACTATTACCCAGATGGCGTCAAAACCATTCGTGGTTCTGGGCAGTCCCACTATGAAATCCATAGAGATATCCTCCCACTTCCATTCTGGAATCTGTATAGGCTGCAGAACTCCTCCTGGTCGCTGATGTTCTGCCTTGACCCTCTGACAGGTGAGGCAGATGCTAACATATCTGGCGATGTCTCGCTTCATCCCGGGCCACCAAAAACGTTTCTTCAGGTCTTGATACATTTTGGTGGAACCTGGATGCATCGCATAGGGAGTCCTGTGAGCCTCATCTAAAATCTGTCTCCGTAGTTCCTCCTGATCTGGAACACAGAGTCTGTCACCAAAATACAACACCCCTCTATCGGACACTCTGAATTCTCTACTTTCTGATTCTGCTAGCCCTTGCTTGATTTTCTGAATTTCAGGGTCCTGCTCCTGAGCTGACTGAATATCACCAAGCAAGGTAGACTCTAAGGTCATAGTAGAGAGCTGTCCAACGATGAGCTCGAGACCGAAATCTACGATCTCCTTCTGTAGGGGCGGTGACATGACTGTAAGAGATAATAAGGTAGCACTGGATTTTCTGCTAAGTGCGTCGGCTACCTTATTGGCTTTCCCTGGATGGTAGAGGATGTCTATATCGTAGTCTTTGACCAACTCAAGTCATCTGCGCTGTCGCATGTTCAGATCCTTCTGAGTGAAGAAGTACTTCAGACTCTGATGATCTGTAAACACTCTGCACTGAGCTCCATATAAGTAATGTCTCCAAATTTTGAGAGCGAACACTACTGCTGCAAGCTCAAGGTCATGAGTAGGATAATTCTTCTCATAATCCTTGAGTTGTCTGGAGGCATAGGCGATCACCTTGCTTTGCATCAAGATCGCTCCTAATCCCAACTTAGAGGCATCACTATAGATGTCAAAGTTGCTGGTGTCGTATGAACCAAATGGGAGCACTGGTCAATCTCCTTTTCACTGCTCAGCTTCTCGGTCCACCGATACTTTCTGCTCTTTCCGTAAGAGTCGCTGGGGAGGCTATCCGGAGAAGTCCTCTACGAATTTTCAGTAATAGCTCGCTAATCCTAAAGCTTCGATCTCGCTAGCTTCTTGGGTCTCTTCCAATTGCTCACAGCTTATATCTACTGGGGTCTACCATGATACCCTCCTTTGAGATGATGTGACCCGGAAGGACACCGATCTAACCAAAATTTACATTTCGTGAACTTGGCGTATAGTCACTGCTGAAGGGTCTGCAATACTAGTTTCAGTGCTCCATGTTCTTCCTGAGTTCTGAATAGATAAGAATGTCATCGATAAACACAATAACAAACTTATCTAAATACTCTCTCTGCTCATGAGATCCATGAATGTAGGAGCATTGGTCACGCCAAAGGGCATGACTACGAACTCGTAGTGTCCGTGTAGGTTCTGAATGTTGTCTTGGGTATATCCCTTCTTTAACCTTCACCGATGATAACCTGATCCGAGATCTATCTTAGAGAACACCGCTGCTCCCTTTAACTGTCATCGATTCTGGGAAAAGGATACTGTTCTTGATTGTGACTTGGTTCGGTGATCTGTAGCATACGCGCATGCTTCCATCCTTCTTCTTCACGAACAATACAGGCGCTCCCCATGGTGAATGACTCGGGCGTATGAAACCCTTGTCAAGCAGCTCCTGTAGTTGCTCCTGAAGTTCCTTCAGTTCTGCTGGAGCCATGTGATAAGGTGCTTTGGAGATAGGATTTGTATCGGGAATAAGCTCTATCTCAAAGTCAATCTCCCTGTCTGGTGCTAAGCCTGGTAACTCTTCAGGGAAGACTGCTGGGTAGTCACATACGACTCGAACCTCTGCTAGCTGTTGGTTCTTGTCCTGGCTGGCGTTGACTACGTGTGCTAGGAATCCTGTACATCCTGAATCTAGTAGCTTCTATGCTTTCATAGTTGATAGAAACTTCTTGGCCTTTCTCTTCGATTCCCCACTGTATTCAAATTGCACTGCCGCTTCAGGTTGGAAAATGACTTTCTGTTTACGGCACTCTATGGTAGCACCGTATCTGATCAGAAAGTCCATTCCAAAGATAACGTCATAGTCGGTCATCTCTAGCACTATCAGATCACAAAAGAGCTCTCTGTCTGCTATAATGACCGGCACTGCTCTGAGCCAGTGCGTGGATGCCATGATCTCTCCTGAAGGTAGTGCCGTCAAAAACTGTCCACTGAGTACCTCTGAGGGTATTTATAATTTTTCGGAGAACATCCTGGCTATATATGAATGGGTTGCCCCAGTATCAAATAGAACAGTAGCACTATACTGAAAAATGCTAATATGACCTGTGACAACTGTCGAGGCATTGGCTACGTCCTCTCTGGTGAGTGAGTAGATCCTCGCATTCGCCATAGCTGGAGGGGCTTCTAATCTGCCCTGGCTGATAAGCGGACCTTCTAGAGCGGCCTGCATCTGATATAACTGAGCTGGCTGGCCTACATACTGAATCTGATGTGGCTGAGGAAGACCGGTCTTGTTCGGGCACTGCTTGGCCATGTGCCCTTCTTGTCCACATTCAAAGCATCCTCGTGTGCCCTTGCGACAAACCCCTGGGTGGAATTTCCCACAAGTAGCACACTTTGGATAACTGGGTCGCTTGCTAGATGGTCCTCCTTTTGGGTCACTCCCTGATTTGCGCTTGCTGTTGGAGTTCCCTTTCCAGTTAGAGCTGTGGCCTTGCTGTTTTTGAGTGTGAGAGTTTCCTTGGCCTTTGGACTCTGAGGAGACTTGCTTCTGCTGCTTTATGCTGTTCTGGTAATGCTCTGTGGTCAAGGCACTGCTCACTAACTCCTCTGTGGTTTGTGGCCTATGTATGCCACCAGCCACGTTCACTGCTATCTCTGGCCTCAGCATCTTGAGCATCAACCGGATTCGTTCCTTTTCTGTGCTGACTAGCTCTGGGCATAGACGAGCCAACCTGTTGAATTTCTTCACGGCTTCCTCAACTGATAGGTTGCCCTGACGAAACTCAGTGAACTCGTCGTAGTGGCGGTTTGTAACCCGTATGTGAAAGAACTCCTCGAAGAACTCCTTCTCGAAGTCAGCCCATAACATCTGGTTCACTGGGCGCTTCGTTCTGATTCTTTCCCACCACATGCGTGCGTCTCCTGTCAGGCAGAAGGAGGCACACTTCACCTTCTCGTGTTCTGGCCAGTCCAGAAGCTCCATCGTGCTCTCCAGTGTTTTGAACCAGGCTTGTGCATCCCATGGTTCACTAGTGCCTGAGAAGTTCTCTGGCTTGACTCGCTGCCACTGGATCAGATAGGCTTCCTTTCTTGGCTCAGCTGCTGGGGCTGCTGGTGCTGGTGCTGTAGGCTGAGCTGGTGGAACCTCTAAGACTACCGGAGTCGTCAAATTCGGTTCCGGGGTGACTGTGGGGGTATTCTGCTGATTAGCCTTTAAGTTCAGCTAGCTGCTGCTGTAACTGAGCCACTAATGCTGTAAGGTCTGGAGGAGGCACTGAACTGCCTGCCTCTTGCTGGGGCTCAGTAGCTAGTGCCCTTCTAGCTGGGCGTCCTCGTGCCATTTCTAAAGACATAGAGAACATAACATAACTAAGGTAATTACAGTTATATAACTACTAATATCATGTTTAAAACTATCACATACTAACAAGCAGTAGACATATAAACATGAACTGTAACTAGAAAGCAAGAATAATAAACAGAGTAGAGGTATTCTTACTTGGAAGCTGCAGGTACAATGCTGATGTGTGTGTAGGAAGTATGGAACACTGCTCTGATACCACTCTATAACGACCCACCTTCTGGGTACTGGCTGTAAGGCCGGTCGCTACAATTATGCTAAACTATACTGTGCGGAAAGCTGGGCTAATTAAAATTTTACTCTACTAATGACGGATACAACTGCTAAGAAAGGTCTAAAGACCTTCTTTGCTGGTGTACATATGCTAAGGAGGGGAAACTGAACATCCCAACTCGGCTAGGGACTAGAAACTACACTTCCCAACTAACTACGGACCTGCCGATCGATCCACAGATCGATCGAAGCTATGGGGCATTCGGTTCCCAACTGGATCGGTCGGCAGACCGATCCAGGTGTGGCTGGATCGGTCGGCAGACCGATCCAGGTATGTCTGGATCGGTCGGCCGACCGATCCAGGCACCCGAAACCCCTGGAACGCTACTGTATCGTGTTGGATCGGCCGGCTGACCGATCCAGGAGGATACAGTAGCATACTGTATCTGTCTGGATCGGTCGACGGACCGATCCAGAAGCCTGGTACACTACTGGATCGGTCGGCAGACCGATCCAACATCTGATTTCCTGATACGAAATCAGAGATGCTGATTTCGACACTTTGTCGTGCCCATACCACCTGCAACCACTCTAAATCAATGCAAATCACACTACTATAAAACTACTAATATTCTAAACCTGACATACTACATAGTGCATGGTTTACTATTTCATAACACTTAACAAATCAAAAACCGAATAGTAACAACTGAAACCACTAAGTACTAATACTGAAGTAAAACTATTTAGATCCCAAAGATCTTTATTCCAACTCCTGCCCACACACATCCTGATAGCATTGCCCTCCAGCCTCCGCTACTGGTCCACCTTTCCTTTACCTTTATCTGCAGTATAAGGAAAAAGTATCTATAAGCTTTCGCTTAGTAAGAAACCATCTACTCACAAAAACAATGCATACGATGCCACTCATGATTTGAAAGTCATGCTATTTGAAAAACATACTGAATATGCAAGCATGGCATGTCATGGTATCATATAAAGCATGGCATAACATAAGCTGAACATAAAATAAAACTGATCATAACATGTCTAGAACTGTATATGAAGCTATCATATTTAACAACTGAAATAAGCTGAGTTGATACAAAAGTGAGCTAAGCTGAAGCTGAGCTAATACTGAATTCCATTATGTTTTAAAACTGATTTGGAAAACTATTATACATAATAGATAAAAATACTAAACATGCTGCTGTAGGGCCCTGGCAACTGTACTTGCTATGCGCGCATCCCTAACTAGACCCGGGATTGCAAGTTCCGAATCTAGTAGGGTTTACTAGGTTAGCTAAACCTAGGGACGACTATGGGAGTCCAACCCAGTGGATATCTAATCCTGTACAGTGCCACTGCTGAAAGTAAAATACTGAAATGCTAATCAGCTGAATCTAGGTTATCTGAACCTAGAACTAGGTTGTCTGAACCTAGAGGCGACTGTGGGAGCCCACCCATTGGACATCTATGTTGGTTGCTACTCGGAAAACCTATAGGTTCCACTGTACAAAAATTTTGTACAAAGGTCTGAACCTTTTCCTAGCTACCATGTGTTCTTTTAAATTAAATTTTGGATCGCCTGCGGAACTTAACACGTTTGATCCAAAACTTAATCTATTTGTTCTTTTAGGTTTTGACTTGGATCTCCTGCGGAACTTTACACGTTCGACCCAAGTCTCCTTAAGTTATTAATTCCATTAAATATTAATTTCCATAATTGGTTCCCAGTACTGACGTGGCGAGGCACATGACCTTCTTGGATATGGGAGCAACCACCATCGACTAGACAAAACCTTTTATAGAAAGCTAATATTTAATTTCCTAAAATAACTTTAGGTTAACCAAAGAGAACAATCAAATCATAAGGAAAAGAAAAAAAAACAAAAGAACACAGCATCGAAAAAACATATTCGAAATTCTAGAACGTAAGCCTCTTGTATTTGGTATTATTTCCATAAATAACTAGCATGATGCGGAAATAAAAATTACTAGTTATACCTTGTAGAAAACCCTCTTGATCTTCTACCGTATTCCTCTTCTAACCTCGGACGTTGTGTGGGCAACGATCTACCGAGATGAGAAACCACCAACCACCTTCTTCTCCTCCAAGCAAGGTTCGGCCACAAAGGAAAACTTCACCAAGGAGAAAAACCAAAATACTGACTAAGCTCCAAGAGATGCTAGCTTTCTCTCCTTCTTCTTCTTCTTCTCCAAGTAGTATCCGGCCACCACAAGAGCTCCAAGGGAGAGAGAGAGGTTCGGCCACCACAAGAGGAAGAGAGGGAGAGGATGGCCACACCAAGGAACAATAGAGGAGAGAAATAATAGATGTTGTGTCTCTTGAAGGCACCTCACCCCTTCTTTTATATTCCTTGGCCTAGTAAATTAGGAAATTTAATTACAATAAAATTTCCTTAATTTCTTGACATGATTTAATTGAGAAAAATAAAATAAAATTTCCCCAATTAAAATCAAGTGGCCGACCACATCAATGAAAACAAAATTGGACAAGTTTTAATCAACAATTAAAACTTCCTAATTTGTTTCCGGAAATTTTAAAAAATAAAATTTCTCTTCAAATCTCTTCATGGTTGATAAAAAGGAAATTTCTATAATTTTAATTTTACAACATGTGAATAATTTTTAAAGAGAAAATAAAATATATCTCACCAATCTACAAATAAGGAAAGAGATCTAATCTCTTTCTTTAATCTTTTGTAGATCTTTTACAAGAGAGATATTTTAATTTTAATTCTCTTTAATAAATTATATCTTCCATATAATAAAAATGAAAATTAAATTTCTTTTTTAATTTTATTTGGCCGGCCCTACTAGCTTGGGTTCAAGCTAGGGCCGGCCACCCAATCTTATACCTAGGCCAGCCCTAGCTTGTTCCCAAGCTAGCTTGGCCGGCCCCTATTGGGTGGGTATAGAAGGTGGGTATAGGTGGGTATAGAACTCTATAAATAAGAGGTTACGATAGGGACCGAGAGGAGGAATTGGTTTTGGTCTCCCGATAAAATTAAGCATCCCGTGTTCGCCCCGAACACACAACTTAATTTTATCAATAATAATTCATTCCACTAGAGAACTATTATTGAACTACCGCACCAATCCCAAATTAAATTTTTGGGCTCCTTCTTATTATGAGTGTGTTAGTCTCCCTGTGTTTAAGATATCGAATGCCCACTAATTAAGTGAGTTACTGACAACTCATTTAATTAATATCTTAGTCCAAGAGTAGTACCACTCAACCTTATCGTCATGTCGGACTAAGTACACCTGCAGGGTTTAACATGACAATCCTTATGAGCTCCTCTTGGGGACATTCTCAACCTAGTATCTCTAGGACACAGTTTCCTTCTATAATCTACAACACACACTATAAGTGATACAATTTCCCAACTTATCGGGCTTATTGATTCATCGAACTAAATCTCATCCATTGATAAATTAAAGAAATAAATATCAAATATATGTGCTTGTTATTATATTAGGATTAAGAGCACACACTTCCATAATAATCGAGTCTTTGTTTATTTATAAAATCAGTATAAAAGAAACGACCTCAAATGGTCCTACTCAATACACTCTAAGTGTACTAGTGTAATTATACAGTCAAGATAAACTGATACCTAATTACACTACGACCTTCTAATGGTTTGTTCCTTTCCATTTTGGTCGTGAGCTAGTGTTTATAATTTATAAGGTACTGATAACATTATCTTCTGCATTTGACACCACATGCTATGTTATCTACAATATAAATTAATTGAACAACTACAAACAAATGTAGATAATTTGACCAAATGTGATTCTTTATTCAAGACAAATGTTTACAAAAGCTTAGGCTTTCAGTATACACTCCAACAATCTCCCACTTATACTAATGACTAAGCTGCCATATCTTCTACCATACATCTGATTCCCATTCCCTCCACATGCCGATCAAAAGCTTTCGCCGGAAGGGCCTTAGTGAAAGGATCTGCCAGGTTATCCGTTGATGCAATCTTGGCGATGACAACTTCTCCTCGCTTCACGATATCTCGTATCAGGTGGTACTTGCGCTCTATATGTTTACTTGCCTTATGAGCTCGTGGTTCCTTCGAGTTTGCAACTGCACCGCTATTATCACAATAAATTGTGATAATTTTGGGCAAACCAGGAATCACATCTAAGTCCATTAGAAAGTTCCTGAGCCATACTGCTTCTTTAGCTGCCTCAGAGGCTGCTACATACTCAGCTTCCATGGTTGAGTCCGATACGCATTTTTGCTTAACACTCCTCCATGAAATGGCTCCACCTCCTAAAGTAAACACATAGCCTGATGTAGACTTACTATTGTCCCTATCTGATTGGAAATCTGAATCCGTGTAACCCACAGGGAGCAAATCGTCTGCTTGGTAAATTAGCATATAATCTCTAGTCCTTCTCAGGTACTTTAATATATGCTTTACCGCAGTCCAATGTCCTTGTCCAGGGTTACTCTGATATCTGCTAACCATGCCCACGGCAAAACAAATATCAGGTCTCGTACATAGCATTGCATACATAAGGCTTCCTACAGCCGAAGCATAAGGAACTGCTTTCATGTCTTCTATCTCCTTTGATGTCTTCGGAGACATCTCTTTAGATAGAGCTATTCCATGCCTAAAAGGTAAGAAACCTTTCTTGGAATCCTGCATACTAAAACGAGCAAGGATTGTATCTATATATGAAGCTTGGGACAGACACAACATTCTTTTCTTGCGATCCCTTATCACTTTGATCCCAAGAATGTGTGCACACTCTCCTAAGTCCTTCATATCAAATTGTTTGGACAATCATACCCTTACGTCTGATAATACCTTGACATTGTTGCCAATTAACAAAATATCATCTACGTATAGTACAAGAAATACCACCACGTTTCCGTTACACTTCTTTTATACACAAGACTCATCCGGACGCTGAATAAATCCATACGACTAGATTACTTCATTAAACCGGATGTTCCAAGACCTTGAAGCTTGCTTCAGTCCATAAATGGACCGATTGAGCTTGCACACTAGATGCTCTTTGCCTTTTTCAATGAACCCTTCTGGTTGCTTCATATGAATGTTCTCTTCAAGACTTCCATTAAGGAAAGCTGTCTTGACATCCATTTGCCAAATCTCATAATCCATATGAGCAGCAATGGATAAGAGTATCCGGATAGACTTAAGCATGGCTACCGGCGAAAAGGTCTCCTCATAATCGATTCCCTCTTTCTGAGTGTACCCTTTCGCAACAAGCCTAGCTTTGAAGGTCTCTACCTTCCCGTCTGTCCCTCTTTTCCTTTTGTAGATCCACTTGCATCCAACGGCTTTTACACCATCAGGTGATTCTACAAGCTCCCAAACTTTATTAGAGTACATAGACTCTATTTCAGAATTCATTGCCTTTTGCCAAGATCTCGCATCTATATCTTGGAGTGCTTCGTCATATGTCCGGGGATCAGATTCATGTTTACCCGGGATCAAGTCTGAAGACTCTCCCAAAAACATGAATCTCTCAGGCTGCCTTACAACCCTCCCACTACGACGAGGCACTGTCTGTGGTTGTGTATCACTTGTGACACGTATTGCAGTTTCTTGTGGTACTTCATCTTGTACTGTTGGTACTAAAGTAGACGTGTCCTCTCTTAGTTCTTCTAAAACAACTTTACTACTGGGCTTGTGATCCATTATATAGTCTTCTTCTAAAAACTGGGCATTGGTGCTAACAATGACCTTCTGGTCTTTAGGACTATAAAATAAACCACCTTTCGTTCATTTGGGATATCCTACAAACACGCGAACTTCTGTACGGGATTCTAACTTATCAGCATTTGGTTTCAGCACATGTGCTGGACTACCCCAAATCCGAATATGTCTTAGACTGGGTTTTCGCCCATTCCACAATTCTATGGGAGTAGAAGAAACTGATTTAGAAGGTACTAAGTTCAAAACGTATACTGCTGTTTCCAAAGCATATCCCCAAAATGAATTTGGTAATTCTGAATAACTCATCATCGATCTAACCATCTCCATAAGAGTCCTATTCCTTCGTTCTGCTACACCATTCTGTTGGGGTGTTCCAAGTGCAGACAATTGGGATTGAATCCCGGCCTCTGATAAGTAATTCCTAAACTCTCCTAAGAGGTATTCGCCACCACGATCTGACCGTAGTGTCTTGATACTTTTACCTAGTCGTTTTTCCACATCAGCCTTGTAATCTTTGAACTTATCAAAGCACTCGGACTTGCGGTGCATTAGGTAAATGTATCCATATCTTGAATAATCGTCTATGAAAGAGACAAAATATTCAAAACCTCCTCTTGCCTGGACAGACATAGGACCACACAAATCAGAGTGAACCAACTCTAACACTTCTTTGGCTCTATACCCCTTGGCCTTGAACGGCCTCTTGGTCATTTTACCTTCCAAGCAGGATTCACAAGTTGGAAAATTTTCCAACTCTAATGAACCCAAAAGTCCATCGGCTATAAATCTCTGAATCCTACTTAAGTTAATATGACCAAGCCTTAGATGCCAAAGATATGCTAGGTTCATTTCCGAAGGTTCTTTTCTCTTATTAGAATTAGAAGATGAGTTATAAATTTCCATGTTTTGCTTTGTGGAAGAAATTGGATTTAAAGTATACAAATTGCCAACTAATGCACCAGAACAGATAATCACTTTATTTCTTTTAATAACTACATCGTTACTAAAGGAAACTGAATATCCATCTAAAAACAGTTTAGAAACTGAAATTAAATTCTTTCTAAAACTGGGTACATAAAGACAATTTCTTAAAACCAAATTCCTATTTCTACTAAAAGATAAGTAGACGTCTCCCACTGCAACAGCTGCCACCTTAGTAGCATTGCCCATGTAGACGGTAATTTCTCCTTCAGATAGTCGTCGGGTTTCCTGGAACCCCTGCAAGGAATTGCAGACATGATCAGTGGCTCCCGTATCTACACACCAGGTGCTGGTAGATAACACCGCTAAACATGTTTCAACAACTAGAACATGAGATATACCTTTGCTTTGGTTCCTACGAGGACAGTCCGCCTTCCAATGCTCTGACTGCTTGCAGATGAATCACTTGCCCTTCGGCTTCTTCACTCCAGCTTTAAATCCCGTACTCTGAGATTTATTCACTTTCTTTGCTGAGCCAGCTTGTTTCTTCTTCTTCTTTCCTTTCGGTTTAGAAGTAGAACCATTTTCAGCATAGTGAATTTGAGAATTGTGAGGAAATAATCCTTCTGCTGCTTGAAGTTCTGTCAGTAGTTCTCCTAATGAATAAATCCTCTTATTCATATTATAGTTCAGGCGGAACTGCTCAAAACTTCTAGGTAGCGTTTGGAGGATCATATCGATCTAGGTTTCCCCATCAATTTCTCCTCCAAGGATTTGTATCTCGTTCAGATAAGCCATCATCTTTAGGATATGATCCCTTACAAGAGTACCCTCTTGCATGGTGGCTGTCATTATCTTTCTCATGGCTTCTTGCCTAGAAGCCCTATCCTGATGACCAAAGAGTTCCTTGAGATTGTTCATAATATCATAAGCTGTTGGTAAATCCTGATGCGGATGTTGCAATACATTTGACATTGAAGCCAAAATGTAACACCGCGCCATCTCATCTGCTTTTACCCATTTCCTATGATATTCAATCTCCTCTTGGGTAGATTCACCAGTAGGTGCATCAGGACAAGGCTCAGTCAGTACAAATTTATAGCTTTTCCAATCTATGTAATTAGGTCCAGTAAGTCTATTCTGTTGAAGTATGATGGACAGTGGGTTGAAAGTCATCCTAAGAATCACAAATAACTTTTGGTCAGAACTCTAAATTTAGAATAATATTGATTCCTCAAACAATACTATTTTAAATTAACCAACACCTTAAAACACCGTGAATTTTGTATGCCACGTTAGTGTGGACGTATACAAATTCAACATTTGTAAAAGGAGGGTTTTATCCCATTAATTTTATTATCTTGTCAACCTAACTTTTTGACAAATAAAATTAATAGTTGGTATCTTTTGGTCACACAAATAATAGCAGTGACTCCGATGGGGAGGATACTATTAGATGTGTCTAAGTGTATACCATTACTTGACACTAAGTCCATTAATAAGATTATGCCCCTTCCGTTGGGGAAGATCACACGCTCTTAATTAACTTCCTATAGTCATCCAAAAATGGATGTCTGTTCTAGTGATCCGTAAACAAGCTCATCCGTTATGGAGGAAGGCACTCAAAGCCAACGCGCAAGCTTGTTTGCATCACTTTCAAACCAGTAATGGAGACCATGGGATTTATTTAAAAATCCCTCTCCCACTTAGTTATTTATAAATGAGGAATTTTAACTATGCTAGCCTACTAAAACTTGTAAACTAACATGCACACACAGCATTATATAAAAGCAATAAATAGAAAATTTAATTTTCAACTATTATGGCTTTCATCTCTAATTGTCCTCCGTGTGTTATCATCCCAAGCTGCTGCCATATTTGGCCACCGCCACCGGGTCTGGCTGTCGCATCCATCTTGCTCCAAGTTTCGCTGTGCCTCTGGTCCTTAGAAGGTTCCACGCTTTGCAAGATTCGATCCGCGACATAAATAGAATTTTACATTTTGATCCTATATTCCATAAAAGGAATGTACATGTATCTAGATCAAAAAATAAAATCCTAATAAAACTAAATACAGTTCCTGCTGTATTTTAATACAATCATGCACACACAAATAAATGCCCTTGACATGTCCAAGGGTCCAATCACACACATAATAACTAAAAGCCATAATAGTTGGATCCTGCATCCACAAAGTTAGCACATCCTACTATTAACCTGCCTAAATTATGTATGACATGTGCATAATTAAACTAAATACCAAATACACAGAGGCAAAACCCTAGCTCTGATACCAATTGTTGGTTGCTACTCGGAAAACCTATAGGTTCCACTGTACAAAAATTTTGTACAAAGGTCTGAACCTTTTCCTAGCTACCATGTGTTCTTTTAAATTAAATTTTGGATCGCCTGCGGAACTTAACACGTTTGATCCAAAACTTAATCTATTTGTTCTTTTAGGTTTTGACGTGGATCTCCTGCGGAACTTTACACGTTCGACCCAAGTCTCCTTAAGTTATTAATTTCATTAAATATTAATTTCCATAATTGGTTCCCAGTACTGACGTGGCGAGGCACATGACCTTCTTGGATATGGGAGCAACCACCACCGACTAGACAAAACCTTTTATAGAAAGCTAATTTTTAATTTCCTAAAATAACTTTAGATTAACCAAAGAAAACAATCAAATCACAAGGAAAAGAAAAAAACAAAAGAACACAGCATCGAAAAAACATATTCGAAATTCTAGAACGTAAGCCTCTTGTATTTGGTATTATTTCCATAAATAACTAGCATGATGCGGAAATAAAAATTACTAGTTATACCTTGTAGAAAAACCTCTTGATCTTCTACCGTATTCCTCTTCTAACCTCGGACGTTGTGTGGGCAACAATCTACCGAGATGAGAAACCACCAACCACCTTCTTCTCCTCCAAGCAAGGTTCGGCCACAAAGGAAAACTTCACCAAGGAGAAAAACCAAAATACTAACCAAGCTCCAAGAGATGCTAGCTTTCTCACCTTCTTCTTCTTCTTCTCCAAGTAGTATCCGGCCACCACAAGAGCTCCAAGGGAGAGAGAGAGGTTCGGCCACCACAAGAGGAAGAGAGGGAGAGGATGGCCGACCACACCAAGGAACAATAGAGGGAGAGAAATAATAGATATTGTGTCTCTTGAAGGCACCCTCACCCCTTCTTTTATATTCCTTGGCCTAGGCAAATTAGGAAATTTAATTACAATAAAATTTCCTTAATTTCCTTGACATGATTTAATTGAGAAAAATAAAATAAAATTTCCCCAATTAAAATCAAGTGGCCGACCACATCAATGAAAACAAAATTGGACAAGTTTTAATCAACAATTAAAACTTCCTAATTTGTTTCCGAAAATTTTAAAAAATAAAATTTCTCTTCAAATCTCTTCATGGTTGATAAAAAGGAAATTTCTATAATTTTAATTTTACAACATGTGAATAATTTTTAAAGAGAAAATAAAATATATCTCACCAATCTACAAATAAGGAAAGAGATCTAATCTCTTTCTTTAATCTTTTGTAGATCTTTTACAAGAGAGATATTTTAATTTTAATTCTCTTTAATAAATTATATCTTCCACATAATAAAAATTAAAATTAAATTTCTTTTTTAATTTTATTTGGCCGACCCTACTAGCTTGGGTTCAAGCTAGGGCCGACCACCCAATCTTATACCTAGGCCGGCCCTAGCTTGTTCCCAAGCTAGCTTGGCCGGCCCCTATTGGGTGGGTATAGAAGGTGGGTATAGAACTCTATAAATAAAAGGTTACGATAGGGACCGAGAGGAGGAATTGGTTTTGGTCTCCCGATAAAATTAAGCATCCGAACACACAACTTAATTTTATCAATAATAATTCATTCCACTAGAGAACTATTATTGAACTACCGCACCAATCCCAAATTACATTTTTGGGCTCCTTCTTATTATGAGTGTGTTAGTCTCCCTGTGTTTAAGATATCGAATGTCCACTAATTAAGTGAGTTACTAACAACTCATTTAATTAATATCTTAGTCCAAGAGTAGTACCACTCAACCTTATCGTCATGTCGGACTAAGTCCACCTGCAGGGTTTAACATGACAATCCTTATGAGCTCCTCTTGGGGACATTCTCAACCTAGTATCTCTAGGACACAGTTTCCTTCTATAATCAACAACACACACTATAAGTGATACAATTTCCCAACTTATCGGGCTTATTGATTCATCGAACTAAATCTCACCCATTGATAAATTAAAGAAATAAATATCAAATATATGTGCTTGTTATTATATTAGGATTAAGAGCACACACTTCCATAATAACCGAGTCTTTGTTTCTTTATAAAATCAGTATAAAAGAAACGACCTCAAATGGTCCTACTCAATGCACTCTAAGTGTACTAGTGTAATTATACAGTCAAGATAAACTGATACCTGATTACACTACGACCTTCTAATGGTTTGTTCCTTTCCATTTTGGTCGTGAGCTACTGTTTATAATTTATAAGGTACTGATAACATTATCTTCTGCATATGACACCACATGCTATGTTATCTACAATATAAATTAATTGAACAACTACAAACAAATGTAGATAATTTGACCAAATGTGATTCTTTATTCAAGACAAATGTTTACAAAAGCTTAGGCTTTCAGTATACACTCCAACAATAAATTGTTGGTTGCTACTCGGAAAGCCTAGAGGTTCCACTTTACAAAAATTTTGTACAAAGGTCTGAACCTTTTCCTAGCTACCATGTGTTCTTTTAAATTAAATTTTGGATCGCCTAAGGAACTTAACACGTTTGATCCAAAACTTAATCTATTTGTTCTTTTAGGTTTTGACTTGGGTCTCCTGCGGAACTTAACACGTTCGACCCAAATCACCTTAAGTTATTAATTCCATTAAATATTAATTTCCATAATCGGTTCCCAGTACTGACGTGGCGAGGCACATGGCCTTCTTGGATATGGTAGCAACCACCACCGACTAGACAAAACCTTTTATAGAAAGCTAATATTTAATTTCCAGTGGATATCTAATCCAGTACAGTGCCGCTGTTGAAAGTAAAATACTGAAATGCTAATCAGCTGAATCTAGGTTATCTGAACCTAGAACTAGGTTGTCTGAACCTAGAGGCGACTGTGGGAGCCCACCCATTGGACATCTAGTCCCATAAAGCTGAAATAAAACTGACATGCTGGTTTAAATGCTTCTATGCATTTCACTATGTTGTTAAAACTGTCTAATGTTGCGCTAAACATTTTATCGAACACCTAGTGTGCTCCAACTCTCCTCTCTAATAGGGGAACTACCTCTAGGCACCCGACGACGTCTAGAACCTCTATCTGAAGAGGTAAAACGCGTCCGACCCATCCAGACATACTCAACTAACCCCTAAGTCGGCGAAGAGAATTAAATACACTCTAGAGATCGATAAAAATCTACATATAACTAAATTATAAGCATGCAATCAAACGAGAGCTACTTATACTGCAGGTGAGGAGTCTCTTACCTTGTGTGCTAGATTTCTTACAAATCTAATCGCTAGAAATTCCGGTGGAGACGACCTCTCGACGATTCGTTCGCGTCCACGCGTTCTTCTCGCGGAGGGGAACGTCCTCGTATCGAAGATCTCGCCGGAAAGTGCTCCTAGAGCCCTTGGGGCTTGGTGTGCCGAGAGAGGAAGAAGAGGGAAGAGGCGGCGGTGAGGTTTCGGTGGTGAGGGTTGAGAAGTTGCCGAACCCAAAATAAACCAAAACCTACTTAAGTTCTTAATTTATATTAAGCGGATTATTGAACCCAACTCTAATATAAATATAATTTGTTCCTCTTTCTTTCAGCACGGCCCTGCTGGGTTCACCGGTTACTAAGGCTAACTAAAGGTTTAGCGGACCCGAGAGGTCCCGGGTTCGATTCCCGCTAAAGCCTTTTTATTCTTCTAATTAGTTTTGCTACTTCCGCTACTCGGAAAAATACCGGAAAAATATCTAAAAATTCCAGAAAAATCATAGAATATTCCTAAAATAGTTTTGAGAATTTTCGGGCGCTACACAACCAGCTGCGCTAGTAACCTAAAGCAGAATTCGATCAAGACTTGAAACATCTACCACAATCTGACCAAAATCTCCATGTGCCAGAAAAGAACCGGAACAAATCAAACCCCACCTATCTGTTCAAAATTTGGGAAATAATACAGAGAACAAGAGCAGTACCAATCAAACCTAACTATCTAATGAAGAAATTGAACCAAAGCCTTCGTCCGAGGGGAAAACAGAGGAAACAACAACGTCATCGACAAAACCCGTTCTGAAACTCAGTTCAACAAGAAGAAACCGCACAACTTACACAATGGTACCGAATTAGAATGCATCTCAGTCAAGCATTTTAACAAACAGATGTCATACAGAAAATTGAAGCATCAGCAACACGGAAGGAAACGAATCGTGACCCTTACCATCAACCACCTCATATTATTCTTCGAATTCAAAAAGAACTAGATCCGAAAAATATTCTTACTGCAGGTGAGAGCGCTTACAGCATGTTCTTGGATTCAAACCGAGAATTAGGAGCTGTTAGGGTTCCGGTGGCTTGCGATTTCTGCTTCCTCTTCATGCTCACAGCCTTCTTCTTGATGAGGGGAGCTTGGATCCGAGAAGAGCTCGCGGAAGGATCCCCTTTGACCGGAGACGAAGCTAGGTCTTCGTTTTCGTTCTCGCTCGGGCAGAAACGGCGCATGCTAGAGGTGAGGAGAATGGTTCCGAATAATACCTAAGTTCCTCTTTCTTATACTAGGGTTTCATTACAACTTAACTATATTTCGTTATAAGTTTAGTTAAGAAAAGTTCGGCTGGTCTATTGGTTAAGCGAATCTCTGCTTAACCCGAGGTTTCCGGTTCAAACCTCGTCTTGGACATTATTTTTGTCAAAACTTCTTTCGTTTTGTAATAATATCAAACGACTTCCAAAAATTACGTAAAAATACTCTAAAAATTTCTAAAAATCTCTAGAATATTTTAAAAGCATTTCCAAATATTTTTAAGGATATTAAGAACTCGAAATAGGGAAATTTGAGTTGTTACAATTCTCCCTACCTTATAAAAAGTTCGTCCTCGAACTTAGAATAATTCTAGATCTCTCTGTCTCATACTGTCTTCACGCTCCTAAGTAACTTCCTCGTGTTTCTGGTTCTAAATGACTTACACTACTGGTACTCTTTGTTCCTTAGTCTCTTAACTTCTCGATCTTCTATTATTCATATCGCATCGTACCCATTAGTGGTCCTTGGAAGGCTTGATATCTTCTCTATCCTTTCTAAACATACTTATGTATATGAATATAAAAGAGACAAAACTTCTATCTTACTAAAGCGCATTTAAGCAATTACTCCATACTGCAAATAATAAAGAAAGCATAAAAGGAAAACTTAAATACTTTCTTACTTGAAGACGGCAAGGTTGGTGCTGATGTGTGATGCTGGAGAATGGGAACTGCTCTGATACCAACTGTAACGACCACCCTTCTTAACTATACTATAACACTCTAAGGATGACCGTTACTTGACTACTAACTCTACTTAACCGGTGTGATCGAAACCACAAAGAGTCTCTACCGAAAAATTTCGGCAGAGTCTCCCCTGTACGGTGACCATAATCATTAATACATAACATAATATACATAGCCACAGGCGGCTGGAACATTTATCAAACAACCACGCAATTTATAAGACACAACAACTAAAAACAAATAAGCTATTCTAGCAATAACAAATGAATAAAACTCTAACAGTGGAAAATAACCAAACTAACAATGCGGAATGAAAATACAATCTAAAAAGACATAAACCATAAGGTACAACTCAACTATTTCTATCCACTAAACATGAAACTCAAAACTTCCTAGGTCTCTCCATAGTCCTGGCATCACACATCCATCCGCACCTCCTTGTCGCCTTCCTTTGCTAACACATTTTTTTTCCTATATCTGCAGTAAGAGGAAATGCAAACTATAAGCAAAATGCTTAGTAAGCGCTATCTAACTCACAAAATATCGATATGCATGTACATACATCCATAACATGATCTAACTGATTACTTACTGAAGACTACTCATGCTCCTCTACTAATAAAAGAACAAGACATGCTGAAATGCTAAACGTGTAAAGCTACTCATGCTCAGAAAATAGCAAAGAACAGCAAGCTAATCTAAATAACATGCTAGCATAAAAGAAAACTCAACTTGCTGATTTTAAAACAAAGTGAAACTTAATTCATCTGTTCTAAACTTATTCTTTAATTCACTTGTTTAAAACTTATTCTTTAATACTTTATACTTATGTAAAACTTGCTTTACTTGTTCAAAAACTTATACTTATAATACTTCAAAATAGTAATCAACTTCTCTTGGGCCCGGCAACTGTACTTGCTTTTACTTTTGTAACGACCCGACCCATTTGGCGGCCCATTTGGCGACCCTCGGGTCGTCGACCGTCGACCGTCGGTCGTGCCATTACTACTAGGTTATCTAAACCTAGGGACGACTATGGGAGCACAACCCAAGGACAACTAAGAGTCCAGCACAGTGCCACTGATAAAAGTAAAATACTTGTTATCTTTTAATACTTCTATATAATGTCTCGGCATTTTCTTTAGCACCTTGTGTGCCAAAATCCCTAAAGTCTTGACTTTGGGATCTACTTAAGGCCTTGGCCTTTTTCTTTCTTTTCTTTATCTTTCTTATACTTGTTAATACTTCTCATAAAAGAATGCTTCTTAAAAAGACACTGAAATGTTTAAAACAATTTCTAACATTGAAGTACTAAACTGCACAACCAAGAGATCTAAACTGCACTAAAGTTCTGCATACTATGATACAAAATTCTGCATACTATAAGCTTTAACAGAACCTGCCTTGAAGCTTAAATAGAAATCTACATATATAACTAACAACAATCTGCATGCTACAAAACAAAAATCTGCTCTACTACAAATTGAAAAATCTGCACTGCTACATGAATATGATACAAGCCTACTGCTAATACAAAGCTTAACTAAGAATCTACATAACATGCTACTCAGAATTCTGCATTCTTAGCTAATAAATTTCTACACTATAATCTCTAAAGCAAATCAAAATTCACATAACCGGATTGTTCATTCCTATAAGTCCTTTAAACAGAAGACTAATAGGCACAAACTACCTTACTGCATTATTCATTAATAAAATCCATTCTTATACATGGCAGTGAGATAAAATACTAATACTACAAAGCTAACAGCATGAAATTCATGGAATCAGCAACATAAATTGAAACCATTAAAATCTGGACTGCAACAAGCTCCAAGGGAGGCTGTTCTTGTTCATCGTAAAGCACAAGAGGACTAGGCTGTTCTAAGCTTCAAATGAGGCTGTTCCAATCTCATACATAGCACAAACAAAGGCCAAAACTTGCTGAAACTTAAAAGAAACCAAAAAGCTAGACATAGCCATTAAAAACCAAAACCTGCTAAAGCTTAAAACCTATATAAAACTTGTTCAAACCCATTGCATCATAAAACAAAACCTACAAATCAAACCCAATCCACAAGTTACAACAGACTCAATGAATTCCATTGTCAACAAATAAAATTCACAACCAGCTGCGCTAGTAACCTAAAGCAGAATTCGATCAAGACTTGAAACATCTACCACAATCTGACCAAAATCTCCATGTGCCAGAAAAGAACCGGAACAAATCAAACCCCACCTATCTGTTCAAAATTTGGGAAATAATACAGAGAACAAGAGCAGTACCAATCAAACCTAACTATCTAATGAAGAAATTGAACCAAAGCCTTCGTCCGAGGGGAAAACAGAGGAAACAACAACGTCATCGCCAAAACCCGTTCTGAAACTCAGTTCAACAAGAAGAAACCACACAACTTACACAATGGTACCGAATTAGAATGCATCTCAGTCAAGCATTTTAACAAACATATGTCATACAGAAATTTGAAGCATCAGCAACACGGAAGGAAACGAATCGTGACCCTTACCATCAACCACCTCACATTATTCTTCGAATTCAAAAAGAACTAGATCCGAAAACTATTCTTACTGTAGGTGAGAGCGCTTACAGCATGTTCTTGGATTCAAACCGAGAAGGAGGAGCTGTTAGGGTTCCGGTGGCTTGTGATTTCCGCTTCCTCTTCGTGCTCACAGCCTTCTTCTTGATGAGGGGAGCTTGGATCCGAGAAGAGCTCACGGAAGGATCTCCTTTGGCCGGAGACGAAGCTAGGTCTTCGTTTTCGTTCTCGCTCGGGCAGAAATGGCGCACGCGAGAGGTGAGGAGAATGGTTCCGAATAATACCTAAGTTCCTCTTTCTTATACTAGGGTTTCATTACAACTTATCTATATTTCGTTATAGGTTTAGTTAAGAAAAGTTTGGCTGGTCTATTGGTTAAGCGAAACTCTGCTTAACTCGAGGTTTCCGGTTCAAACCTCGTCTTGGACATTATTTTTGTCAAAACTTCTTTCATTTTGTAAAAATATCAAACGACTTCCAAAAATTACGTAAAAATACTCTAAAACTTTCTAAAATCTCTAGAATATTTTAAAAGCATTTCCAAATATTTTTAAGGATATTAAGAACTCGAAATAGGGAAATTTGGGTTGTTACATGTTGTGTTCTTTTGTTTTTCTTTTCCTTGTGATTTGATTGTTCTTTTTGGTTGACCTAAAGTTATTTGAGGAAATTAAATATTAGCTTTCCTTAAAAAGCTTTGTCTAGGCGGTGGTGGTTGTTCCCATATCCAAGAAGGTCATGTGCCTCGCCATGCAGCTCTGGAAGCCAATTTTGGAAATTAATATTTAATGGAATTAATAACCTAGGTGATTTGGATCGAACGTGTTATGTTCCGCAGGAGATCCAAGTCTAAACCTAAAAGAACAAATAAATTAAACTTTGGATCAAACGTGTTAAGTTTCGCAGACGATCCAAGTTTAATTTAAAAGAACACATGGTAGCTAGGAAAAGGTTAAGACCTTTGTACAAAATTTTGTACAGTGTAACCATTAGGTTTTCCGAGTAGCAACCAACAATTGGTATCAGAGCTAGGGTTTTACCTCTGTGTATTTGGTATTAGTTTAATTATGCACATGTCATACATAATTTAGGCAGGTTAATAGTAGGATGTGCTAACTTTGTGGATGTAGGATCCAACTATTATGGCTTATAGTTATTATGTGTGTGATTGGACCCTTGGACATGTCAAGGGCATTTTATTGTGTGTGCATGATTGTATTATAAAATATAGCAGAAGCTGTATTTAGTTTTATTAGGATTTTATTTTTTGATCTAGTTACATGTACATTCCTTCGAGGAATATAGGATCGAAAAATGTAAAATTCTATTTATGTCGCGGATCAAATCTTGCAAGGCGTGGAACCTTTTGAGGACCAGAGGCACAGCGGAACAAGGAGCAAGATGGATGCGACAACTAGACCCGGTGGCAGTGGCCAAAGATGGCAGCAGCTAGGGTTGGCGATACACGGAGGACAGCAATAGATAAAAGCCATAATAGTTGAAAATTAGTTTTTCTATTTATTGCTTTTTATGCTGTGACTGTGTGTGCTTGTTAGTATGCATGTTAAGTAGGCTAGCGTAGTCAAAATTCCTCACTTTAAATAACTAAGTGGGAGAGGGATTTATTTTTAAAATAAATTCCACGGTCTCCATTACTGGTTTATATGTGATGCAACAAGCTTGCGCGTTGGCTCTAAGTGCCTTCCTCCATATCGGATGAGCTTGTTTGCGGATCACTAGATTAAACTTCCATTTTTGGATGACTATAGGAAGTTAATTAAGAGCGTGTGATCTTCCCCATCGGAAGGGGCACAATCTTATTAATGGACTTAGTGTCAAGTAATGGTATACACTTAGGCACGTCTAATAGTATCCTCCCCATCGGAGTCACTGCTATTATTCGTGTGACCAAAGGAAACCAACTATTAATTTTATTTGTCAAAAAGTTAGGTTGACAAGATAATAAAATTAATGGGTTAAACCCTCCTTTTACAAATGTTGAATTTGTATACGTCCACACTATCGTGGCATACAAAATTCATGATGTTTTGAGGTGTTGGTTAATTTAAAATAGTATTGTTTGAGGAATAAATATTATTCTAAATTTAGAGCTCTGACCAAAAGTTATTGTGATTCTTAGGATGACTTTCAACCCACTGGCCATCATACTAAAAGAGAATAGACTTACTAGTCCTAACTACATAGATTGGAAAAGGAATCTGGACATTGTTCTTACTGCTGAAAGCTACAAGTTTGTACTGACTGAGCCTTGCCCTGATACACCCAATGGTGAATCTACCCAAGAGGAGATTGAGTATCATAGGAAATGGGTAAAAGCAGATGAGATGGCGCGGTGTTACATTTTGGCTTCAATGTCAAATGTATTGCAACATCAGCATCAAGATTTACCAACAGCCTATGATATTATGAACAATCTCAAGGAACTCTTTGGTCACCAGGATCGGGCCTCTTGGCAAAAATCCATGAGAAAGATAATGGCGGCCACCATGCAAGAGGGTACTCCCGTGAGGGATCATATCCTAAAGATGATGACTTATCTAAATGAAATACAAATCCTTGGAGGAGAAATTGATGGGGAAACCCAGATCGATATGATCCTCCAAACGCTACCTAGAAGTTTTGAGCAATTCCGCCTGAATTACAATATGAATAAAAGGGTATATTCATTGGCGGAACTACTGACAGAACTTCAGGCAGCAGAAGGTTTGTTTCGTCACAATTCTCAGATTCACTATGCTAAAAATGGTTCTACTTCTAAACCGAAAGGAAAGAAGAAGAAGAAACAAGTTGGCTCAGCAAAGAAAGTGAATAAATCTCAGAGTATAGGACCTAAAGCTGGAATGAAGAAGCCGAAGGGCAAGTGCTTCATCTGCAAGCAGTCAGGGCATTGGAAGGCGGACTGTCCTCGTAGGAATCAAAATAACAAAGGTATATCTCATGCTCTGGTTGTTGAAACATGTTTAGCGGTGTTATCTACCAGCACCTGGTGTGTAGATACAGGAGCGACTGATCATGTCTGTAATTCTTTGCAGAGGTTCTAGGAAACCCGACGACTATATGAAGGAGAGATAACCGTCTACATGGGCAATGCTACTAAGGTGGCGGATGTTGCAGTGGGAGACGTCTACTTATCTTTTAATAGGAATAGAAATTTGGTTTTAAGAAATTGTCTTTATGTACCCAGTTTTAGAAAGAATTTAATTTCAGTTTCTAAACTTTTTTTGGATGGATATTCAGTTTCCTTTAGTAACGATGTGATTATTAAGAGAAATAAAGTGATTATCTGTTCTAGTGCATTGGTTGGCAATTTATATACTTTAAATCCAATTTCTCCCAAAAAGTAAAATATGGAAATTAATAACACATTTTCTAACTCAACTAAGAGAAAAGAACCTTCGGAAATGAACCAAGCATATCTTTGGCATCTAAGGCTTGGTCATATTAACTTAAGTAGGATTCAAAGGCTTATAGCCGATGGACTCTTGGGTTCATTAGAGTTGGAAAATTTTCCAACCTGTGAATCTTGCTTGGAAGGTAAAATGACCAAGAGGCCTTTTAAGGCCAAGGGGTATAGAGCCAAAGAAGTGTTAGAATTGGTTCATTCTGATTTGTGTGGTCCTATGTCTATCCAGGCGAGAGGTGGTTTTGAATATTTTATCTCTTTTATAGACGATTATTCAAGATACGGATACATTTATCTAATGCGCCACAAGTCTGAGTGCTTTGATAAGTTCAAAGAGTACAAGGCTGATGTGGAGAAACGACTAGGTAAAAGTATCAAGACACTACGGTCTGATCGTGGTGGCGAATACCTCTTAGGAGAGTTTAGGAATTACTTATCAGAGGCCGGGATTCAATCCCAATTGTCCGCACCTGGTACACCCCAACAGAATGGTGTGACAGAACAAAGGAATAGGACTCTTATGGAGATGGTTAGATCGATGATGAGTTATTCAGAATTACCAAATTCGTTTTGGGGATACGCTCTGGAAACTGCAGCGCACATTCTGAACTTAGTACCTTCTACTCCCACAGAATTGTGGAATGGGCGAAAACTCAGTCTAAGTCATATTCAGATTTGGGGTAGTCCAGCACATGTGCTGAAACCAGATGCTGATAAGTTAGAATCTCGTACAGAAGTTCGCGTGTTTGTGGGTTATCCCAGAGGAACGAAAGGTGGTTTATTTTATAGTCCTAAAGACCAGAAGGTCATTGTTAGCACCAATGCCCAGTTTTTAGAAGAAGACTATATAATGGATCACAAGCCCAGTAGCAAAGTTGTTCTAGAAGAACTTAGATAGGACACGTCTACTTTAGTACAAACAGTACAAGATGATGTACCACAAGAGACTGCAACACGTGTCACACATGATACACAACCATAGATGGTGCCTCGTCGTAGTGGGAGAGTTATGAGGGAACCTGAGAGATTCATGTTTTTGGGAGAGTCTTCAGACTTGATCCCAGGTAAACATGAACCTGATCCCCGAACATATGACGAAGCACTCCAAGATATAGATGCAGCATCTTGGCAAAAGGCAATGAATTCTGAAATAGAGTCTATGTACTCTAATAAGGTCTGGGAGCTTGTAGAACCACCTGATGGTGTAAAATCTGTCGGATGCAAGTGGATCTACAAAAGGAAAAGAGGGACAGACGGGAAGGTAAAAACCTTCAAAGCTAAGCTTGTTGCGAAAGGGTACACTCAAAAAGAGGGAATCGATTATGAGGAGACCTTTTCACCGGTAGTCATGCTTAAGTCTATCCGGATACTCTTATCCATTGCTGCTCATATGGATTATGAGATTTGGCAAATGGATGTCAAGACGGCTTTCCTTAATGGAAGTCTTGAAGAAAACATCCATATGAAGCAACCAGAAGGGTTTATTGAAAAAGGTAAAGAGCATCTAGTGTGCAAGCTCAATCGGTCCATTTATGGACTGAAGCAAGCTTCAAGATCTTGGAACATCCGGTTTAATGAAGTAATCCAGTCATATGGATTAATTCAGTGTCCGGATGAGTCTTGTGTATACAAGAAGTGTAACGGAAACGTGGTGGTATTTCTTGTACTATACGTAGATAATATTTTGTTAATTGGCAACAATGTCAAGGTATTATCGGACGTAAGGGTATGGTTTTCCAAACAATTTGATATGAAGGACTTAGGAGATTGTGCACACATTCTTGGGATCAAAGTTATAAGGGATAGCAAGAAAAGAATGTTGTGTCTGTCCCAAGCTTCATATATAGAGACAATCCTTACTCGTTTTAGCATGCAGAATTCCAAGAAAGGTTTCTTACCTTTTAGGCATGGAGTAACTCTATCTAAAGAGATGTCTCCGAAGACATCAAAGGAGATAGAGGACATGAAAGTAGTTCTTTATACTTCGGCTGTAGGAAGCCTTATGTATGTAATGCTATGTACGAGACCTGATATCTGTTTTGTCGTGGGCATGGTCAGCAGATATCAGAGTAACCCTGGATAAGGACATTTGACTGCGGTAAAGCATATATTAAAGTACCTGAGAAGGACTAGAGATATAATGCTAGTTTACCAAACAGACGATTTGCTCCATGTGGGTTACATGGATTCAGATTTCCAATCAGATAGGGACAACAGTAAGTCTACATCAGGCTATGTGTTTACTTTAGGAGGTGGAGCCATTGCATGGAGGAGTGTTAAGTAGAAATGCGTTTCAGACTCAACCATGGAAGCTGAGTATGTAGCAGCCTCTGAGGCAACTAAAGAAGCAGTATGGCTCAGGAACTTTTTAATGGACTTAGATGTGATTCTTGGTTTGCCCAAAATCATCACAATTTATTGTGATAATAGCGGTACAGTTGCAAACTCGAAGGAACCACGAGCCCATAAGGCAAGTAAACATATAGAGTGCAAGTACCACCTGATACGAGATATCGTGAAGCGAGGAGAAGTTGTCATCGCCAAGATTGCATCAGCAAATAACCTGGCAGATCCTTTCACTAAGGCCCTTCCAGCAAAAGCTTTCGATCGGCATGTGGAGGGAATGGGAATCAGATGTATGGCAGCAGATATGACAGCTTAGTCATTAGTATAAGTGGGAGATTGTTAGAGTGTATACTGAAAGCCTAAGCTTTTGTAAACATTTATTTTGAATAAAAAATCACATTTGGTCAAATTATCTACATTTGTTTGTAGTTGTTCAATTAATTTATATTGTAGATAACATAGTATGTGGTGTTAAATACAGAAAATAATGTTATCAGTACCTTATAAATTATAAACAGTAGCTCACGACCAAAATGGAAAGGAATAAACCATTGGTAGGTCGTAGTGTAATTAGGTATTAGTTTATCTTAACTATATAAGTACACTAGTACACTTAGAGTGTATTGAGTAGGACCATTAGAGGTCGTTTCTTTTATACTGACTTTATAAAGGAACAAAGACCTCAGTTATTATGGAAGTATGTGCTCTTAATCCTAATATAATAACAAGCACATATATTTGATATTTATTTCTTTAATTTATCAATGGGTGAGATTTAGTTTGATAAATCAATAAGCCCGATAAGTTGGGAAATGATATCACTTATAGTGTGTGTTGTTGATTATAGAAGGAAACTGTGTCCTAGTGATCTAGGTTGATAATGTCCCCAAGAAGAGCTCATAAGGATTGTCATGTTAAACCCTGCAGGTGGACTTAGTCCGACATGACGATAAGGTTGGGTGGTACTATTCTTGGACTAAGATATTAATTAAATGAGTTGTCAGAAACTCAATTAATTAGTGGACATTCGACATCTTAAACACAGGGAGACTAACACACTCATAATAAGAAGGAGCCCAAAAATGTAATTTGGGATTGGTGCGGTAGTTCAATAATAGTTCTCTAGTGGAATGAATTATTATTGATAAAATTAAGTTGTGTGTTCGGGGTGAACACGGGATGCTTAATTTTATTGGGAGACCAAAACCAATTCCTCCTCTCGGTCCCTATCGTAGCCTCTTATTTATAGAGTACTATACCCACCTATACCCACCTTCATACCCATGTTGTAGGGGCTGGCCAAGCTAGCATGTGGATCAAGCTAGGGCCGGCCAAGCCTTGGTCCATGGGTAGTCGGCCCTAGCTTGAACCCAAGCTTAGGTGGCCGGCCCTATTAAATTAAAAAAGAATTTTAAATTTAAATTTTTTATGTGAAAGATATAATTTATTGGAGAGATTAAAAATTAAAATATCTCTTTTATAAGGTTCTTCAAAAGATTAAAGAAAGGGATTAAATCTCTTTCCTTATTTGTAGATTGGAAAGATATTTTATTTTTCTTCTTTGTAAATTATTCACATGTTGAAAAATTAAAATTATAGAGTTTTCTTTTTATCAACCATGAAGGGATTTTAAAGGGAAATTTTATTTTTTAAAATTTCCGAAGACAAATAAGGAATTTTAATTGTTGATTGAAAATTGCCTTGTTTGCTCTCCATGAGGTGGCCGACCATGATATGATCAATTAGGAAATTTTATTTAATTTTTCTTAATTAATTCATGTCAAGGAAAGTTAAGGAAATTTTATTGTAATTAAATTTCCTTATTTGTCAAAGCCAAGGATTATAAAAGAGGGGGTTTTGGGTGCCTTCAAGGTGAACAACCTCTACTATTTTCTCCCTCTTTTCTTCCTTGGTGTGGCCGACTCATCCCTTTCTCTTCTCTCCATCCTTGTGGCCGAAACTCTCTTCTCTCTTGGAGATCAAGGTGTGGCCGGATTCTAGCTTGGAGAAGAAGGAGAGAAAGCTTGCATCCCTTGGAGCATTGGTGGTGGTTTCTCTTCATCCTTGGAGGTGCTCTTGTTGTGGCCGAACCTTGCAAGAAGGAGAAGAAGGTGCTTTGGTGGTTTCTCATCTCGGAAGATCGTTACCCACACAACGTCCGAGGTTAGAAGAGGAATACGGTAGAAGACCTACAGGTTTTTGCTTGCAAAAGAAAAGGTATACTAGTATTTAATTTCCGCATCATACTAGTTTTATTTCTTTGGAAAAATACCAAATACAAGAGGCATGCGATTCTAGTATTTCGAATTTATTTTCGATGTTGTGTTCTTTTGTTTTTCTTTTCCTTGTGATTTGATTGTTCTTTTTGGTTGACCTAAAGTTATTTAAGGAAATTAAATATTAGCTTTCCTTAAAAAGCTTTGTCTAGGCGGTGGTGGTTGTTCCCATATCCAAGAAGGCCATGTGCCTCGCCATGCAGTCCTGGAAGCCAATTTGGGAAATTAATATTTAATGGAATTAATAACCTAGGTGATTTGGATCGAACGTGTTAAGTTCCGCAGGAGATCCAAGTCTAAACCTAAAAGAACAATTAAATTAAACTTTGGATCAAACGTGTTAAGTTCCAAAAACGTTTGACTGTTACTAATCTCTAAGGTGAGGTTGTCAACTGTAACGACCACCTTTCTTACAACTCTACTACTCTCTAAGGTGACCGTTACTTAACTATTAACTCTATTTAACCGGTGTGATCGAAACCACGAGGAATCTCTACCGAAAAATTTCGGCAAAGTCTCCCCTGTACTGGTGACCATAAACATCAATACATACATAGTATACACAGCCACAGGTGGCTGGAACATATATCAAACACCACACAGTTCATATATAATCAAAATAACCAACTTTCACAAAACACGATAAAACAATCCAAATGACATGGAACTCAAAATACATTCTTAATGTTTATTAATCACTACAATGCGGAAAACTCAACAACATCCCAAGTCTCTCCCATAGTCCTGGCATCACACACCATCTGCACCTCCTCGTCATCTTCCTTTATCTGCAGTAAGAGGAAATACAAACTATAAGCAAAATGCTTAGTAAACGCTATCTAACTCACAAAAACTCGATATGCATGTGAATATACTAAAAACTAAAACGGAATGCTCAAAAGAAAAACTACTCATGCTCATCTACTAGTAAAAGAAACAAACATACTGAAATGCTAAACATGTAAAGCTACTCATGCTCTTCTAATAGCAAAGAACAGTAAACTAATCTAAATAACATGTTAGCATAAAAGAAAACTCAACTTGCTGATTTTAAAACAAAGTGAAACTTATTTCATTTATTCTAAACTTATTCTTTATTTCACTTGTATAAAACTTATTCTTTAATACTTTATACTTAGATAAAACTTGTTTTACTTGTTCAAAAACTTATGCTTATAATACTTCAAAATAGTAATCAACTTCTCTTGGGCCCAGGCTTAGTACCATCTTATGCGCGTTCCCTAATAGGTTGGGGTAGCGAGCCACCAATCCTAAAAGAGCATACCTTGGTCTATCAGGGCCAAGACTTTGGAATTGGACACCTGAATTTGTTTAACGACAACCTTGCAAAGTCGGGTACTAGCCTTTTCTTAAAAGTAAAATACTTATAATCTTAATTACTTCTTCCTTAAATGCCTTGGCATTTTAATAGGCATCTTGTGTGCCAAAATCCCTAAAATCTTGACTTTGGGATCTACTTAAGGCCTTGGCCTTTTCTTTCTTTTCTTTATCTTTCTTATACTTTTCTTAAACCCAAAATAATGTTAGGGTATTTTTCCATATGCATCTATAAGTGAAATCAAGTAAGTAACACACAATCATGCATTTTGAAATAGCAAATAAACTCAAATCTGTATGCTTAAACAAATTCTAAAACTATAATTCTTAACCAAAATCTGTACTCTGATACTTAACAAAAATCTTCACTATACTAAGCTTAACAAAAATCTGCATATTAGCATTAACAAAAATCTGCACTAAGGCTTAACAAAAATCTACACTAATGCTTAACAGAAATTTGTACTAAATTGCTAATCTACACCACTAAACAACTTAACATTACATGTTAAAGAATTAATAACAAAATGGGTCTAACAGTAGGTTAATCAATTAATAACGCAAGGTCTAGATAAGCTCATTTCTTCTTCTCAAGTAGATGCCAAATCATCCCTCAATCTAATGCATGATATCTTCTCATTGTCTGTAGCGTAATTTTAGATATTGAATCTCTCTTCTAATTAATTGCTTGTCAAAATATGAATATTGGAATCCAATTCTATCCATTGTCTTAATTGTCCAGTTTGAAAGAGAATTAAGGATGAAGATATTAATCAAGAAGAATGTCATCCTTTAAAGAACAAACCAACTTGAATCTTCATCAAATGTAGTCGTCTATTCTTTTGAAGTGTTGGTTGCTACTCGGAAAACCTAATGGTTCCACTGTACAAAAATTTTATACAAAGGTCTGAACCTTTTCCTAGCTACCATGTGTTCTTTTAAATTAAACTTGGATCGCCTGCGGAACTTAACACGTTTGATCCAAAGTTTAATCTATTTGTTCTTTTAGGTTTAGACTCGGATCTCCTGCGGAACTTAACACGTTCGATCCAAATCACCTAAGTTATTAATTTTATTAAATATTAGTTTCCAAAATTGGCTTCCAGGACTGCATGGCGAGGCACATAGCCTTCTTGGATATGGGAACAACCACCACCGCCTAGACAAAGCCTTTTAAGGAAAGTTAATATTTAATTTCCTTAAATAACTTTAGGTCAACCGAAAAGAACAATCAAATCACAAGAAAAAGAAAAACAAAAGAACACAACATCGAAAACAAATTCGAAATACTAGAATCGCATGCCTCTTGTATTTGGTATTATTTCCAAAAATAACTAGTATGATGCGGAAAGGAAAAATACTAGTTATACCTTTTAGAAAGACCTCTTGATCTTCTACCGTATTCCTCTACTAACCTCGGACGTTGTGTGGGCAACGATCTTCCAAGATGAGGTCCACCTAGCACCTTCTTCTTCTTCCTTCAAGTTTCGGCCAAGCACCAAAATCCAAGGATGAAGAACTTTTTCCACCAACTAAGCTCCAAGGGATGCAAGCTTTCTCTCCTTCTTCTTCTTCTTCTCCAAGTAGTATCCGGCCACCACAAAAGCTCCAAGCAAGGAAGAGTTTCGGCCACCACAAAGAGGAAGAGAGGGAGAGAGGATGGCCGGCCACAACACCAAGGAAAAAGAGGGAGAGAATAATAGAGGTTATTTCTCATGAAGGCACCCCAACCCCCTCTTTTATATTCCTTAGATTTGGTAAATAAAGAAATTTAATTACAATAAAATTTCCTTAACTTTCCTTGACAACAATTAATTAAGAAAAATTAAATAAAATTTCCTAATCAATTATATCATGGTCGGCCACCTCAATAAGAGCAAACAAGGCAATTTTAATCAACAATTAAAATTCCTTATTTGTCTTCGGAAATTTTTTAAAAAATAAAATTTCCCTTTAAAATCCCTTCATGGTTGATAAAAAGAAATTTCTATAATTTTAATTTTTCTACATGTGAATAATTTATAAAGTAGAAAAAATAAAATATCTTTCCAATCTACAAATAAGGAAAGAGATCTAATCTCTTTCTTTAATCTTTTGTAGATCCTTTTAATAGAGATATTTTAATTTTTAATCTCTCCAATAAATTATATCTTTCACATAAGAAAATTTTAAAATTAAAATTCTTTTTAATTTAATGGGGGTCGGCCACCTAAGCTTGGGTTCAAGCTAGGGCCGGCCACCCATGAACCAAGGCTTGGCCGGCCCTAGCTTGATCCACAAGCTAGCTTGGCCGGCCCCTATATCATGGGTATGAAAGTGGGTATAGGTGGGTATAGTACTCTATAAATAAGAGGCTACGATAGGGACCGAGAGGAGGAATTGGTTTTGGTCTCCCGATAAAATTAAGCATCCCGTGTTCGCCCCGAACACACAACTTAATTTTATCAATAATAATTCATTCCACTAGAGAACTATTATTGAACTACCGTACCAATCCCAAATTACATTTTTGGGCTCCTTCTTATTATGAGTGTGTTAGTCTCCCTGTGTTTAAGATGCCAAATGTCTACTAATTAAGTGAGTTACTGACAACTCATTTAATTAGTATCTTAGTCCAAGAATAGTACCACTCAACCTTATCGTCATGTCGGACTAAGTCCACCTGTAGGGTTTAACATGACAATCCTTATGAGCTCATCTTGGGGACATTATCAACCTAGATCACTAGGACACAGTTTCCTTTTATAATCAACAACACACACTATAAGTGATATCATTTCCCAACTTATCGGGCTTATTGATTTATCAAACTAAATCTCACCCATTGATAAATTAAAGAAATAAATATCAAATATATGTGCTTGTTATTATATTAGGATTAAGAGCACACACTTCCATAATAACTGAGGTCTTTGTTCCTTTATAAAGTCAGTATAAAAGAAACGACCTCTAATGGGCCTACTCAATAACCTCTAAGTGTACTAGTGTAATTATATAGTTAAGATAAACTAATTCCTAATTACACTACGACCTTCCAATGGTTTGTTCCTTTCCATTTTGGTCGTGAGCTAATGTTTATAATTTATAAGGTACTGATAACATCATCTTCTGTATGTGACACCACATACTATGTTATCTACAATATAAATTAATTGAACAACTACAAACAAATGTAGATAATTTGACCAAATGTGATTCTTTATTCAAAATAAATGTTTACAAAAGCTTAGGCTTTCAGTATATATATATGAAGCTTTCTTGGAATCTTACATGCTAAAACGAGCAAGAATTGTATCTATATATGAAGCTTGGGACAGACACAACATTCTTTTCTTGCGATCCCTTATAACTTTGATCCCAAGAATGTGCGCACAATCTCTTAAGTCCTTCATATCAAATTGTTTGGACAACCATACCCTTACATCCGATAATACCTTGACATTGTTGCCAATTAACAAAATATCATCTACGTATAGTACAAGAAATACCACCACGTTTCCGTTACACTTCTTGTATACACAAGACTCATCCGGACACTGAATAAATCCATATGACTGGATTACTTCATTAAACCGGATGTTCCAAGACCTTGAAGCTTGCTTCAGTCCATAAATGGACCGATTGAGCTTGCACACTAGATGCTCTTTGCCTTTTTCAATGAACCCTTCTGGTTGCTTCATATGGATGTTCTCTTCAAGACTTCCATTAAGGAAAGCTGTCTTGACATCCATTTGCCAAATCTCATAATCCATATGAGCAGCAATGGATAAGAGTATCCGGATAGACTTAAGCATGACTACTGGTGAAAAGGTCTCCTCATAATCGATTCCCTCTTTCTGAGTGTACCCTTTCGCAACAAGCCTAGCTTTGAAGGTTTCTACCTTCCGTCATCCCTCTTTTCCTATTGTAGATCAAATTGCATCCAAAGGCTATTACACCATCAGGTGGTTCTACAAGCTCCCAGACCTTATTAGAGTACATAGATTCTATTTCAGAATTCATTGCCTTTTGCCACGATGCTGCATCTATATCTTGGAGTGCTTCGTCATATGTTCGGGGATCAGGTTCATGTTTACCCGGGATCAAGTCCGAAGACTCTCCCAAAAACATGAATCTTTCAGGCTGCCTTACAACCCTCCCACTACGACGAGACACTGTCTGTGGTTGTGTATCATGTGTGACACGTGTTGCAGTCTCTTGTGGTACTTCATCTTATACTTTTGGTACCGAAGTAGACGTGTCCTCTCTATGTTCTTCTAAAACAACTTTGCTACTGGGCTTGCGATCCATTATATAGTCTTCTTCTAAAAACTGGGCATTGGTGCTAACAATGACCTTCTGGTCTTTAGGACTATAAAATAAACCACCTTTCGTTTCTCTGGGATACCCCACAAACACGCGAACTTCTGTACGAGATTCTAACTTATCAGCATCTAGTTTCAGCACATGTGCTGGACTACCCCAAATCCGAATATGTCTTAGACTGGGCTTTCACCCATTTCACAATTCTGTGGGAGTAGAAGAAACTGATTTAGAAGGTACTAAGTTCAGAATGTACACTGCTGTTTCCAGAGCGTATCCCCAAAATGAATTTGGTAATTCTGAATAACTCATCATCGATCTAACCATTTCCATAAGAGTCCTATTCCTTCGTTCTGCCACACCATTCTGTTGGGGTGTACCAGGTGCAGACAGTTGGGATTGAATCCCGGCCTCTGATAAGTAATTCCTAAACTCTCCTAAGAGGTATTCGCCACCACGATCAGACCGTAGTGTCTTGATACTTTTACCTAGTCGTTTCTCCACATCAGCCTTGTACTCTTTGAACTTATCAAAGCACTCGGACTTGCGGCGCATTAGGTAAATATATCCGTATCTTGAATAATCATCTATAAACGAGACAAAATATTTAAAACCACCTCTTGCCTGGACAGACATAGGACCACACAAATCAGAATGAACCAATTCTAACACTTCTTTGGCTCTATACCCCTTGGCCTTTAAAGGCCTCTTGGTCATTTTACCTTCCAAGCAAGATTCACAAGTCGCAAAATTTTCCATCTCTAATGAACCCAAAAGTCCATCGGCTATAAGCCTCTGAATCCTACTTAAGTTAATATGACCAAGCCTTAGATGCCAAAGATATACTTGGTTCATTTCCGAAGGTTCTTTTCTCTTATTTGAGTTAGAAGATGAGTTATAAATTTTCATGTTTTGCTTTGTGAGAGAAATTGGATTTAAAGTATACAAATTGCCAACTAATGCACCAGAACAGATAATCACTTTATTTCTCTTAATAACTACATCGTTACTAAAGGAAACTGAATATCCATCCAAAAACAGTTTAGAAACTAAAATTAAATTCTTTCTAAAACTGGGAACATAAAGACAATTTCTTAAAACCAAATTTCTATTCCTATTAAAAGATAAGTAGACATCTCCCACTGCAACAGCCGCCACCTTAGTAGCATTGTCCATGTTGTTAGAATGTATACTAAAAGCCTAGCTTTTGGTATAAAACATTTATCTAGAAATAAGAATCACATTGGTCAAATGTCTACATTTGTGATAAATGTAGTTGTTCAATTAATTTATACTGTAGATAACATAGTTTGTGGTGCCACATGCAGAAGATGATGTTATCAGTACCTTATAAATTATAAACAGTAGCTCACGACCAAAATGGAAAGGAACAAACCATTAGAAGGTCGTAGTGTAATTAGGTATCAGTTTATCTTGACTGTATAATTACACTAGTACACTTAGAGTGTATTGAGTAGGACCATTTGAGGTCGTTTCTTTTATACTGACTTTATAAAGAAACAAAGACCTCGGTTATTATGGAAGTGTGTGCTCTTAATCCTAATATAATAACAAGCACATATATTTGATATTTATTTCTTTAATTTATCAATGGGTGAGATTTAGTTCGATGAATCAATAAGTCCGATAAGTTGGGAAATGACATCACTTATAGTGTGTGTTGGTGATTATAGAAGGAAACTGTGTCATAGAGATACTAGGTTGATAATGTCCTCAAGAGGAGCTCATAAGGATTGTCATGTTAAACCCTGCAGGTGGACCTAGTCCGACATGATGATAAGGTTGAGTGGTACTACTCTTGGACTAAGATATTAATTAAATGAGTTGTCAGTAACTCACTTAATTAGTGGACATTCGATATCTTAAACATAGGGAGACTAACACACTCATAATAAGAAGGAGCCCAAAAATGTAATTTGGGATTGGTGCGGTAGTTCAATAATAGTTCTCTAGTGGAATGAATTATTATTGATAAAATTAAGTTGTGTGTTCGGGGCGAACACGGGATGCTTAATTTTATCGGGAGACCAAACCAATTCCTCCTCTCGGTCCATATCGTAGCCTCTTATTTATAGAGTACTATACCCACCTATACCCACCTTCTATACCCACCTAAAGGGGGTCGGCCAAGCTAGCTTGGGAACCAAGCTAGGGCCGGCCTAGGTATAAATTGGGGTGGCCGGCCCTAGCTTGAACCCAAGCTAGAGGGGCCGGCCAAATTAAATTTTTAAAAAAAATTAATTTTAATTTTTATTATGTGGAAGATATAATTTATTAAAGAGAATTAAAATTAAATTATCTCTCTTGTAAAAGATCTACAAAAGATTAAAGAAAGATATTAGATCTCTTTCCTTATTTGTAGATTGGTGAGATATTTTATTTTCTCTTTAAAAATTATTCACATGTTGTAAAATTAAAATTATGGAAATTTCTTTTTATCAACCATGAAGAGATTTTGAAGAGAAATTTTAATTTTAAAAATTTCCGGAAACAAATTAGGAAGTTTTAATTGTTGATTGAAACTTGTCTAATTTGATTTCATGATGTGGCCGACCATTAGAATTTAATTGGGGAAATTTTATTTTATTTTTCTCAATTAAATCATGTCAAGGAAATTAAGGAAATTTTATTGTAATTAAATTTCCTAATTTGCTTAGGCCAAGGAATATAAAAGAAGGGGTGAGGGTGCCTTCATGAGATACAACCTCTATTATTTCTCTCCCTCTTTTGTTCCTTTGTGTGGTCGGCCATCATCCTCTCCCTCTCTTCCTCTTGTGGTGGCCGAACCTCTCTCTCCCCTTGGAGCTCTTGTGGTGGCCGGATACTACTTGGAGAAGAAGAAGAAGAAGGAGAGAAAGCTAGCATCTCTTGGAGCTTGGTTGGTGTTTTGATCTTCTTCCTTGGTGAAGCTTCCTTATTGTTGGCCGAACCTAACTAGGAGGAGAAGAAGGTGGTTGGTGGTTTCTCATCTCGGAAGATCGTTACCCACACAACGTCCGAGGTTAGAAGAGGAATACGGTAGAAGATCAAGAGGTCTTTCTATAAGGTATAACTAGTAATTTTTCTTTTCCGCATCATGCTAGTTATTTATGGAAATAATACCAAATACAAGAGGCTTACGTTCTAGTATTTCGAATATGTTTTTCAAAGTTGTGTTCTTTTGTTTTTTTTCCCTTGTGATTTGATTGTTCTTTTTGGTTAACCTAAAGTTATTTTAGGAAATTAAATATTAGATTTCTATAAAAGGTTTTGTCTAGTCGGTTGTGGTTGCTCCCATATCCAAGAAGGCCATGTGCCTCGCCACGTCAGTACTGGGAACCAATTATGGAAATTAATATTTAATGGAATTAATAACTTAAGGTGACTTGGGTTGAACGTGTTACGTTCCGCAGGAGATCCAAGTCAAAACCTAAAAGAACAAATAGATTAAGTTTTGGATCAAACGTGTTAAGTTCCGCAGGCGATCCAAAATTTAATTTAAAAGAACACATGGTAGCTAGGAAAAGGATCAGACCTTTGTACAAAATTTTTGTACAGTGGAACCTCTAGGTTTTCCGAGTAGCAACCAACACATGTAGACGGTAATCTCTCCTTCAGTTAGTCGTCGGGTTTCCTGGAACCCCTGCAAGGAATTGCAGACATGATCAGTGGCTCCCGTATCTACACACCAGGTGCTGGTAGATAACACCGCTAAACATGTTTCAACAACTACAGCATGAGATATACCTTTGTTGTTCTGATTCCTACGAGGACAGTCCGCCTTCCAATGCCCTGACTGCTTGCAGATGATGCACTTGCCCTTCGGCTTCTTCATTCCAGCTTTAGGTCCTGTACTCTGAGATTTATTCACTTTCTTTGCTGAACCAACTTGTTTCTTCTTCTTCTTTCCTTTCGGTTTAGAAGTAGAACCATTTTCAGCATAGTGAATATGAGAATTGTGACGAAACAAACCTTCTGATGTCAGTAGTTCCGCCAATGAATATACCCTTTTGTTCATATTGTAATTCAGGCGGAATTGCTCAAAACTTCTAGGTAGTGTTTGGAGGATCATATCGATCTGGGTTTCCTCATCAATTTCTCCTCCAAGGATCTGTATTTCGTTCAGATAAGCCATCATCTTTAGGATATGATCCCTCACAGGAGTACCCTCTTGCATGGTCGTTGTCATTATCTTTCTCATGGCTTCTTGTCTAGAAGCCCAATCCTGATGACTAAAGAGTTCCTTGAGATTGTTCATAATATCATAAGTTGTTGGTAAATCTTGATGATGATGTTGCAGTACATTTGACATTGAAACCAAAATGTAACACCGCGTCATCTCATCCGTCTTTACCCATTTCTTATGATATTCAATCTCCTCTTGGGTAGATTCACTAGTGGGTGCATCAGGGCAAGGCTCAGTTAGTACAAACTTATAGCTTTCAGCAGTAAGAACAATGTCCAGGTTCCTTTTCCAATCTATGTAGTTAGGACCAGTAAGTCTATTCTGTTGTAGTATGATGGACAGTGGGTTGAAAGTCATCCTAAGAATCACAAATAACTTTTGGTCAGAACTCTAAATTTAGAATAATATTGATTCCTCAAACAATACTATTTTAAATTAACCAACACCGCGAATATTGTATGCCACGATAGTGTGGACGTATACAATTCAGCATTTGTAAAAGGAGGGTTTAACCCATTAATTTTATTATCTTGTCAACCTAACTTTTTGACAAATAAAATTAATAGTTGATATCCTTTGGTCACACGAATAATAGCAGTGACTCCGATGGGGAGGATACTATTAGACGTGCCTAAGTGTATACCACTACTTGACACTAAGTCCATTAATAAGATTATGCCCCTTCCGATGGAGAAGATCACACGCTCTTAATTAACTTCCTATAGTCATCCAAAATGGAAGTTTGTTCTAGTGATCCACAAACAAGCTCATCCGATATGGAGGAAGGCACTCAGAGCCAACGCGCAAGCTTGTTTGCATCACTTACAAACCAGTAATGGAGACCGTGGAATTTATTTAAAATCCCTCTCCCACTAAGTTCTTTATAAATGAGGAATTTTAACTATGCTAGCCTACTAAACATGTATACTAACATGCACACACAACACAATATAAAAGCAATAAATAGAAAATCTAATTTTCAACTATTATGGCTTTTATCTATGGTTGTCCTCCGTGTGTTGTCATCAAAAGTTGCTGCCATATTTGGCCACCGCCACCGGGTCTAGCTGTCGCATCCATCTTGCTCCTTGTTCCGCTGCGCCTCTGGTCCTCAAAAGGTTCCACGCCTTGCAAGATTCGATCCGCGACACAAATAGAATTTTACATTTTTCGATCCTATATTCCTCGAAGGAATGTACATGTAAACTAGATCGAACATAAAATAAAAATTTACATCCATCGATCCTATATTCCATAAAAGGAATGTACATGTAACTAGATCAAAAATAAAATCCTAATAAAACTAAATACAGCTCCTGCTGTATTTTATAATACAATCATGCACACACATATAAATGCCCTTGACATGTCCAAGGGTCCAATCACACACATAATAACTAAAAGTCATAATAGTTGGATCTTGCATCCACAAAGTTAGCACATCTTACTATTAATCTGCCTAAATTATGTATGACATGTGCATAATTAAACTAATACCAAATATACAGAGGCAAAACCCTAGCTCTGATACCAATTGTTGGTTGCTACTCGAAAAACCTAATGGTTCCACTGTACAAAAATTTTGTACAAAAGTCTGAACCTTTTCCTAGCTACCATGTGTTCTTTTAAATTAAACTTGGATCGCCTGCGGAACTTAACACGTTTGATCCAAAGTTTAATCTATTTGTTCTTTTAGGTTTAGACTCGGATCTCCTGCGGAACTTAACACGTTCGATCCAAATCACCTAAGTTATTAATTTCATTAAATATTAGTTTCCAAAATTGGCTTCCAGGACTGCATGGCGAGGCACATGACCTTCTTGGATATGGGAACAACCACCACCGCCTAGACAAAGCCTTTTAAGTATAGTTAATATTTAATTTCCTTAAATAACTTTAGGTCAACCGAAAAGAACAATCAAATCACAAGAAAAAGAAAAACAAAAGAACACAACATCGAAAACAAATTCGAAATACTAGAATCGCATGCCTCTTGTATTTGGTATTATTTCCAAAAATAACTAGTATGATGCGGAAAGGAAAAATACTAGTTATACCTTTTAGGAAGACCTCTTGATCTTCTACCGTATTCCTCTTCTAACCTAGGACGTTGTGTGGGCAACGATCTTCCAAGATGAGGACCACCTAGCACCTTCTTCTTCTTCCTTCAAGTTTCGGTCAAGCACCAAAATCCAAGGATGAAGAACTTTTTCCACCAACTAAGCTCCAAGGGATGTAAGCTTTCTCTCCTTCTTCTTCTTCTTCTTCTCCAAGTAGTATCCGGCCACCACAAAAGCTCCAAGCAAGGAAGAGTTTCGGCCACCACAAAGAGGAAGAGAGGGAGAGAGGATGGCCGGCCACAACACCAAGGAAAAAGAGGGAGAGAATAATAGAGGTTATTTCTCATGAAGGCACCCCAACCCCCTCTTTTATATTCCTTAGCTTTGGTAAATAAGGAAATTTAATTACAATAAAATTTCTTTAACTTTCCTTGACAACAATTAATTAAGAAAAATTAAATAAAATTTCCTAATCAATTATATCATGGCCGGCCACCTCAATAGAGCAAACAAGGCAATTTTAATCAACAATTAAAATTCCATATTTGTCTTCGGAAATATTTTAAAAAATAAAATTTCCCTTTAAAATCCCTTCATGGTTGATAAAAATAAATTTCTATAATTTTAATTTTTCTACATGTGAATAATTTATAAAGTAGAAAAAATAAAATATCTTTCCAATCTACAAATAAGGAAAGAGATCTAATCTCTTTCTTTAATCTTTTGTAGATCCTTTAAAAAGAGATATTTTAATTTTTAATCTCTCCAATAAATTATATCTTTCACATAAGAAAATTTTAAATTTAAAATTCTTTTTAATTTAATGGGGACCGACCACCTAAGCTTGGGTTCAAGCTAGGGCCGGCCACCCATGAACCAAGGCTTGGCCGACCCTAGCTTAATCCACAAGCTAGCTTGGCCGGCCCCTATATCATGGGTATGAAGGTGGGTATAGGTGGGTATAGTACTCTATAAATCAAATGCTACGATAGAGATCGAGAGGAGGAATTGGTTTTGGTCTCCCGATAAAATTAAGCATCCCGTGTTCACCCCGAACACACAACTTAATTTTATCAATAATAATTCATTCCACTAGAGAACTATTATTGAACTACCGCACCAATCCCAAATTACATTTTTGGGCTCCTTCTTATTATGAGTGTGTTAGTCTCCCTGTGTTTAAGATGCCAAATGCCCACTAATTAAGTGAGTTACTGACAACTCATTTAATTAGTATCTTAGTCCAAGAATAGTACCACTCAACCTTATCGTCATGTCGGACTAAGTCCACCTGCAGGGTTTAACATGACAATCCTTATGAGCTCATCTTGGGGACATTATCAACCTAGATCACTAGGACACAGTTTCCTTTTATAATCAACAACACACACTATAAGTGATATCATTTCCCAACTTATCGGGCTTATTGATTTATCGAACTAAATCTCACCAATTGATAAATTAAAGAAATAAATATCAAATATATGTGCTTATTATTATATTAGGATTAAGAGCACACACTTCCATAATAACTGAGGTCTTTGTTCCTTTATAAAGTCAGTATAAAAGAAACGACCTCTAATGGTCCTACTCAATACACTCTAAGTGTACTAGTGTAATTATATAGTTAAGATAAACTAATTCCTAATTACACTACGACCTTCCAATGGTTTGTTCCTTTCTATTTTGGTCGTGAGCTACTGTTTATAATTTATAAGGTACTGATAACATCATCTTTTGTATGTGACACCACATACTATGTTATCTACAATATAAATTAATTGAACAACTACAAACAAATGTAGATAATTTGACCAAATGTGATTCTTTATTCAAAATAAATGTTTACAAAAGCTTAGGCTTTCCGTATACACTCTACGGCTTAACAAAAATCTGCACTAATGCTTAACAGAAATCTGTACTAAATTGCTAATATAAACCACTAAACAACTTAACACTGCATGTTAAAGAATTAATAACAAAATGGGTATAACAATAGGTTAATCAATTAATGACGCAAGGTCTAGATAAGCTCATTTCTTCTTCTCAAGTAGATGTCAAATCAACCCTCAATATAATGCATGATATCTTCTCATTGTCTGAAGCGCAATTTTAGATATTGAATCTCTCTTCTAATTAATTGCTTGTCAAAATATGAATATTGGAATCCAATTCTATCCATTTTCTTAATTGTCCAGTTTGAAAGAGAATTAAGGATGAAGATATTAATCAAGAAGAATGTCATCCTTTAAAGAACATGTAACGACCACCCTTCTTACTACTACCACTCTCTAAGGATGACCGTTACTTAACTACTAACCCTACTTAACCGGTATGATTAAAAATCACATGGAAACCCTACCGAAAAATTTCGGCAGAGTCTCCCCTGTACCGGTGACCATATTCAACAATACATGCAATATATACTCAGCCACAAGTGGCTGGAACACATATCAATGAACCACGCAATTAAATAAGTATCAAACACACAAATATCTACTTACTAAACTGAACTCATCCTACATGCAATCTAAACAGAGTAATCTCAAATGATATGAACTTAAAATACAACTCAAATGTTTACAATAACTAAAATGCGGAAACTAAAATTAAAACATCTTTCCTAGTCCCAAGGCTTCCATAGTCCTGGCATCACACATCCTTCGAACACCTCCTTGTCGCCTTCCTTTCTATATCTTTTCCTTTCCTGTATCTGCAGTAAGAGGAAGTGCAATCTATAAGCAAAATTTACTTAGTAAGCGCTAACTAACTCACAAAATCATGAATGTGCATGTATACGAAAAGAATTAGAAACTATAATCTCTAAAAAGAAATAAAGCATAAACATAACTGCTCAAACTAATAGCAAAGAAAAGCTAAGGAATCTACTCATGTAATTCTAATAGCTAATCATGCTACTAATCTAATAGGTAAACATGAAAACTACTCATCCACTAGATAAACATGGTAGAATAAAGAACTAAACTTACTGATAGTTAGAACTATATGAAACTTATTTCATTTGTTCTAACTTAATCTTTAATACTTTATGTTTATGAAAAACTCATTTTACTTGTTCAAAAACTTATACTTATAATACTTCAAAATAATAATCAACTTCTCTTGGGCCCGGCAACTGTGCTTTTACTTTTGTAACAACCCGACCCATTTGGCGGCCCATTTGGCGACCCTCGGGTCGTCGACTGTCGATCGTCGGCCGTGCCGTTACTACTAGGTTATCTAAACCTAGGGACGACTATGGGAGCCCAACCCAAGGACAACTGAAAGTCCAGCACAGTGCCATTGATAAAAGTAAAATACTTGTTATCTTTTAATACTTCTATATAATGCCTCGGCATTTTCTTTAGCACCTTGTGTGCCAAAATCCCTAAAGTCTTAATTTTGGGATCTACTTAAGGCCTTGGTCTTTTCTTTATTTTTCTTTATCTTTCTTATACTTTTCTTAAACTCAAAGTACATAATACTTAACAAGATATGCACTATGATACTTAACAAAAAATGCACTATTAATATATGAAAGAATTCAAGCTTGGTACGGTGACAAAAGAAATCAAACCGCATGCTAGAATAAAGAGACTTAAATCTGTACACTTGAATGAATGTAGCAAGGAAACATATCTAGACCTCACGCTCAGATACAACAAAAAGAAATCCTGAAATTGAAACTTCACTACTCGACCAATGGATCAAAACTGCTATGCTAAACAATTCAAGATCTACAAATGCTAGACAACTCAAAAACTGAAATGCTAAAATAAATCAAAATAAAAAATGCTTAACAATCAAAAACTGTAGTGCTAACAATTCAAAGTCTATAATGCTAACAATTCAAAATATGCTAAGCTAACAATCAAATATTTGCAATGCAAGCTCTAAAACTAGTATAGGACTAATGGGCTGTTCTTGTTCATCATATAGCACATTCCATTCATACATCCCTAGGCAATGAACGTAATCTGCACATATCCTACTTGCAATTAAACATGAACATTTCTAGTATAGAACCTTTGCTTAAGGATCTTATCTCCATTCACCTCTTAATCATGCTCATTTTCATAATTTAGAGGAACTCTACGTTTAACAGTAAAAACATGTAACACAAAGGTAGACCAAAACTGAATTAAGCACCTAAGTCAATACCTGCTATGGAAAAACAGAGACACTGCAAGAAATTCCCAAGACCTCACAAGGAGCATTTAACTATATTGAAATCAACTCACTGCCTACTAAATCTATCCACGAAAATCACAGCTGACTCGTAAGAAACCAAAATCATCATCAAATTTAAATCCAATCCAACCACACTATCCTGAAATTCCAAAACTCACGGAGAACATGAAACCACCATAGAAACACACTAAATCCACCAAATCAATTCCCGATAACCACACAGAACCACTATAGTTCGGTGATCCAACAAGATCAAATTAAACCCAAACAAAACCACTACGATTCAGTGAAAACAAAACCCTATCTCAACTTCCTACAAGAACTCACGGTAGCAACATGGCAGCGAGTTCACAACATGCTTCACAAATCAAAAGACACTAGGAAACATCAATCGAATCCGGAACCACTCTTACCGCAGGTGAGTAAGCGACTTACCTTGCTGTTCTTGAGCTTACTACCGAAGGAGAAAGGCAGCTCTAGGGTTTCCGAGATACTTGAGTTCCCGGTTCCTCCTCGTGCCCACAAGCTCTCCTCGACGAGAGGATCACAATGGTGTAGAAAACTCTCGGCTTTGATCCTAGGCCGGCTGCCGGAGACCAAAACCCAGCTCCTTCTTCGCCGCCGCCCGAGCAGAAGCGCCGCACGCAGATGAAATCGGGAGGAGGGAAAAAGATTAGGTTTAGGTCACGGGAAAATTAAGCCTTAAGTTTCTCTTTTAAATTCCCGGATTCCATTAACTTCCTTAAATAAAATTTCCTGCCTTTTCTAAACAGAACCGGTGGCTGGATCACTTGGTCAGCCGGGATTTGACCGAGCCAAAGGCCACAGGTTCAAATCCCCAGCCGAGCCTTTTATTCTGCTATTAACTATTTATTACTTAAATACAATTCGACCCTTATTTGATCAAGTAATAACTGCTAACCCAGTTGGTTAGCCGGGTTTTGCTCGGGTCAGGGGTTGCCGGTTCAAGCCTCAGCTTGGACATTTTTTGTCGAAACTTCTTTCGTTTAGTAAAAATACCAAACGACCTCCAAAAATTGCATAAAAATATTCTATAAATTCCTAAAAATCTCTTAAATTTTTCTAAAGCATTTCTAGATTTTAATAAGGTCTTTTAGGACTCCAAATCGTGAAATTTGGAGTGTTACAATCCTCCCTACCTTATAAAAAGTTCATCCTCGAACTTAGAATAATTCCGAATATTTCTATCTCATACTATCCTCACGCTCCTAAGTAACTTCCTCATGCTTCTGGTTCTAAATGACTTCCACTAACGATACTCTTTTGTTCCTTAGTCTCTTAGCTTCACTGTCCACTATCACCCCTATCACATCGTACCCATTAGTAGTCCTTGGAAGACCTGTTATAAGGTCCCTGGAAACCACAGGTGCATTGGTCACACCAAATGGCATGACTACAACTTCGTAGTGTCCATATCGGGTCCTGGAAACTGTTCTGGACTCTTCGTTCTCCTGTGCTCGGTCCTAACGGTACGGGGACGTCCTCTTCTTGACATCTAGTTATGTAAAGAAACTTAAAATCGTCCCTATGCTTTCTAGACATATATACATATGTAAACAAAAGAAATCAAGAACTTCTATCTTACTTAAACATTTCTAAGCAAATATTCTATACTGAAAATAATAAGAAAAGTATAAAAGAAAACTTAAATACTTTCTTACTTGAAGACGACAAGGATGGTGCTGATGTGTGATGCTGGAGAATGGGAACTGCTCTGATACCAACTGTAACGACCACCCTTCTTACTACTACCACTCTCTAAGGATGATCGTTACTTAACTACTAACCCTACTTAACCGGTATGATTAAAAATCACATGGAAACCCTACTGAAAAATTTCGGTAGAGTCTCCCCTGTACCGGTGACCATATTCAACAATACATGCAATATATACTCAGCCACAAGCGGCTGGAACACATATCAATCAACCACGCAGTTAAATAAGTATCAAACACACAAATATCTACTTACTAAACTGAAATCATCCTACATGCAATCTAAACAGAGTAATCTCAAATGACATGAACTTAAAATACAACTCAAATGTTTACAATAACTAAAATGCGGAAACTAAAATTAACACTTCTTTCCTAGTCCCAAGGCTTCCATAGTCCTGGCATCACACTGTAACGCCCCGCCCCTCCTGCTAAGGGGATGGGGGTTACTTAGACATACATACCTACTTACTACAGCGGAAGTCTTACTTAGAGAATTTAAAAAACTTTTCCTTACTTTAAAATCACCATGGACACAAAAAAAAAAAAAAAAAAACCACATAGCATACTTAACATGATTTTTGAGTCATAATACCCAAACACATACTTAATGTCATGGAGTCATAAATTAATAACATAAACATGACATATTTCTTATTTAACAAAAGCAGGTCTTTCCCTTTAGCCAAGCCACTACCACACACATCCTTCTAGCCCATCCTGTTGCTCCCCTAGTTCATCCATTCCTTGCCTTTATCTGTGGTACAAGAAAGTAAGCTGTGAGCACTCATGGCTCAGTAAGTTCCTTTCCTACTCACAAAAACCGTATAGCATATCAAAATCACAAGTCAAAATGCATGGAGACAAATTTATCATATCAAGCAGCATATCATGGCATATCGTAACATAATCATCATAAAGTATCATGGCATATTCTAACATGAACATCAAATGTATCCTGACATAGCATAACATCATCATAAATATCATGGCATAATCATAAAGTATATGCAAGGTGAATTCCTAAACATGTATCATGAAACATATGCAACATGTCTTTTGAAAACTTATAATATACATACTTAAACATAATCTCAACATGATTAGGGCCCCGGCTTGTACCACATACATAAATGCGCGCGTCCTATGTAGGTCCAAGGTAGCAAGTCTTGAACCCTACAAGGCATACATACTAGGCCCGTTTCTTAGTCCATCGACCTAGGGGCACTTAGGAGCTCATCCCTAACGAGACCCGTTTCTTAGTCCATCGACCCCGGGGCGCTTATGGAGCCCACCCTTGGTACAAGCCATACATAAAGTAAAGTAGCATGTCATACATATCATAGTTCTTATCATTTCATGCATATCATATTTCTTAACATATCATAAAACATGCATATTTGGGCACACAACACATGCATGGATCATAAGTATACATAATGAACATGTCATTTATCATATCATAAAGCATGCATATTTGGGCACACAGCACATGCATGGATCATAAGCATACATAATGAACATGTCATTTATCATATCATAAAGCATGCATAATTGGGCACATAACACATGCATGGATCATAAGCATACATAATGAACATATCACCTATCATAGAAAGTCATAATCATACATGAAATCATTAAATAACATCTCTTAATTCATAACATAGCATGTGAGGCACATCTAGGTCACTAAACCTATTATGGCCGAAAGTTCAAGAGTAGGGACATGAACTCTAGACAACATACAAACATAATAATCTCAGATAACTTCACATCCTATCATAAGAAAGATCATAAGCATGTTAACCTAAATTTTAAGCCCTCCTAGGTTTCTAATTCTTTCATGGCCGAAACCTTCATGAAGAGCAAACAAGTTCTAAGCAACATGCAAACATGTAAACCCTAAACCCATATCATATCATATTTCATAAGGACAACTTGAGCATGTTTAGTTTGGGTTCTAAGTTCCCTTATCATGGCCGAACCCTAGCAAGCCTCATTCTAGGTTACAAGTAGCATGAAAGTGTTGAACCTTAAGCCAATATCCTACACATTTCTTGAGGAACATCATAAGCACATTTGGTTCAAGTTCCAAACTTCCTAAGCCCATTAATTTAAGGTGGCCGAAACATGTTAAGCATGGAAACTAGGTTTATAGTGGCATAAGAGCATGGAAACCACAAACACATTTCATAGCATTTATTACAAGAAACATCATGAGCATATCTAAGTTGGGTTCTAAGTTTCCCTAGGCCTTTAGACCAATAGTGGCTGAAACATGTGAGGCATAGATTTGTTTTTCATGTGACCTAAAAGCATGGAAACCCTACACAATTTTCATGGCATCATTACAAGAAACAACATGAGTAAACTTAGTTTAAAATCTAAGCATCCTAGCCTTAAAACTTTGTGTGGCCGAAAGTCATATGTAACCAAATTTCTATGTAACAAGCAAACATAAGAACATCAAACTAGTTTCTTATCATTTCATCAAGAAGGTCATGAGCATCTTAGACTTGTTTTAAACTTTCCTAGGCCTCAAATCTCAACATGGCCGAATCTTCATAAGCATGAAATAGAGTTCAAACCAACATACAATCATGGGCATAACATTTTAGCTTCATATCTTGTCTTAGGAAAAATCATAGCATGCTTAGTTTTAGGTTTAAAGCTCTCCTAGGCCTTTAGTTCTTCCATGGCCAAATATTCATGAGCATGAAAATGGAGTTTCAATCAACATACAAGTAAGAGAAAAAGTTAACAACACCATTATCATAGGGTACATAACACAAGAACAAGGGAGCATGTTTAGTTTGAGTCTTAAGCTTACCTAGTCCTCTTGTTTATGCTTGGCCGAGAGTCTAAGGTTCATGGATCTAAGTTCTCATTAATCATTCTAGCATGGAAACATTAGATTAACCTCCTACATAAGATACATGTCACAAGAAATATAATAAGCATATCTAGTTTAAAATTTCTTAGACTCTTCCTTTTGTCTTGGCCGAAATTTCCATGAAGCAACCCTAGGTTTTTAAGCAATCTATCTTCATGAAAACCATATGCTCTATTGTACCACAGGTGAGGGGAAGCTTACCTAGTGTTCACTTGTTGATCCTTAAGGAAATGGTACCCTTGGTGAAGAGGAAGAAGAGAGCTTCTTCTTCTAGCACTCCTTTTGATTTCTCTTGCTTGGAAGGGTACACCTTGAAGGCTCCTTCTTGAAATTTAGTTTTCTCTTAGAGAGAAAACCTAAACTTGGCTTTTGGAGATGAGGGAGGAGAGCTCTAGTTTTGGCAATGGTGAGGAAGAAGGAAGAAAATGAAATCCTTTCCTCTCTTTCCTTTTTATGCTAAGTAGGTGGAAGAAACAAAGATGAACTTTGCTTCCCTTTCTCTTTAATTCATTTATATCCTTTCCTAATGAAAATATGTCCCCATTCATCTCGAGCTCCCTTAATTCTTCTCATCCTCACTCTCTTAATTCCCACGAAAAATAGAGAGAAAAGAGAAAAAAAGAAAAGACAACTTGTCTTTTGCTTATTCCTTTTCTTAACCAAGAGGTAAACAAGAGGAAGAAAGCTACTTGATTTTCTCTTGTTCCCTTACTTAATTATATCCTCACTTTTAACTACAATTCCCATCATTTTCCATTCATATGTTATTCATTATCCTAGTGGTTATCATACAAATTTTATTTCTATCCTTTGTGAGAGGTCCAAGGTTCAAACCTTCACCTCTCTTTTTATTTCTCTTATTTCTTTTTCTTTTGATTCTTCTTACTTTTATGCTCTAAAGCAAATAACATCCATATACTTATCTTATAATTTCGTGGGTGTTACAGTACCCCATACCTCATTGAAAGTTCGTCCTCGAACTTTAAAATAGCTCCGGATACTTTTGTTTCATATCATCTTCTCGTTCCCTCGTGGCTTCTTCGTACTGTTGATTTTGCCATAGGACCTTTACTAAGGGTACTTCTTTGTTCCTTAGTCTTTTGATGTCTCGATCCAATATCTGAATTGGTCGGCACTCGTAGGTTAGGTCCTCTTGCACTTGTACCGTCTGTGGTTCGATCACTTGGTCCGTGTTCGGAATACATTTCTTCAGCATCGAAACGTGGAACACGTTATGAATGGCTGACATCTCTTGAGGCAGCTCTATTTCATATGCTATCTTGCTGATTCTTTTTAGAACCTGGTATGGTCCCACATAGCGCGGGCTTAGCTTTCCCTTCTTACCGAACCTCATTACTCCCTTCATAGGAGCTACCTTGAGGAATACTGAGTCTCCAACACTGAACTCCAATAGCCTTCGTCGCTTATCCGCATAATTCTTCTGTCGACTTTGAGCAGTTTCTATTCTTTGGCGGATATTCTGTATAACACGGGTGGTGTTATCGATAAGCTCCGTTTGAAATCCCATCTCTTTCTTTTCCCTGCCTTCGTACCAACATATAGGTGATCTACATTTCCTACCATACAGAGCCTCATAGGGTGCCATCCCAATAGTAGCCTGGTAGCTATTGTTGTAAGCGAATTCTGCTAAGCATAAATATCGACACCAGCTTCCTTTGAAGTCCAAGGCACAAGCCCATAGCATGTCTTCTAGCACCTGGTTCACCCTCTCTGTCTGTCCGTCGATTTGAGGGTGGAAGGCAGTACTGAATAATAGCTTTGTGCCAAGAGCCCTCTGAACACATTCCCAAAAATGAGAAACAAAACGACCATCTCTGTCAGAGATGATGGTCTTAGGGGTCCCATGTAATCTAATAATTTCCTTGACATATAATTGAGCCAGTTGCTCAATTGAATGAGTCATCTTAATTGCCAGAAAGTGGGCGGATTTGGTTAGTCTATCCACGATTACCCATATAGCGTCATAGCCGTTTGTTATCTTGGGTAAACCTGAAATAAAGTCCATAGAGATATCCTCCCATTTCCATTATGGAATTTGGACAGGCTGCAGTAATCCTCCAGGCCTCTGGTGTTCTTCTTTAACCCTCTGACAGGTCAGGCAGGCACTGATGTACTGAGCCACATCTCTTTTCATACCGGACCACCAGAATTTCTTTTTCAAATACTGGTACATTTTAGTGGATCCCGGGTGCATTGTATAGGGCGTTGAATGAGCTTCTTCTAAAATCTTCCTTCGCAACTTGGGATCCTCGGGAATACATAATCGATCTCTGAGGTATAATATTCCACTGTCCGCGGTACAAAATCCATCATTCTTTCCTTCTAAGATCTCTTGTTTAATCCTTTGGAGACTTTGGTCACTGGTTTGCTTCTCTAATATATTGTCGAATAGGGTGGGTGCTATGGTCAGGGTGGAGAGTCGCCCGGACATAGCCTCGACCCCATGACACGAAATGTTTCTCGGTTTCCCGATAGATTCGACCACTGGTTTGCCTTCAGTATTAAATAAAACTTTAGCATGTTGGTTAGAGATAGGCGGCTGACCTGTAACGACAGTAGAGGCGTTCGCCACATCTTCACTGGCAAGCGCGAAAACCCTGGCATTCGTCGTCGCTGGCGGGGCTTCCAATCTCCCTTGGCTGATCGAAGTCCCTTCTATAGCAGTTTGCATCTGGTGTAGCTGTGAAGGGCCACTCCTGCTCTGATTGTTCTGCTGGAATGGTGCCTGAAACTGAGTAGGACAGTCTCTGGCCAAATGTCCTTCTTGTCCGCAATTATAGCATTTTCTTGTACCTTTGTGACATAATCCGGAATGAAGCTTCCCACAAATAGAACACTGGGGGTATCTCGGTTGCTTATTCACTGACCCACTTTTTGCATTGTCCCACTGCTTTCTTTTTCCGGTAGAAGTTCCTTTCCAGCCTGGTTTGGTACTCTGGGGTCTCTGTCCTTCGGCTCGTGTCTGACTTTTATTCTCATTCATTGCTTTCTGATAATGTTCCGTAATTAGTGCACTGCTGACTAATTCCTCTGTAGTCTGCAGTCTATTAACTCCGCCGGCCACGTTCAGTGCTATCTCGGGTCAAAGCATCTTCAGCATCAGTCTGACCCTTTCTCTTTCTGTACGAACTAATTCGGGACAAAGGCGTGCCAGACGGTTGAAGCGCTTTACTGCTTCGTTCACTGATAAGTCACCTTGCCGGAACTCGGTGAACTCGTCGTAATGCCGGTTCGTCACTTGCATATGGAAGAACTCTTCAAAGAACTCTGTCTCGAAGTCTGTCCAATTCATCAGATTAATTTGTCTCTTAGCTTTAACTCTTTCCCACCACATTCTCGCATCTCCGGAGAAGCAGAAAGATACGCATTTGATCTTCTCTGATTCGGGCCAGTCCAGTAGTTCCACTGTGCTTTCTACTGTCTTGAACCAGGCCTGGGCATCCCACGGCTCGCAAGTACCCGAGAAGTTCTCCGGCTTCAGCCTCATCCACTGTATCAAGTAGGTATCCTGTCGAACCCCTGGGGCAGGGGCTACCGGTGGTACTGGTGCAACCATTGGTATGACGGGCACTGCATTCTGATTTACTGGCGGGGTGATAGGAGTTCCTTGTTGACCCATCAAAGTCGTGATCAACTGTTGTTGTTCCGTGATCTGACGTTGGAGGTCGGTAACTACCTGAGTCAGATCTGGTGGAGTTACTGTCTCGTCAGCTCGGGTAGTACGTCTCCTAGCCATACTTATCTTCATTAAATAGCAACAAATTATCGTTATTCCTATTTGACTGTGATAAGGTCATTACTATTCCTATCCTATCATCATGCATACCTAAACTAAATCAAAGACTAAGTAAACATGCATAATATTAAAGCATCAAAACAAAATTAAATTAAGCATATAGAATCTTACTTGGAGCGGCAGGATGGAGGCTTGACATGTGTGTAGTGAAAAGGCTAACCTGGCTCTGATACCAAACTGTAACGCCCTGCCCCTCCTGCTAAGGGGACGAGGGTTACTTAGACATACATACCTACTTACTACAGCGGAAGTCTTACTTAGAGAATTTAAAAAACTTTTCCTTACTTTAAAATCACCATGGACACAAAAAAAAAAACCACATAGCATACTTAACATGATTTTTGAGTCATAATACTCAAACACATACTTAATGTCATGGAGTCATAAAGTAATAACATAAACATGGCATATTTCTTATTTAACAAAAGCAGGTCTTTCCCTTTAGCCAAGCCACTACCACACACATCCTTCTAGCCCATCCTGCTGCTCCCCTAGTTCATCCATTCCTTGCCTTTATCTGTGGTACAAGAAAGTAAGCTGTGAGCACTCATGGCTCAGTAAGTTCCTTTCCTACTCACAAAAACCGTATAGCATATCAAAATCACAAGTCAAAATGCATGGAGACAAATTTATCATATCAAGCAGCATATCATGGCATATCGTAACATAATCATCATAAAGTATCATGGCATATTCTAACATGAACATCAAATGTATCCTGACATAGCATAACATCATCATAAATATCATGGCATAATCATAAAGTATATGCAAGGTGAATTCCTAAACATGTATCATGAAACATATGCAACATGTCTTTTGAAAACTTATAATATACATACTTAAACATAATCTCAACATGATTAGGGCCCCGGCTTGTACCACATACATAAATGCGCGCGTCCTATGTAGGTCCAAGGTAGCAAGTCTTGAACCCTACAAAGCATACATACTAGGCCCGTTTCTTAGTCCATCGACCTAGGGGCACTTAGGAGCTCATCCCTAACGAGGCACGTTTCTTAGTCCATCGACCCCGGGGCGCTTATGGAGCCCACCCTTGGTACAAGCCATACATAAAGTAAAGTAGCATGTCATACATATCATAGTTCTTATCATTTCATGCATATCATATTTCTTAACATATAATAAAACATGCATATTTGGGCACACAGCACATGCATGGATCATAAGCATACATAATGAACATGTCATTTATCATATCATAAAGCATGCATATTTGGGCACACAGCATATGCATGGATCATAAGCATACATAATGAACATGTCATTTATCATATCATAAAGCATGCATAATTGGGCACATAGCACATGCATGGATCATAAGCATACATAATGAACATATCACCTATCATAGAAAGTCATAATCATACATGAAATCATTAAATAACATCTCTTAATTCATAACATAGCATGTGAGGCACATCTAGGTCACTAAACCTATTATGGCCGAAAGTTCAAGAGTAGGGACATGAACTCTAGACAACATACAAACATAATAATCTCATGATAACTTCACATCAAATCATAAGAAAGATCATAAGCATGTTAACCTAAATTTTAAGCCCTCCTAGGTTTCTAATTCTTTCATGGCCGAAACCTTCATGAAGAGCAAACAAGTTCTAAGCAACATGCAAACATGTAAACCCTAAACCCATATCATATCATATTTCATAAGGACAACTTGAGCATGTTTAGTTTGGGTTCTAAGTTCCCTTATCATGGACGAACCCTAGCAATCCTCATTCTAGGTTACAAGTAGCATGAAAGTGTTGAACCTTAAGCCAATATCCTACACATTTCTTGAGGAACATCATAAGCACATTTGGTTCAAGTTCCAAACTTCCTAAGCCCATTAATTTAAGGTGGCCGAAACATGTTAAGCATGGAAACTAGGTTTCTAGTGGCATAAGAGCATGGAAACCACAAACACATTTCATAGTATTTATTACAAGAAGCATCATGAGCATATCTAAGTTGGGTTCTAAGTTTCCCTAGGCCTTTAGACCAAAAGTGGCCGAAACATGTGTGGCATAGATTTGTTTTTCATGTGGCCTAAAAGCATGGAAACCCTACACAATTTTCATGGCATCATTACAAGAAACAACATGAGTAAACTTAGTTTAAAATCTAAGCATCCTAGCCTTAAAACTTTGTGTGGCCGAAAGTCATATGTAACCAAATTTCTATGTAACAAGCAAACATAAGAACATCAAACTAGTTTCTTATCATTTCATCAAGAAGGTCATGAGCATCTTAGACTTGTTTTAAACTTTCCTAGGCCTCAAATCTCAACATGGCCGAATCTTCATAAGCATGAAATAGAGTTCAAACCAACATACAATCATGGGCATAACATTTTAGCTTCATATCTTGTCTTAGGAAAAATCATAGCATGCTTAGTTTTAGGTTTAAAGCTCTCCTAGGCCTTTAGTTCTTCCATGGCCAAATATTCATGAGCATGAAAATGGAGTTTCAATCAACATACAAGTAAGAGAAAAAGTTAACAACACCATTATCATAGGGTACATAACACAAGAACAAGGGAGCATAATTAGTTTGAGTCTTAAGCTTACCTAGTCCTCTTGTTCATGCTTGGCCGAGAGTCTAAGGTTCATGGATCTAAGTTCTCATTAATCATTCTAGCATGGAAACATTAGATTAACCTCCTACATAAGATACATGTCACAAGAAATATAATAAGCATATCTAGTTTAAAATTTCTTAGACTCTTCCTTTTGTCTTGGCCGAAATTTCCATGAAACAACCCTAGGTTTATAAGCAATCTATCTTCATGAAAACCATATGAGCTATTGTACCACAGGTGAGGGGAAGCTTACCTAGTGTTCACTTGTTGTTCCTTAAGGAAATGGTACCCTTGGTGAAGAGGAAGAAGAGAGCTTCTTCTTCTAGCACTCCTTTTGATTTCTCTTGCTTGGAAGGGTACACCTTGAAGGCTCCTTCTTGAAATTTAGTTTTCTCTTAGAGATTAAACCTAAACTTGGCTTTTGGAGATGAGGGAGGAGAGCTCTAGTTTCGGCAATGGTGAGGAAGAAGGAAGAAAATGAAATCCTTTCCTCTCTTTCCTTTTTATGCTAAGTAGGTGGAAGAAACAAAGATGAACTTTGCTTCCCTTTCTCTTTAATTCATTTATATCCTTTCCTAATGAAAATATGTCCCCATTCATCTCGAGCTCCCTTAATTCTTCTCATCCTCACTCTCTTAATTCCCACGAAAAATAGAGAGAAAAGAGAAAAAAAGAAAAGACAACTTGTCTTTTGCTTATTCCTTTTCTTAACCAAGAGGTAAACAAGAGGAAGAAAGCTACTTGATTTTCTCTTGTTCCCTTACTTAATTATATCCTCACTTTTAACTACAATTCCCATCATTTTCCATTCATATGTTATTCATTATCCTAGTGGTTATCATACAAATTTTATTTCTATCCTTTGTGAGAGGTCCAAGGTTCAAACCTTCACCTCTCTTTTTATTTCTCTTATTTCTTTTTCTTTTGATTCTTCTTACTTTTATGCTCTAAAGCAAATAACACCCATATATTTATCTTATAATTTCGTGGGTGTTACACACACATCCTTCGAACACCTCCTTGTCGTCTTCCTTTCTATGTCTTTTCCTTTCCTGTATCTGCAGTAAGAGGAAGTGTAATCTATAAGCAAAATTTGCTTAGTAAGCGCTAACTAACTCACAAAATCATGAATGTGCATGTATACGAAAAGAACTTGAAACTATATGCTCTAAAAAGAAATAAAGCATAAATATAACTGCTCATGTCAAACTAATAGCAAAGAAAAGCTAAGGAATCTACTCATGTAAGTCTAATAGCTAATCATGCTACTCATCTAATAGGTAAACATGGAAACTACTCATCCACCAGATAAACATGGTAGAATAAAGAACTAAACTTACTGATAGTTAGAACTATATGAAACTTATTTCATTTGTTCTAACTTAATCTTCAATACTTTATGTTTATGTAAAACTCGTTTTACTTGTTCAAAAACTTATACTTATAATACTTCAAAATAATAATCAACTTCTCTTGGGCCTGGCAACTGTGCTTTTACTTTTGTAACGACCCGACCCATTTGGCGGACCATTTGGCGACCCTCGGGTCGTCGACCGTCGACCGTCGTCCGTGCCGTTACTACTAGGTTATCTAAACCTAGGGACGACTATGGGAGCCCAACCCAAGGACAACTGAAAGTCCAGCACAGTGCCACTGATAAAAGTAAAATACTTGTTATCTTTTAATACTTCTATATAATGCCTCGGCATTTTCTTTAGCACCTTGTGTGTCAAAATCCCTAAAGTCTTGACTTTGGGATCTACTTAAGGCCTTGGCCTTTTCTTTCTTTTTCTTTATCTTTCTTATACTTTTCTTAAACTCAAAGTACATAATACTTAACAAGATATGCACTATGATACTTAACAAAAATTGCACTATTAATATATGAAAGAATTCAAGCTTGGTACGGTGACAAAAGAAATCAAACCGCATGCTAGAATAAAGAGACTTAAATCTGTACACTTGAATGAATGTAGCAAGGAAACATATCTAGACCTCACGCTCAGATACAACAAAAAGAAATTCTGAAATGGAAACTTCACTACTCGACCAATGGATCAAAACTGCTATGCTAAACAATTCAAGATCTACAAATGCTAGACAACTCAAAAACTGAAATGCTAAAATAAATCAAAATCAAAAATGCTTAACAATCAAAAACTGTAGTGCTAACAATTCAAAGTCTATAATGCTAACAATTCAAAATATGCTAAGCTAACAATCAAATATTTGCAATGCAAGCTCTAAAACTAGTATAGGACTAATGGGCTGTTCTTGTTCATCATATAGCACATTCCATTCATACATCCCTAGGCAATGAACGTAATCTGCACATATCCTACTTGCAATTAAACATGAACATTTCTAGTATAGAACCTTTGCTTAAGGATCTTATCTCCATTCACCTCTTAATCATGCTCATTTTCATAATTTAGAGGAACTCTACGTTTAGCAGTAAAAACATGTAACACAAAGGTAGACCAAAACTGAATTAAGCACCTAAGTCAATACCTGCTATGGAAAAACAGAGACACTGCAAGAAATTCCTAAGACCTCACAAGGAGCATTTAACTATATTGAAATCAACTCACTGCCTACTAAATCTATCCACGAAAATCACAGCTGACTCGTAAGAAACCAAAAATCATCATCAAATTTAAATCCAATCCAACCACACTATCCTGAAATTCCAAAACTCACGGAGAACATGAAACCACCATAGAAACACACTAAATCCACCAAATCAATTCCCGATAACCACACAGAACCACTATAGTTCGGTGATCCAACAAGATCAAATTGAACCCAAACAAAACCACTACGATTCAGTGAAAACAAAACCCTATCTCAACTTCCTACAAGAACTCACGGTAGCAACATGGCAGCGAGTTCACAACATGCTTCACAAATCAAAAGACACTAGGAAACATCAATCGAATCCGGAACCACTCTTACCGCAGGTGAGTAAGCGACTTACCTTGCTGTTCTTGAGCTTACTACCGAAGGAGAAAGGCAGCTCTAGGGTTTCCGAGATACTTGAGTTCCCGGTTCCTCCTCGTGCCCACAAGCTCTCCTCGACGAGAGGATCACAATGGTGTAGAAAACTCTCGGCTTTGATCCTAGGCCGGCTGCCGGAGACCAAAACCCAGCTCCTTCTTCGCCGTCGCCCGAGCAGAAGCGCCGCACGCAGACGGAATCGGGAGGAGGGAAAAAGATTAGGTTTAGGTCACGGGAAAATTAAGCCTTAAGTTTCTCTTTTAAATTCCCAGATTCCATTAACTTCCTTAAATAAAATTTCCTACCTTTTCTAAACAGAACCGGTGGCTGGATCACTTGGTCAGCCGGGATTTGACCGAGCCAAAGGCCGCAGGTTCAAATCCCCAGCCGAGCCTTTTATTCTCTTTTTATTCTGCTATTAACTATTTATTACTTAAATACAATTCGACCCTTATTTGATCAAGTAATAATTGCTAGCCCAGTTGGTTAGCCGGGTTTTGCTCGGGTCAGGGGTTGCCGGTTCAAGCCTCAGCTTGGACATTTTTTGTCGAAACTTCTTTCGTTTAGTAAAAATACCAAACGACCTCCAAAAATTACATAAAAATATTTTATAAATTCCTAAAAATCTCTTGAATTTTTCTAAAGCATTTCTAGATTTTAATAAGGTCTTTTAGGACTCCAAATCGTGAAATTTGGGGTGTTACAGAACAAACCAACTTGAATCTTCATCAAATGTAGTCGTCTATTCTTTTGAAGATCAATCCAGAAAGCATGCCTAAAGACTTCCTCAATTCTAAACTGCAAGACTTCCTCAATTCTGTACAAACACAATCAGAAAGTGTGCCTAAAGACTTCCTCAATTCTATATAAACACAATCCGAAAGCAAGGAAGGAGGGCTAAATCCCAATCTACTCAATTCTAAACTACAAGGCTAAAATCTAAGCTACTGTGATGAGATCTTCATTAAAGACTTCCTCAAAACTTATCATATCGTGTAAAGAACATCTTTAACCCAACAGAACCTTACAAATCTACAAAGGAATATACTTGAAACCTCTTAATCTACACCAGAAATTTCCACAAGCAAGGAAAGAACTAAAATGTTTCTTATCTTCTAATTCTTTTAATATAGAATGTCTTGGCATTTCTTCAAGCAATTGGCGTGCTGCTAATCCCAAATTCTGAAATTAGAGATCCTATCAAGACCTTGGTCTTTTCTTACTTATAGCTACTCATAATCCTCCGAAACTAAGACTATCTGTTCATGATACATGTATAAATAACAAAAATCAAAACTGATGGTTTACTGAAAATTCTGGAACTGAAACCCACTAAAAAATCCGAATCTGAATTGCTTAAATTACACGATAAGGAGACCTAAAACTGCAGGTTAACACAAGAAAACAACAACAGATCTAACAACATGGTTAACAAAAGTTACTCCCACATAGAATTCCATAGGGAATCAAAAGTTCTGCACTTCTACTAATTATAGAACACGCCTACTGCCAAACAAAAGAAGTGAATGCTCATTGAAATAAAACTGCACTGCTATAAGAGAAAACTTTCATAAACCTCATTCGTGCATCATCATGACAACTAAACCTCTATAATAGAATTTAAACCAAGCCTTAAAGAATCTAAAACTTGGAAGTTCTACTCTATATATTGAGATTGCAAATTTCTCTAACTTCTAAGGGTAAACATGAAACAACTTGTAATGCACATTGTGATAACTATATAACTTCTAAAATAGAATTTTAGGACTACCCATATGGATCTAAAACCTACAAGTTCTAAATTTATTGGGAACATAAATAATTATCTAACTTCCACGTAAAGGTGAGGAAGGAACCTAAATCATGGTATCATCTTCTTAAAAACACAAAGGACATAAGGTTCCATAAACATCCCAAATTATTCATATAAATTGACCAATTCCTATTAGACAAAACTTACTAGATCACATATAATCCTACCAATTTATTTCTTTATTTCATATGACAAGCAAAACCTCCTTAGCTTTGTCTAGGTCTCTAATAACAAGATCAGTAGCAACTATGCTTATAAGATTGAGATTAATGGGTTACCAGGAGGCAAGCAACTAAATGTCAATCCACTTTCAAGAACTAAACTAAAAATCTAAAATCTGAACCATTTCCTGCCCATTGTCTAGCAACAAAAACCCAAATCTGCAGGGTTACATATAATCCGATCATGCCCATTAGGGTAGCAAAGAAAACCTAAATTTGAGATGCTGATCATAGGGTTTTAAAATGAAATACTAATCATAAGAGCTGTGGAATGAAATGTTTACGACAAGGGCTGTAGAATACGACTACATGGCTGATCTAATGGCAGCATGCTTCAACATGATCTACACTGGAATTTAAACCATAAGCTCAAACTGAAACTAAATCTTTTCTCATGTTTAATACCACAGCAAGAAGACAAAAAGAAACCAGTAGCTACAACAATTATTCCTCATATCATGTGCTACGGCAGTGAAGAGGAAAACCCAATTGCTACAACAATTACTCTTCATGCTCATAAAAAAGGAAATTCTGAAATTTAACTACACGGCACAACCAATGGATAAAAACTGAGATCCGAACACTTCTAGAACTAATTATCCATGCTAATTCAAACCCCTTCTCTTCTTCTTAAAGAACTCACGGCAGGAAACTTCTAAATCATCCTTCTTTACGGCATAATCCAAAAAAAAACAGTAGAGACACCAAACCGAACTCAACAACTCAAACCAAAGAAAGAATCAACAAACAGGAATTAAAATCCCTAGCAGCAAGCTTCAAAAATCAACACAGCAGCAAGCTTCAGAAATCATGAACACAAAGATCCGAAGCCTCAATTCACAACAACAAGGGCAGAAAATCTCGAAACTACTCTTACTGCAGGTGAGTGAGCAACATACCATGCAATTTCTTGGACTTACAGCTGAAGAGGGATCCCTTCGGAGAACAACATGAGGACCTCTCCTCGACATGAGGACCACCACCCCGTGAAGAAACCCTTCTTGTGCTCACGACCTTCTTGTGAGATGAAGATCTCGATCCCTTCTTGTGCTCACAACCTCTCCTCGACATGAGGACCACCACCCCGTGAAGAAACCCTCGGAGAACAACCTCGCCGGCCGCTGGAGCGCCCGAGAAGGAGAACAACACCGTCGGGAGAGAAGGGTGAGGAAAGGACTCGGTCTCGGGAAAAATTAAGTCCTCTTTTCTTATAACTAGGGTTTCATCATCAACTATACCTTAAATATATTTCTCCCCTTCTTAAATTAGCAAAGCCCGCTGGCACAGTTGGTTGGCTGCGTTTTGCTTAAAGCGTGGCTCGCGAGTTCGAATCTCGGCTGCAACCATTTTTTCTTCCTATTTATTTCCTATTCATTAACTACTGCTTAAATAGAATATTTCTCCTTATTTAATAAGAAACACCTGCTGGAATAGTTGGCTAGCTGGATTCGGTTAAGGCTCGGTTCAGGTCCGAGGTCCACGGTTCGAATCTTGACTTGAACATTTTTTTTTGTCGAAACTTCCTTCGTTTAGTAAAAATATCAAACGACCTCCAAAAATTGCATAAATATACTCTAAAAATTTCTAAAAATCCCTAGAATATTTCTATAGCATTTTTAAATATTTTTAAATTACTTTTAGGACTCTAATTGAGGAAATTTGGGTTGTTATAATTCCCCATACCTTATAAAAAGTTCATCCTCGAACTTAGAATAATTCCAAATATTTCTATCTCATACCGTCCTCACGCTCCTAAGTAACTTTCTCGTGCTTCTGGTTCTAAATGACTTTCACTAATGGTACTCTTTGTTCCTTAGTCTCTTAACTTCTCGGTCCTCTATCATTCATATCGCATCGTACCCATTCATGGTCCTTGGAAGGCCTGTTATAAAGTCTCTGGAGACCATAGGTGCATTAGTCACACCAAATGGCATGACTACAAATTTGTAGTGTCCATATCTGGTCCTGGAAACTGTTCTGGGTATATCACTTCCTTTCACTTCCAACTGATGGTACCTAAAGCGCAGGTCTATTTTAGAGAACACTGTTGCCCCCTTTTAGCTGATCAAATAGATTATCTATTCTAGGAAAAAGGCACTTGTCCTTAACTGTTACTTCGCTCAGCGCTCTAAAATCTATGCACATCCGCATAGACCGTCTTTCTTCTTAACGAACAACACTGGAGTTCCCCGGGGTGAATGACTAGGGCGGATGAAACCCTTGTCAAGTAGCTCCTGAAATTGTTCTTGTAACTCTTTTAGCTCTGCTAGAGAAATTCGGTACAGAGCTTTTGAAATTGGGCTAGTGTCAGGAACCAATTCAATTTCAAACTCCACTTCTCTGTTGGGAGGTAGTCCAAGTAGCTCTTCTGGGGAATACCTCCGGATACTCGCAGACTATCCGAACTTCCTCCTGCTTGGGTCTTTCTTGTTCTTCTGTACTCATAATGTACGCAAGAAAACCAGTACATCCTTTAGCTAACATCTGGTGAGTTGTTAGGGAGGAGAGGAATTTCTGGGTCTTCCTGTTTGGTACTCCCGTGAACTCAAAGGATGGTTCACCTTCTGAATTCTATAAACTCTTCATAATGCTTATTGGTGATCCGTTGGTGGAAGAATTCTTCGTGAAACTCTGTCTCAGAGTCAGTCCAGCTCATCTGATTGACTACTCTCTTGCTCTTAACTCTCTCTCTCTCACCACATACGAGCATTTCCTGATAGACAGAAAGAGTCACACTTGACCTTCTCGTCTTCTGGACAGTCAAGAAGCTCCATGGTGCTCTCCAGTGTCTTGAACCAAGCCTGAGCATCCCTGGGCTCAGTTGTGCCTGAGAAACTTTCTGGCTTCAGCTTCAGCCACTGTATCAGGTATGCTTCTTGTCTGCTAGGTGTTGTGGCGACTTCCAGGGCGGCTAGTGGAACTTCAGTCACCACTAGAGTCTCCACATTGATGGTTGGAGGAGTGGGAGGAACTGGCTGCTGATTGGCCATCAAATTGGCAATCACTTGTTGCTGCTCTACTACTTGTCTCTGGAGTTGGCAACAACTTCAGAGAGATTGGGCTCAGTTGATCTAAGCTCTTCATTCTCCTGATCTTGGTTCTCAGTATGAACAGTACGAGGACGTCCTTTTCTTGACATCTAATTATGCAAAGGAAAAGACTTGGTATCTTCTCTATCCTTTCTAAAGATACTTATGTATATGAATAAAAGAGAAACGAAACTTCTATCTTACTAAAGCGCATATAAGCAAATACTCTATACTGCAAATAATAAAGAAAGCATAAAAAGAAAACTTAAATACTTTCTTACTTGAAGACGGCAAGGATGATGCTGATGTGTGTGATACTGGAGAATGAAACCTCGCTCTGATACCAACTGTAACGACCACCCTTCTTACAACTCTACTACTCTCTAAGGTGATCGTTACTTAACTATTAACTCTACTTAACAGGTGTGATCGAAACCACGAGGAATCCCTACCGAAAAATTTCGGCAGAGTCTCCCCTGTACCGGTGACCATAAACATCAATACATACACAGTATACACAGCCACAGGTGGCTGGAACATATATCAAACACCCACGCAGTTCATATATAATCAAAATAACCAACTTTTGAAAAACACGATAAAACAATCCAAATGACATGGAACTCAAAATACATTTTTAATGTTTATTAATCACTACAATGTGGAAAACTCAACAACATCCCAAGTCTCTCCCATAGTCCTGGCATCACACACCATCCACACCACCTCGTCATCTTCCTTTATCTGCAGTAAGAGGAAATGCAAACTATAAGCAAAATGCTTAGTAAGCGCTATCTAACTCACAAAAACTCGATAAGCATGTGAATATACTGAAAACTAAAACTGAATGCTCAAAAGGAAAACTACTCATGCTCATCTACTAGTAAAAGAAACAAACATACTGAAATGCTAAACATTTAAAGCTACTCATGCTCTTCTAATAGCAAAGAACAGTAAACTAATCTAAATAACATGCTAGCATAAAAGAAAACTCAACTTGCTGATTTTAAAACAAAGTGAAACTTATTTCATTTATTCTAAACTTATTCTTTATTTCACTTGTTTAAAACTTATTCTTTAATACTTTATACTTAGATAAAACTTGTTTTACTTGTTCAAAAACTTATACTTATAATACTTCAAAATAGTAATCAACTTCTCTTGGGCCTAGGCTTAGTACCATCTTATGCGCGTTCCCTAATAGGTTGGGGTAGCGAGCCACCAATCCTAAAAGAGCATACCTTGGTCTACCAGGGCCAAGACTTTGGAATTGTACACCTGGATTTGTTTAACAACAACCTTGCGAAGTTGGGTACTAGCCTCTTCTTAAAAGTAAAATACTTATAATCTTAATTACTTCTTCCTTAAATGCCTTGGCATTTTAATAGGCACCTTGTGTGCCAAAATCCCTAAAGTCTTGACTTTGGGATCTACTTAAGGTCTTGGCCTTTTCTTTCTTTTCTTTATCTTTCTTATACTTTTCTTAAACCCAAAATACTGTTAGGGTATTTTTTTCCATATGCATCTATAAGAGAAATCAAGTAAGTAACACACAATCATGCATATTGAAGTAGCAAATAAACTCAAATATGTATGCTTAAACAAATTCTAAAACTATAATTCTTAACCAAAATATGTACTATGATACTTAACAAAAATCTGCACTATACTAAGCTTAACAAAAATTTGTATATTAGGTTTAACAAAAATCTGCACTAAGGCTTAACAGAAATCTGCACTAATGCTTAACAGAAATCTGTACTAAATTGCTAATCTACACCACTAAATAACTTAACACTGCATGCTAAAGAATTAATAACAAAATGGGTCTAACAGTAGGTTAATCAATTAATAATGCAAGGTCTAGATAAGCTCATTTCTTCTTCTCAAGTAGATGCCAAATCATCCCTCAATCTAATGCATGATATCTTCTCATTGTCTGTAGCGTAATTTTAGATATTGAATCTCTCTTCTAATTAATTGCTTGTCAAAATATGAATATTGGAATCCAATTCTATCCATTTTCTCAATTGTCCAGTTTGAAAGAGAATTAAGGATGAAGATATTAATCAAGAAGAATGTCATCCTTTAAAGAACAAACCAACTTGAATCTTCATCAAATGTAGTCGTCTATTCTTTTGAAGATCAATCCAGAAAGCATGCCTAAAGACTTCCTCAATTCTGTACAAACACAATCAGAAAGCGTGCTTAAAGACTTCCTCAATTCTGTACAAACACAATCTGAAAGCAAGGAAGGAGGGCTAAATCCCTAGCTACTCAATTCTAAACTACAAGGCTAAAATCTAAGCTACTGTGATGAGATCATCATTAAAGAATTCCTCAAAACTTATCATATCATGTAAAGAACATCTTTAACCCAACAGAACCTCACAAATCTACAAAGGAATATACTTGAAACCTCTTAATCTACACCAGAAATTTCCACAAGCAAGGAAAGAACTAAAATGTTTCTTATCTTCTAATTCTTTTAATATAGAATGTCTCGGCATTTCTTCAAGCACTTGGCGTGCTGCTGATCCCAAATTCTAAAATTAGAGATCCTATCAAGACCTTGGTCTTTTCTTACTTATAGCTACTCATAATCCTCCGAAACTAAGGCTATCTGTTCATGATACATGTATAAATAACAAAAATCAAAACTGATGGTTTACTGAAAATTCTGGAACTGAAACCCACTGAAAAATCTGAATCTGAATTACTTAAATTACACGATAAGGAGACCTAAAACTGCAGGTTAATACAAGAAAACAACAACAGATCTAACAACATGGTTAACACAAGTTACTCCCACATAGAATTCCATAGGGAATCAAAAGTTCTGCACTTCTACTAATTATAGAACACGCCTACTGCCAAACAAAAGAAGTGAATGCTCATTGAAATAAAACTGCACTGCTATAAGAGAAAACTTTCATAAACCTCATTCGTGCATCATCATGACAACTAAACCTCTATAATAGAATTTAAACCAAGCCTTAAAGAATCTAAAACTTGGAAGTTCTACTCTATATATTGAGATTGCAAATTTCTCTAACTTCTAAGGGTAAACATGAAACAACTTGTAATGCACATTGTGATAACTATATAACTTCTAAAATAGAATTTTAGGACTACCCATATGGATCTGAAACCTACAAGTTCTAAATTTATTGGGAACATAAATAATTATCTAACTTCCACGTAAAGGTGAGGAAGGAACCTAAATCATGGTATCATCTTCTTAAAAACACAAAGGACATAAGGTTCCATAAACATCCCAAATTATTCATATAAATTGACCAATTCCTATTAGACAAAACTTACTAGATCACATATAATCCTACCAATTTATTTCTTTATTTCATATGACAAGCAAAGCCTCCTTAGCTTTGTCTAGGTCTCTAATAACAAGATCAGTAGCAACTATGCTTATAAGATTGAGATTAATGGGTTACCAGGAGGCAAGCAACTAAATGTCAATCCACTTTCAAGAACTAAACTAAAAATCTAAAATCTGAACCATTTCTTGCCCATTGTCTAGCAACAAAAACCCAAATCTGCAGGGTTACATATAATCCGATCATGCCCATTAGGGTAGCAAAGAAAACCTAAATTTGAGATGCTGATCATAGGGTTTTAAAATGAAATACTAATCATAAGAGCTGTGGAATGAAATGTTTACGACAAGGGCTGTAGAATACGACTACATGTCTGATCTAATGGCAGCATGCTTCAACATGATCTACACTGGAATTTAAACCATAAGCTCAAACTGAAACTAAATCTTTTCTCATGTTTAATACCACAGCAAGAAGACAAAAAGAAACCAGTTGCTACAACAATTATTCCTCATATCATGTGCTACGGCAGTGAAGAGGAAAAACCAATTGCTACAACAATTACTCTTCATGCTCAGAAAAAAAGTAAATTCTGAAATTTAACTACACGGCACAACCAATGGATAAAAACTGAGATCCGAACACTTCTAGAACTAATTATCTATGCAAATTCAAACCCCTTCTCTTCTTCTTAAAGAACTCACGGCAGGAAACTTCTAAATCATCCTTCTTTACGGCATAATCCAATAAAAAAACAGTAGAGACACCAAACCGAACTCAACAACTCAAACCAAAGAAAGAATCAACAAACAGGAATTAAAATCCCTAGCAGCAAGCTTCAAAAATCAACACAGCAGCAAGCTTCGGAAATCATGAACACAAAGATCCGAAACCTCAATTCACAGCAACAAGGGCAGAAAATCTCGGAACTACTCTTACTGCAGGTGAGTGAGCAACTTACCATGCGATTTCTTGGACTTACAACCGAAGAGGGAGATCTAGGGTTTCGGAGAGATGAAGATCTCGGTCCCTTCTTGTACTCACGGCCTCTCCTCGACGTGAGGACCACCACCCCATGAAGAAACCCTCGGAGAACAACCTCGTCGGCCGCCAGAGACGTGATCGCTTGCTGCCGCGATTTCGCCCGAGAAGGAGAACAGCACCGTCGGGAGAGAAGGGTGAGGAAAGGATTCGGGCTCGGGAAAAATTAAGTCCTCTTTTCTTATAACTAGGGTTTCATCATCAACTATACCTTAAATATATTTCTCCCCTTCTTAAATTAGCAAAGCCCGCTGGCACAGTTGGTTGGTTGCATTCTGCTTAAAGCGTGGCTCACGAGTTCGAATCTCGGCTGCAACCATTTTTTCTTCCTATTTATTTCCTATTCATTAACTACTGCTTAAATAGAATATTTCTCCTTCTTTAATAAAAAAACACCCGCTGGAACAGTTGGCTAGCTGGATTCGGTTAAGGCTCGGTTCAGGTCCGAGGTCCACGATTCGAATCTTGACTTGAACATTTTTTTGTCGAAACTTCCTTCGTTTAGTAAAAATATCAAACGACCTCCAAAAATTACATAAGAATACTCTAAAAATCCCTAGAATATTTCTATATCATTTTTAAATATTTTTAAATTACTTTTAGGACTCTAATTGAGAAAATTTGGGTTGTTACAATTTTGGATCTATGTGACCTTGGTTAAAGCCTTTGAATATTAAATAATTGGATAACCGTTCATACCATGCTTTAGGGCTTGTTTGAGGCCATATAAAACCTTTTTCAATTTAAATACATGACTAGGATAATCTAAGTCCTCAAATCCTGGGGGTTGATTTACATAGACCTCTTCTTTAATAAACCCATTTAAAAAGACTGACTTGACATCCATTTGGTATAGTCTAAATCCTTTATGTGCTGCATAAGCCAGTAGCATCCTAATGGATTCAAGTCTAGCTACTAGTGCATAGGTTTCATCATAGTCCAAACCTTCAACCTGACTGAACCCTTTGGCCACTAGTCTTGCCTTATTTTGTACTATATCTGTAACACCCCAAATTTCATGATTTGGAGTCCTAAAAGTTCTTATAAAAATCTAGAAATGCTATAGAAATATTCTAGAGATTTTTAGAAATTTTTAGAGTATTTTTATGGAATTTTTGGAGGTCGTTTGGTATTTTTACTAAGCGAAGTAAGTTTCGACAAAAATATATATGTTGAAGCCGGGTTTTGAACCCAAGAGCTCGGACCCGAACAAGGTTTTAACCGGACACAGCCGACCAGACGAGCTACGCTCGTTTTGTTAAACTTATATGGAGCGATTTGTATATATATGCAGTAGATGGAATGTTTAAAATAAATCGGAGAAAAAGGGGCGTGGCCAAGAATCGAAGCCCAAACCTATGACTTCAAGCAAAGCCCAACGGACCAACTGGGATAGCGATCGTTGCTAATTAAATAGGCAGCGACAAATATTTAAGGTATAATTGATAACAGAAATAACCCTAGGTTATAAAAAGGGATAAGTTAAGAGAGAAATTAAGTTTTTCTCAAAATTCCTCTTCTCCCTCACGAACGGCGTCGGCGCCGATTCTGCCCGAGCGAAGGAAAACGAAGCTAGGGCTTCATCTCCGGCGGCCGATGAGCACTTCTCTCCGTCGATTCTTCACAGATTCGAGGTCTCCTCGTCGAAGAGAGCTCGTGGGCACGAGGAAGGGTTGAAATTTGAAGTTTCTCCGCGAACCCTAGAGGTTTCCTCTTTCGGTTTGAATTCAAGAATCATTGTGAGTTGCTTCTCACCTGCAGTAGGAGTTGTTCCGAGCTTCGATTTGTTTTCATGGCTTTCGGATTTTACGTTGTAGAGTTTAGATCTTGTTGCTTTAGAAGCTTGCTGCCGTGTATGGAGATTTCGGATTCTTGATTGCTTCAAGATAACTTATAGTTTTGGGGACAGGTTCAGGTTTTCTTTGAAGATGTGTTCCCTTTCTGCTTTGTTGTTTCTTGTGAGCAAATTTTGGATCGGATTCAAGGTTGTTTATGTTCCTTAGTAGACTTATTCTTTTGTAGCTTAATTAGACATGCCAATTTGATTTCCTTTATAGCTTACTGGACCAACATGTGTTTATTAGGCATTTTAGCTTCAGTTTTGATGTATATACAAATATATGCACATTGAGTATTATGAGTTAGTTTAATTTGTTGGTTCCTTTAGTTTTCTGCCGTGAGTCTTAAAGGAAGAATATGCATGATTAAGTTTGGTTTTTGGATGCCCTAACTAATGTTTCGAGCATGAACAGTTTTAAGCTTAAGGTTGAGTTTTAGTTCCTTCCTTTGTATTCGGATTTTTCCTATGGCTTCCAGATCATGCTTTATAGAATAGGGTAGCTAGGGACCTATTTGCTTGATGCTTATGTTCTGTTATAGCATGCTTAAAGGTATTTATTTGCTTGATGCTTGTGTTCTGTTATAGCATGCATGTCCTGAATTTAGTCTTGTACATGTGCAGATTGATATTTCATTTATATCATTGAAACAAGCATTATAAAGGTTTTAATTCCAGCATGTATTAGTTTTGTTTTGTGCTATTTGCTGGATATGAATAAGCATGCTTTTATTAGCAAATGCAGAACTTAGTTGAGTTCCTTTCATTGTTGTTTAGTATTTCCTGATGAAGCATGATATACTGTTAATTCCATGCAGCAATGATTCCTTTATTTTCTAGATTCTATTGCATGCCTAGTAGTTGAATTGGTTTTACAATCACAGCATGCTTAAGTTGTTCTAGTTTCTTATTTGCTATTGGAATAACATGAGCAGTCCTATTTTTATAGCATGCAGATTTTAGATAAGCTTAGTATGCAGATTTTGATAAACTTATTATGCAGATTTTTATTAAGCTTTACATGCAGATTTATGTTAAGCTTTGTATACAGATTTTCAGTACGTAGAGTGTGTTCTAGTGCACACCAAGTGCTTGATAAAATGCTTAGCTCAATATAATGCTACAGTGGGCATTTTAATAGCTCAGTTAATGCAGTAGAAGCATTTAAAATAACTTATTTAGTCTTGCTTCAGCTTATATGGGACTACGATCCAATGGATGGGCTCCCACAGTCGCCTCTAGGTTCAGATAACCTAGTTCTAGGTTCAGATAACCTAGTAAAAGCAAGATAAGAAAATTAGCTATGAAATCAGTATTTTATTTTCAGCAATGGCACTGTACTGGATTAGATATCCATTGGGTTGGGCTCCCACAGTCGTCCCTAGGTTTAGATAACCTAGTAAACCCTACTAGACTCGGAACTTGCAATCCCGGGTTTAGTTAGGGATGCGCGCAAGTTGTCGGGCCCATCAGCAGCATGATTATTATTTTGATCTATTATGTAAATAGTTTTCAAAACTTCACAAATTAGTTATGTGAATACAAGTTAGACTCAGTTTAGCATTAATTAGTTTAGCTTAGGTATTAATTCAGTTTCTTATTGATACACATGATAGTTTTATGATTATCTTTACATGTTAGCTTTTCAGTTAGTATGATTCCTTTATTGGTTTATGAGCATGATTAGCTTTACATGTTAGCTTTTCAGTTAGTTCCTTTGCTATTTATGAGCATGATTAGCTTTACATGTTAGCTTTTCAGTTAGTTCCTTTGCTATTTATGAGCATGAGTAGCTTTACATGTTAGCATTCAGTTTTAGCATGTTTTTATTCATATACATGCATATCGAGTTTTTGTGAGTAGATAGCGCTCACTAAGCTTTATGCTTATAGACTGCATTTCCTCCTACTACAGATAAAGGAAAAGCTAAAGTATGAAAGGAAGGCGATAAGGAGATGCTGTGACAGTGTGTGTGATGCCAGGACTATGGAGAGATCCAGAATTAGCTAGCAAAATTGTCAAGACTTTTCCCTTAGTTCTCCTTTAATGTTATATTGAAATTGAGTTTATTTCCGCATTTGTAGTTTGATACCTCCTATTGTTGGAGTGATATGGTTGTTGTCATTGCTAGAGTAGTTTCATTTTTTTATTGAGCTATTATACTGCGTGGTTGTGAAATTATATGTTCCAGCCGCCTGTGGCTGTGTATATAGTGTTTGTATCCCAGTTTGGGGTCACCGGTACAGGGGAGACTCTGCCGAAATTTTTTTCGGTAGGGATTTCTCGAAGTTAAGTAGCGTACCGGTTAAGTAGAGTTAGTAGTCAAGTAACGGTCACCTTTAGAGAGTAGTAGTAGTAGTAGAAAGGTGGGTCGTTACAGTTGGTATCAGAGCAGTTCTCATTCTCCAGCATCACACACATCAGCATCAGTCTTGCCGTCTTCCAAGTAAGAATACCTCTTCTCTTATCTATGTTTTCTGCTTTCATGTTTATAGATAACTAAAGCATGTTAATATTCGATAGCATTTGACATGATAGTAGTAGTTACCTATAACATGATAGTATTAGTTATGCATGATCTCTGCCCATTTAGAAAATGGTATGAGGACGCCCAGCTAGAAGGGCACCAGCTACTGAGCCCCAGCATGAGGCAGGCAGTTCAGTGCCTCCCCCAGACCTTACAGCATTAGTGGCTTAGTTATGGCAGCAACTAGTAGAACAGCAACATGAGATAGCCACCTTAAAGGCTAATCAGCAGAATACTCCCACCGTCACCTCGGAACCAAACATAGCAACCCCAGTAGTTATAGAGGTTCCACCAGTCCAGCCTACAGCACCAGTAGTACTAGTAGCCCCAGCAGCAGAAACCAGAAGAGAAGCCTATCTGATCCAGTGGCAGAGAATCAAGCCCGAGAACTTCCCAGGCACCAGTGAACCATGGGATGCTCAGGCGTGGTTCAAAACACTAGAGAGGACGATGGAGCTTCTAGACTGGCCAAAACAGGAAAAGGTGAAGTATGCCTCCTTCTGTCTGACAGGAGACGCATGCATATAGTGGGAGAGAATCAGAGCGAAGCGCCCAGTGAGCTAGATGACATGGGCAGACTTCGAGGGAGAATTCTTCGAGGAGTTCTTCCATATGCGAGTCACGAATCACCACTACGACGAGTTCACGGAATTTCGTCAGGGCAACCTATCAGTTGGGGAAGCCGTGAAGAAATTCAACAGGTTGGCTCGTCTATGCCCGGAACTAGTCAGCACAGAGAAAGAACGAGTCCGGTTGATGCTCAAAATACTGAGGCCGGAGATAGCTATGAACGTGGCTGGTGGCATTCATAGGCCACAAACCACGGAGGAACTAGTGAGTAGTGCTCTGATCACCGAGCACTACCAGAACAGCATCAAGCAATAGAAGCAAGCCTTCTCAGAGTCCAAGGGACAAGGAGGCTCAGGTGCCCAGAAACAGCAGGGCCACCGCTCACATGGCTCTAACGGAAAAGGGAACTCCAGCAACAAGCGCAAATCAGGGAATTACCCAAAAGGGCCAGCTAGCAAACAGCCCAGCTATCCCAAGTGTGCCACTTGTGGGAAATTCCATCCAGGAGTTTGTCGCAAGGGTACACGCGGATGCTTCAAATGTGGACAGGAAGGGCACATGGCTAAGCAGTGCCCGAACAAGACCAGCCTTCCTCCACCACAGCAGATTCAGTACGAGGTCAAGCCAACACAGTTACACCAGATGCAGGCTGCTCTAGATAGTCCACACATCAGTCAGGGCAGACTAGAAGCCCCCTCAGCTATGACAAACGCGAGGATCTACTCACTCACTAGGGAGGACGTAGCAAATGCCTCGACAGTTGTCACGGGTCATATTAGTATTTTACAGTAAAGTACAACTGTCTTATTCGATACTGGGGCAACCCATTCTTATATAGCTAGGGCGTTCGTCGTAAAGTCAGCAATAGCTCCATAGGTACTCAGTGGTCAGTTTCTGACGACACTACCTTCGGGAGAAGTTATGGCATCCACGCACTGGTTCAGAACAGTGCCAGTCATGATAGCAGACAGAGAACTCTTTTGTGATCTGATGGTGCTAGACATGACTGACTACGATGTCATATTTGGAATGAACTTCCTGATCAAATACGGTGCCTCCATAGAATGCCGTAAACAGAAAGTCGTGTTCCAACCTGAAGCAGAAGCACAGTTTGAGTATATCGGAGAACCCAAGAGAAAAAGAGCAGGTTAAATCCTCGATACGTAGGACCCTACCCCGATCACAGAGGGAATTGGGAAGGTAGCTTACAAGCTAGACTTACCTCAAGATATGTCAGTAATACACAATGTATTTCATGTCTCCATGCTAAAGAAGTGTATTCACGACCTTAGCCAAGTGATTCAGCCTCAGACAGTGCAGATTCAAGAGGATCTTAGCTATGAGAGCAGACACAGATAGTGGACAGAGCAGACAAGAGACTAGGAAACAGAGAAGTGTCATTAGTGAAAGTCATTTAGAACCAAAAGCACGGGGAAGTTACTCGGGAGCGTGGAGACAGCATGAGACAGAAATGTCCAGAGTTAGTCTAAGTTCGAGGACGAACTTTTTATAAGGTAGGGAGAATTGTAACACCCCAAATTTCATGATTTGGAGTCCTAAAAGTTCTTATAAAAATCTAGAAATGCTATAGAAATATTCTAGAGATTTTTAAAAATTTTTAGAGTATTTTTATGGAATTTTTGGAGGTCGTTTGGTATTTTTACTAAGCGAAGTAAGTTTCGACAAAAATATATATGTTGAAGCCGAGTTTTGAACCCAAGAGCTCGGACCCGAACAAGGTTTTAACCGGACACAGCAGACCAGACGAGCTACGCTCGTTTTGTTAAACTTATATGGAGCGAATTGTATATATATGCAGTAGATGGAATGTTTAAAATAAATCGGAGAAAAAGGGGCGTGGCCAAGAATCGAAGCCCAAACCTATGACTTCAAGCAAAGCCCAACGGACCAACTGGGATAGCGATCGTTGCTAATTAAATAGGCAGCGACAAATATTTAAGGTATAATTGATAACAGAAATAACCCTAGGTTATAAAAAGGGATAAGTTAAGAGAGAAATTAAGTTTTTCTCAAAATTCCTCTTCTCCCTCACGAACGGCGTCGGCGCCGATTCTGCCCGAGCGAAGGAAAACGAAGCTAGGGCTTCGTCTCCGGCGGCCGATGAGCACTTCTCTCCGTCGATTCTTCACAGATTCAAGGTCTCCTCGTCGAAGAGAGCTCGTGGGCACGAGGAAGGGTTGAAATTTGAAGTTTCTCCGTGAACCCTAGAGGTTTCCTCTTTCGGTTTGAATTCAAGAATCATTGTGAGTTGCTTCTCACCTGCAGTAGGAGTTGTTCCGAGCTTCGATTTGTTTTCATGGCTTTCGGATTTTACGTTGTAGAGTTTAGATCTTGTTGCTTTAGAAGCTTGCTGCCGTGTATGGAGATTTCGGATTCTTGATTGCTTCAAGATAACTTATAGTTTTGGGGACAGGTTCAGGTTTTCTTTGAAGATGTGTTCCCTTTCTGCTTTGTTGTTTCTTGTGAGCAAATTTTGGATCGGATTCAAGGTTGTTTATGTTCCTTAGTAGACTTATTCTTTTGTAGCTTAATTAGACATGCCAATTTGATTTCCTTTATAGCTTACTGGACCAACATGTGTTTATTAGGCATTTTAGCTTCAGTTTTGATGTATATACAAATATATGCACATTGAGTATTATGAGTTAGTTTAATTTGTTGGTTCCTTTAGTTTTCTGCCGTGAGTCTTAAAGGAAGAATATGCATGATTAAGTTTGGTTTTTGGATGCCCTAACTAATGTTTCAAGCATGAACAGTTTTAAGCTTAAGGTTGAGTTTTAGTTCCTTCCTTTGTATTCGGATTTTTCCTATGGCTTCCAGATCATGCTTTATAGAATAGGGTAGCTAGGGACCTATTTGCTTGATGCTTATGTTCTGTTATAGCATGCTTAAAGGTATTTATTTGCTTGATGCTTGTGTTCTGTTATAGCATGCATGTCCTGAATTTAGTCTTGTACATGTGCAGATTGATATTTCATTTATATCATTGAAACAAGCATTATAAAGGTTTTAATTCCAGCATGTATTAGTTTTGTTTTGTGCTATTTGCTGGATATGAATAAGCATGCTTTTATTAGCAAATGCAGAACTTAGTTGAGTTCCTTTCATTGCTGTTTAGTATTTCCTGATGAAGCATGAAATACTGTTAATTCCATGCAGCAATGATTCCTTTATTTTCTAGATTCTATTGCATGCCTAGTAGTTGAATTGGTTTTACAATCACAGCATGCTTAAGTTGTTCTAGTTTCTTATTTGCTATTGGAATAACATGAGCAGTCCTATTTTTATAGCATGCAGATTTTAGATAAGCTTAGTATGCAGATTTTGATAAACTTATTATGCAGATTTTTATTAAGCTTTACATGCAGATTTATGTTAAGCTTTGTATACAGATTTTCAGTACGTAGAGTGTATTCTAGTGCACACCAAGTGCTTGATAAAATGCTTAGCTCAATATAATGCTACAGTGGGCATTTTAATAGCTCAGTTAATGCAGTAGAAGCATTTAAAATAACTTATTTAGTCTTGCTTCAGCTTATATGGGACTACGATCCAATGGGTGGGCTCCCACAGTCGCCTCTAGGTTCAGATAACCTAGTTCTAGGTTCAGATAACCTAGTAAAAGCAAGATAAGAAAATTAGCTATGAAATCAGTATTTTATTTTCAGCAGTGGCACTGTACTGGATTAGATATCCATTGGGTTGGGCTCCCACAGTCGTCCCTAGGTTTAGATAACCTAGTAAACCCTACTAGACTCGGAACTTGCAATCCCGGGTTTAGTTAGGGATGCGCGCACAGCAAGTACAGTTGCCGGGCCCATCAGCAGCATGATTATTATTTTGATCTATTATGTAAATAGTTTTCAAAACTTCACAAATTAGTTATGTGAATACAAGTTAGACTCAGTTTAGCATTAATTAGTTTAGCTTAGGTATTAATTCAGTTTCTTATTGATACACATGATAGTTTTATGATTATCTTTACATGTTAGCTTTTCAGTTAGTATGATTCCTTTATTGGTTTATGAGCATGATTAGCTTTACATGTTAGCTTTTCAGTTAGTTCCTTTGCTATTTATGAGCATGATTAGCTTTACATGTTAGCTTTTCAGTTAGTTCCTTTGCTATTTATGAGCATGATTAGCTTTACATGTTAGCTTTTCAGTTAGTTCCTTTGCTATTTATGAGCATGAGTAGCTTTACATGTTAGCATTCAGTTTTAGCATGTTTTTATTCATATACATGCATATCGAGTTTTTGTGAGTAGATAGCGCTCACTAAACTTTATGCTTATAGACTGCATTTCCTCCTACTGCAGATAAAGGAAAAGCTAAAGTATGAAAGGAAGGCGACAAGGAGATGCTGTGACAGTGTGTGTGATGCCAGGACTATGGAGAGATCCAGAATTAGCTGGCAAAATTGTCAAGACTTTTCCCTTAGTTCTCCTTTAATGTTATATTGAAATTGAGTTTATTTCCGCATTTGTAGTTTGATACCTCCTATTGTTGGAGTGATATGGTTGTTGTCATTGCTAGAGTAGTTTCATATTTTTATTGAGCTATTATACTGCGTGGTTGTGAAATTATATGTTCCAGCCGCCTGTGGCTGTGTATATAGTGTTTGTATCCCAGTTTGGGGTCACCGGTACAGGGGAGACTCTGCCGAAATTTTTTTCGGTAGGGATTTCTCGAAGTTAAGTAGCGTACCGGTTTAGTAGAGTTAGTAGTCAAGTAACGGTCACCTTTAGAGAGTAGTAGTAGTAGTAGAAAGGTGGGTCGTTACAATATCACCCTGATCATCTAATTTGTTCCTAAATACCCATTTGGTGTCAATTATGGACTTATCTACTGGTTTAGGTACAAGTTTCCAGACTTGATTTCTATCAAATTGGGCTAATTCTTCTTGCATAGCTATAACCCAGTGTGGGTCAGGTAGGGCTTCTTCTATAGTCTTAGGTTTAATTTTAGAAATAAGGGTAATCTGACTCAGGTTTCTATAGGAGGATCTAGTTCTGACTCCTAGGTTTGGGTCACCTAAAATTTGGTCAGGTGGGTGAGAGGTACTTACTCTAGTTGGTCTTATGTGTGGGTCAGAAACTGGTTCTTCTGGTTTATTAAGGTTAGGTTGGATGTCATCATCTTCTATAGTTCTTGGATTGATGTCAATATTTTTATTTATATTAGGTAGGTTGTTTTCTTCATCAAAGATTACATTAGTTGTTTCTTCAACTTTTAAGGTATTTTGATTATATACTCTAAATGCCCTACTGGTTGAGGAGTATCCTAAAAATATTCCTTGGTTAGATTTGGGTGTAAATTTTCCTAAGTAATCTTTAGTATTTAAAATGTGAACTTTACAACCAAATACTTTTAAATAGTTTAGGTTGGAAATTTTATGGTAATAAAGTTCATAAGGTGTTTTATTGTGAGGTTTGTTAATTAGAATTTTGTTTTGAATATAATTTGCTGTATTTATGGCTTCGGCCCAAAATTGATGATTTAAGTTATACTCATTTAACATGGTTGTAGCTGTTTCTTGTAGGGTTCTATTCTTACGTTCCACTAGACCATTTTGTTGGGGGGTTCTAGGACATGAAAATTCATATTGGTATCCATTTATTTTACAGAATTGGGTAAACCTATGATTTTCAAATCCCCCCCCCCCCCCCCCCCGTGATCACTTCTAATACGTTTAATTTTAGTATCTTTTTCATTTTCTATTAATTTGTAGAAATTACTAAATATTTCAAAGGTTTCATCTTTTGTTTTTAGAAATTTTACCCATGTGAATCTAGATTAATCATCAATTATAACTAAGCAATACTGGTTCTTGCTTAGTGACTTGGCTCCATGTGAATCAAATAGGTCAAGGTGAAGGAGCTCAAGCACAGAGTTAGTTCTTTCTAGATTCGTTGACTTGTGTGTTGATTTGGTTTGTTTTCTTTGCTGACAAGCATTTCATATTGAGTTTTCAATGAATTTTAATTTTGGTAAACCTCTAACTAGACCATTTTGACTCATTTTAGAAATGAGACTAGTGTGAGTGTGACCCAGTCTTCTGTGCCACAGTTGGGTTTCCTCTTGTTGTGTCATGAGACACTTTATTGAGGATATTGATAGGTGAATTGTGTAAATGTTATTTTTTCTAAGTCCCTTAAGTCTGATTTCAGGGTTTTCGATGTTTTTAACTAAACACCCAGATTTGTCAAAATTGACTAAGTATCCACTATCACACAATTGACTTATACTTAGTAAATTAAAGTTAAAATTTTCAACCAATAAAACATTTCGAATAATGAAGTCAGAACTAAGTTCAATATTACCTTTTCTAATTACTTTCAGTTTACCGTCGTTGCCGAATGCAACCGATCCTAAATTCTTGTATTTGAGTTTAGTAAACTTCAACTTATCTCCAGTCATGTGTCTGGAGCATCCACTATCCAACATCCATTGATCCAATTCCTACACATGAAGTAGTTGAATTGGTTTCCTTTTAATGGATTTAAAGATAGCTTAATTGAAGTAGACTCCTTAGTTTTTCTATCTGACCCAATCTAAGTTAGCAATCAATTAATCCTATGGGTGTTTGAGATATTTGATTAAATTAATGTTTTGAAAAGTTTTGGAAAAGGTTTTAAGTTAATTATTTTTTTTAAGTTTATTAAATATGATTTTAATTTTGAAAATAATTTAAGTTAATTAATTTTGAAAATAATTTTAAGTTAATTAATTTTGAAAATGATTTTAAGTTTATTAAATTTTGAAAATAATTTTAAGAAAATAATTTTGAAAATTTTAAGTTTATTAATTTTGAAAATAATTTTAAGTTAAGTTTTTAAAAGAGTTTTGAAATTAAATTTTTAAAAGAATTTAAAAGAATTAAGTTTTGAAAGGATTTTGAAATTAAGTTTTGAAATTAAGGTTTAAAAGAATTTTGAAATTAACTTTTAAAAGGATTTTGAAATTAAGTTTGAAATAATTTTGAAATTAAGTTTTAAAAGAATTTTTAAAATTAAGTTTTGAAATTAAGTTTTAAAAGAATTTTGAAATTAAGTTTTGAAATTAAGTTTTAAAATAATTTTGAAATTAAGTTTTAAAAGGATTTTGAAATTAAGTTTTAAAATAATTTTGAAATTAAGTTTGAAAATAATTTTGAAATTAAGTTTTAAAAGAATTTTTAAAATTAAGTTTTAAAATAATTTTGAAATTAAGTTTTAAAAGGATTTTGAAATTAAGTTTTAATATAATTTTGAAATTAAGTTTGAAAATAATTTTGAAATTAAGTTTTAATATAATTTTGAAATTAAGTTTGAAAATAATTTTGAAATTAAGTTTTAAAAGAATTTTGAAATTAAGTTTTAAAATAATTTTTTAAAATTAATTTGAATTTGAATTAATTATCAGTTTGTTTTTACTTACTTAGTCATCTCACCCGATCTAAATTTTCAATCAGGGAATCCTATAATTTTTGTGAGATGAATTGAGGTTCAATTTAAGGATTTGGTTTAACTTTGTGTTAGATTCGAGTTTAACTTTGGGTTCAACAAGTAAGCATTCTTTGGATAAACTTCAGGGCTATGGTGAGTCACAAGGAACTCATTAAAGTAACCATGCCTTCGAGGTTTTCCAAATAGTCCTACCCATTAAACTTAATATTAAACCTTGGTCTAACTGGTTAGGATCCATTTAAGGGTAGCTTCAGTCAGTTCCACTTGGCCAAATGCATCAGGTCGAAGCCATATCTTCCTAGACATGCGATGCCCAAGCTTCCCTAACGTACTATCATCCAAAAACTTCACCAGTACCGTGAGTCAAGTTAAACTTAGCCCATTTTTTTTTTCTAACCTTAATTACCCTGTCGGGTAGTCTACTCTTGTTTACCCATTTCGAGTAGATTAAGTTCGGTTACCGAGTCGGGTAGTTTAGTTAGGGGTGTCAGATATTCTGGATCCTCTTTCTATATTTTATTTGATTTAAGTTGAATTATTTTTGAATTGAACTTTGAATTTTGAACTAAATTTGAATTTTAATTTAATTTTGAATTTTGAATTTGATTTTGAATTTAACTTTTGAATTTATAATTTTAATTTTAATTTGATTTTGAATTTGACTTTTAATTTTTAATTTTTAATTTGATTTTGAATTTGACTTTTGAATTTATAATTTTAATTTTAATTTGATTTTGAATTTGACTTTGAATTTTAAAATTTAATTTTAATGGTTTTTTTGTTAACCCCCCTGGATCATAGCCTCGATATGGCCTATCGAGGTTGTGTATTTGATCCTTCGGGACCCAGTATTGACCAAGTCCAACTTGATTAACCAATTTGGACTTGGTGACCCATGCTTGGATTACCTTACTATTTGGTTTGTTTATTAAGGATAAATAAGATTTATATTTCTTTTTGGTTTTGTATCCTAGCCCAGTTCTATTATAAACGGCTCTTTGTGTCCTAAGAATTAAGTCAAGATTCTTGGAACCTAAAGAAAACCGTTCTAAAGTATTTTTTAAATTCTTGACCTGATTTTTCAGACCAGAGTTTTCTTCCTCAAGTTTTTGAACTTGAGTTGAATTTCCAGTCTGAACTTGGTCAGGTAATGATTTAGAGTTAGTCACTTCTTTAAGGACTACTATTTCCTTTAGAAGTGACTTGACCTTAAGGTTCGACTTAGCTAGTTTGCGCAACAAATAATTGATTAGATTATTTAGATGAGGGATACTTACAGTGGGATCTGGCCCTTCGGAATCGGATACGGATCCGTGGCTTCGCTCGGACTCGGCCTCTGACTCACTCTCGCTCTCGGATCCGTCAATCTGGTCCCTGGCCATCAGAGCAAGTAGGCTTGTCTGATCAAGTTTGTCGTCGTCGTCTTCCGAAGAAGATTCGTCCCACGTCGCCTTCAGGGCCTTCTTCCTTCTCTGCTTCCTTTTGATTTGGGCAGTTGGCCTTGATGTGCCCCTTCTGGTTGCACCCGTAGCAGATAACTTCGAACTTGGTTGAACCTCCTTGGTTTGTACCACCTTCTTTAGATCTTTCTTGTTGAAGCCCTTCTTCTTCTTATAGAGCTTCTTTATGAGGTTCACGAGCTCGGTTGTTAGTTCGTCGTCTTCATCGTCTGAGTCGGGATCTTCTTCCGATTCAGGTTCAGTTCTTCGTCGTGCTCTCGGTTCGCGTGTTCGACTGGCACCTGCAATCAAAGCAACCCCCTTCTCGGTCGGTTGTGCATTAGTCTGCTCATGTAATTCAAACTCACAAAATAATTCATCTAACTTTATTGAAGATAACTCCTTGGAGACTTTGTAAGCATCTACCATTGATGCCCACAATGTACTCCTCGGAAACGAGTTTAGTGCGTACCTTATGACGTCCCGATTCTCTATCTTTTGCCCAATTCTGTTGAGAGAGTTGAGGATGTATTGAATTCTTGCATGTAGTGAACTCGCCGTCTCACCTTCCTGCATTTTCAGATTATATAATTTATTAAGTAGTAAATCACGTTTACTTACCTTTGTGTCGGAGGTTCCCTCGTGAAGTTCAATCAGCTTTTCCCAAAGCTCCTTTGCTGATGAGAATGGACCAACTCTGTTGAGCTCCTCTTTGGTCAATCCACACTGGAGGGTGTAGGTAGCTCTGGCGTTGGCTTCCACTTTCTTGATGAGGGAGGGTTCCCAGTCTTCGCAGGGAGTAGGTTTGCCATCAGTGTCAGTCAGTAGTTGAAATCCAGTTCGGATGATCATCCACATCTCGAACTGGATCTTTAGAAACGTCTTCATCCGTCCCTTCTAGTACCCGAAATCTTCTCCGGAGAAGAGCGGGGGACGGACGGTGCTGAAACCCTCTTGTTGGGCCATTGAGAGAATATGCAAAAAGGAATACAAAAAAATATGTCCCAAGACTACATCTTGGATTAGCAGTGTGGGAGTAAAGACTTGAAAAGAGAACTAACTCAATTGGTGTTGCACCAACCTCGAGCGAAATTGATACGAACGAACGAAAAAAAACTGGAATATAGTAATAGTACTAATTTCAGTTGACTCCGAAAAATTTAAAACATCGCAAAAAATTGTGTGATTGGTGATTGCACCAGATCAACGCTACCCCGCTCTGATACCAATTGTTGGATCGAGATGCGCTAGAGGGGGGTGAATAGCGCTCGCGGCTATTTTGTTTCGATTATCGGAATCGTAAAGGCGTAAGAGTTAAAGCAACGAAATAAACAAACAAACAAACACACAGAAAGACACAGAGGATTTTACTTCGTTCGGAGACTAGATCGACTCCTACTCGAAGGCCCGCGATCCTTGATCGCTTTGCGTGGGCAACAACTATAAGCTCGATAAAAATGATTACAAGATGAAGTACAATAGCTATCAATAAACAATTGAATTATACCGACGGCAGTGAGATAAACTGAAGTTTCGGAGCTCCGGGTCATCAGGTGGTTGTCACAGTAGTTCGGGATCGTGTCGTTAGCAGCTAGTCGCAGAGAGATTACTTGGAATTGCTTGTTGTGAGCTGTTGGTCGAGATCCCTTATAAAGGGTGTTCAAGGCGCCTTGAATAAGCCGAGTCAGCCACGGAGATAAGGGCTGAACTCGTCGAACCTTATCAGGTTAAGGCGCCTTTAGCCTCTCCAAGGCACCTTCATCAAGCTGTCCAAGGCGCCTTGGCTTCCTTCAAGGTGCCTCCAAGCTTGCTTCACAGCCAGCTCAGGTTTTGCACCCGAGGCGCCTCCAAGCTCCATGGAGGCGCCTCGGTACTGTTCATTCGAGGCTAATTTTGCACTTTGGTCCCTGTAAGATATGTTAAACACAAAAATACCCTACAGCACAAAGTTAGCTCATAACACATAAGTGATAGTAAAAAAGTGAAAGTTTGATAGTCTCCGGACTGTCTGAGTCTGACTTCGGGTTTCCATCCGGAAACTCTAGGTCGACCCAACGCCTACTGTTCCCTCTGCGGGGAACGCGTCCTCACCTACTCCACTCAGGAGATTTACCTGCTGCCAGTGCGATCCTCCAGATCGACTGGACTTTTGCTCAGCAATCGAAGCTTCCGGACTTTCTGCTGGACATCCGCTTCCCAGCTAGTCCAGTCTTTTACCTGGTTCGCGACACCAGGACTTTCCACCTAGGGTTACCACCCCCTAGGACTTTTGCCTGAAGCCTTCGACCTGCCAAGACTTTCCGCATAGGGTTACCACCCCCTATGACCTAGGGTTACCACCCCCTAGGGTTTTTACCTTGCCTAACCACAGTTAGGTCTTTTCCTGAAACGCTTAATAGATTTTTTAGATCACTAAACATCTTAACTTTGAATCCTTTACCATTTATCAAAATACAAGTTCGATCGTCGGATGCTTCCCGCACCAACACTTCGTGTATAGACGATATCGTCGAAGAGTCTCCAAGACTATGCGAGGATGCTGTGCATGCTCCTCCTCGAAATGCGAGTAGATCAAAATGTCGTCGATGAAAATGACAATGAACTAATCTAGATACTCCAGAAAAATACGGTTCATCAAATCCATAAACACCACTGGAGCATTGGTAAGCCCAAATGGTATTACCAAAAATTCATAATGTCTGTATCTAGTGCGGAATGTTGTCTACTGAATATCAGATTCTTTAACTCTCAGTAGATGATATCCGAACCACAGATCAATCTTAGAATATACTAATGTACCTCTGAGCTGATCAAACAAATCCTCGATCCGTGGTAAGGGATACTTATTCTGACGGTCACTGCATTTAGCTATTTGTAATCGATGCACAACCTCAGAGTACCATCCTTTTTCTTGACAAATAATACCGGAGAACCCCACAGAGAAACACTAGGGCGAATAAATCCCCTGTCCAATAACTCCTGGAGTTGGACCTTTAGCTCGTCCAACTCTTTCGGTGTCATTCGGTAAGGAGCTTTCGATTCTGGCGCGGTCCCCGGAATCAGCTCAATAGAAAACTCCACTTGTCTTTGAGGAGGCAAGCCTGGTAACTCCTTTGGAAATACATCTGGATACTCTCGGACCACTGGAACGTCTGAGAGCTGAGTAGTCCCGTAGTTGTCAGCATTAATTAATGACAAAAGAAATCCCTGACAACCATGCGACAACAGTTTCTGAGCCTGAATCACATAAATGATCGATATGTCGTCATCCTTGATGCTAGTGAAATCCCACGAGGGTTGGTTCGGAGGTCAAAATGTGGCCACCCTCGTCTGACAATCAACCGTGGCATGATATGCAGACAGCCAATCCATGCTAAGGCTAATATCGAACTCGACCATTTCCAGTACTAATAAATCAACCATGAGTATCATATTGCCAAAGTCTAACAGGCAACCTCTGACCTCCTGAGTGATGTCCAATGTATCACCAGACGGTAGGGAGACGGTCAGTCACTGCGGTATAAGGGTAGGTAGTCTACCTATGCCCCTCATAAAGGCATGGGAAATAAAGGAATGCGAGTTACCAGTATCTATCAGCATATTAGCGGATAATGCATAAAGTAAAACCATACTGCGGAAAACGGATTCGTCGGCCCGTTGCGCATCTTCTCTGGTAACCGCGTGAATACGCCAGTCTTTGGCGGTGGTGGAGGTGGTAGTGCTGTCAAAAGCTGCTGTGCCTGAGTCTGAGCATGCCATTGTGACGGTGCCGGGTATTGAGCCAGAGACAGATATGTGAGCTGCGACTGATACTGAACCGGTTGTTGGGGCAATTTCCCTAGGTCAAGTTTGACCAGTTTGACTAAGCTTGAGTCGGGATTTGAGTTTTGATGTTTGACAATATATGGAGATTGCTAGGGTAATCGTTCGTTTCACAATATATGGAGATTGCTGGAGCAATCGGCCGATTGTGGAGATGGTCAAGGGATTGACCAGGTTGATGAGAAGACAAGTCAAGTGGGTCAGTGTTGACCGAAGACTTGACCGGGTAAGTCCTAACTGGAGTTTAGGCATCTGAGAAAGTCCTAACTGGAGGTTAGGCAAGAGAGAAGTCAAGTAAGTCAAGGTTGACAGGAGACTTGACTGGGAAAGTCCTAATTAGAGATTAGGCAAAGGTAAGTCCAACAGGAAGGTTGGCAAGAGTGAAAATCCAAGTAGGTCAGTGTTGACCTTGGTAGTGAAAGTCCTAATAAGTGAGATCAGGCAATTGGAAAGTCCTAGTATAGCTAGGCAAAGGGAAAGTCCTGGTGAGGAGCCAAGCAACTGGAAAGTCCAAGTGTGATCTTGGCAAAAGGAAAGTCCTGGTGAGGAGCCATGCAATTGGAAAGTCCAAGTGTGATCTTGGCAAAAGGAAAGTCCTGGTGAGGAGCCAAGCAATTGGAAAGTCCAAGTGTGATCTTGACAAAGCAAGTCCTAGGGTGATTTGGCTAGGAGAACCTGACAACTAGGATGAGGCCGATGGAAGCTCCAGAAGGCAAGGCGTGAAGGATGGGGAGATATCCGAGGGACGCAAGGCTGATGGAGGAGGCTAGAAGGCTAGTTCGAGGTAGGTCGGGAGTGGCCAAATGCTAGGCATGGAGACCCAACAGGTCACGGTTGACTAGGAGTTGGGTTTGGGAGTTGGGTTTGGGAGTTTGGACTTGAGTTTGAGTCAAGTCCAGACTGGTCAATCGATCGGGCGATCGATTGAACCAGGGACCAATCGATCAGTGGATCGATTGGAGTGTGCTGCAAAGGAAGGAATGACCCAATCGATTGGTCGACCGATTGGGACCATATTTTGTGAGGACAGAGCCCTTCCCAATCGATCGAGTGATCGATGGGAGTTGTCGATCGATCAATCGATTGGGCAGGGGTGTTCTCGCGCGATCGCGAGAAGCACAGAATGCTTCTGGATTGATCCACCGATCGATCCAGATGTTCCCAATCGATCGGTCAATCGATTGGGATTCGACCGTTGCGCAGGATGCAGGTGATGGACGGCTAGGATTGTGCGGATGTGACATGGCAATCGATTGGGGTTGATCTCAATCGATTGGGAGCACTGTATATAGCCTGAGCAGAGCGTTTTCTTCGCCAGATCTTTGCGATCTTTTGCACGGCTCTTCAGCAATTTTCACCAGCGATCTTCTCCGAGATTCTTGCCAGTTCTTGAGGGTTCTTGGAGTGCATCTCCAAGATTCAAGAGGTAACCACAACAAGCAACAAGTAAGCAAGAAGAAGTGTATATTTCATTTGTATTCGTGTATTTTCTTCTTGTGTGAGTGTTGTAGTGTTGTATGGGTTTGTACGAGGCTTCTCCACCTCTGGCTGTGACCGAGAAGGAGTGTTTCATAGTGGAGGAGTGAGTCGGTGTGTGGATCCTTGGATTAGTCACCTCATATTGAGGTGGATACCAAGTAAACCCTAGGTGTTAGCATTGTGTGTGTTTGTTTTTATTTTCCGCTGCATATCAAGACGAAGCAAGCACAAGTGCGCGATGAAACACTATTCACCCCCCCTCTAGCGGGCACAACGGTCCTAACAATTAGTATCAGAGTGAGGTCGCTCTTCTACGGACTAACCGCCAAGAGAGCAAGAAGCTAGAGGAAGAAGAAGATGGACTTGGGAGGTCCACTTAGATGGGACATCCGGATTCCTCCGCCATACGACAAGGAAGACTTTGCCTTTTGGAGGAATCGGCTGGAGACATGGTTCCAAATGGAGTGGAACCAATGGGTTGTCTTAAGTGACCCATTTGAAGCTCCTAAGGACAAGAAGGGTAAACTCCTCCGACCTCGGCATTGGACCGAAGAGCAACGAGAGCAATCGGAGGCGGACAAGGAGGTAACGAGAATTTTGCATAATTTACTACCTTCTAAAATTTTGTTGAGTGTAGGTGAAACCACAAATGCAAGTGATCTTTGGAAAAAGATCATTGCCTATCATGAAGACCCTACACAAGTCCAAGGAGTGGAAGAGCTCAAGGAGAATGGCTCATTGGTCCAAGAAGAGAAGAACCAATCCGATGTTGACACGAGGTCAACATCCGAAGAAGAGGAGGAGAAGGAAGAAGATGAGAGATCTTCTACATCTTCAAGAGAGGAAGAGGTGGAAGCATCCACATCCTCAAGGGTTAAAGAGGTGGAAGCACCCGCATCCTCAAAAGGAGAAGAAGAAGATGATGCAACCTCCACAATTCAAGCTATATCAAATGGAGGATTGAGTGCCATTGTAAATAATAAAAGTCATATTATTTGTTTTGAGTATAGGGAGCATGGGCACTACAAGAGTAAGTGTCCTAAATTGGCCAAGAAGAAGGGCCAAGTAGTACCCAAGGGTAAGGAGAAGCCCAAGGAGATTGGTCCCACGAAACACAAGAGCAAGGAGCACATTGTGTGCTTCTCATGCAATCAAAATGGGCATTACCGGAGTCAATGCCCTAAAGGGAAGAAGCCAATCAAAGTTAAAGGAGGAAGCACAAATCAAGGGGGAGCTTCTAAAAGAAAACCCAAGGTAACCTTTAATAGTGCAATTCCTTTCAGTCATGATGAAATGCATGTTAGAAATAACACTTATCATTTTAATGCAAATTATCATGAAAATAGGAAGCATGATAGTGTTAAGGGAAAATATATTCCTCCTCATGCTAGAACTACCACACCTAAGGTTAGGAAGGTAGACAATATTTTAGGTAATAACTCTAAGGATTATAGATATATGCCTAAATATAGAAATGCTCATAGGGGTCAAGAAAAATCCAAATCTATGGATTTAATGACGGAGAACCAAGTCTTGAGATCAAGACTTGATAACTTAGAAAGAACCCTAGCAAAAATGGAAAATATGCTTAAGGGTCAAAATGAGCTCAACCTAGGAAAGTCAAGACAAGAGTCATCCAATGGCTATAGAGGTTTGGGATATAAACCTAAAGCCAAGAAGGGTGTGACTTCCTTTCATAGAGTTCTATATAGCTATGAGACCAACCCTAGGTTTAGAGGTCAAGTCAAAGATACTAGGGAAGGAATCCCTAAAGGTTCTTTTGGCAAGACCAATGTGACCAAGACTTCTAAGAAGTCTAACAAAGTCACAAAGAAGGTCACAAGGGAGGTCATCCCTAAAGTTGATCTAGTAAAGGTGACTAAGGATCCAAAAAGGCCTAATAAAGTCACAAAAAAGGTTACAAGGGAAGCAATCCCTAGAGTTAACCTAGTAGAAGTGACCAAGACTTCTAAGAAGCCTAGAAAGGTCCTTAGGAAGGTATCTAGGGAAGTCATCCCTAGTGAGTACCTAGAGTATCCAAGGAGCGCCAATAGGTTTTGGGTTCCAACGAGCATATTCTCTACACCCTAGATGAGTTTAGAGAGTGTCAACTCCATTTGGGAAGGTAGTTAACCCAACCTTGGAAAAGTTGACACTTGAGAGCATTTTCAAGGTTATTGTTAACCTTTGAAAATGAAAAAGGATTATAGGGTTACTCTTTGAAAGAGTGATATATGTGCCAAAATTTGAAGAGTTGAACTCAATCTAAATTGGCATACTTAAGAAAAGTATAAGAAAAATTGAGTTAGAATTTTGATACTTTATTAAGGAATTAAGAGAAAACTCATGCTTTAATCAAATGTGATTAAGCCTTGAAGGGCAAAAAGGTGCCAAGTGTGAGGATTTGAAATTATGTTAAATTGACACACTTGAGAAGCAAAAGTAATGCCAAATTTGGAATTTAACATTTTCTTATGGAATTAGGGGAAATGTAAACCTTAATCCAAATGGTCATTCTTGGTAGGGATGACAATTTCATCCGAACCCGATGGAGGATCCGATATCCGACCCGAATGGAGGAGGGTATGGAGGGACTATCAATACCCGATACCCGACCCGAATACCCGATTAAATAATATATATACATATATTAAAGAAAATTTTCTTTTTCTAAAATCAATTTACTATTTTTTGTTGATATTAGTAGGCCTATATAGATGTTTAATCTATTTTTTATAATTATATATAAGTTTTTTAATAGGATGTTAATTTTAATATGTTTTTGTTGAATGATAATAGCTCGATAAAAAGAAGAAAAATTACACGTATAAAATATATGCGGTCCTTTAATGGGTATGGGTATACCCATTGGATATCCTATACCCGATGGGTATGGGTACGGAGGATATAGAATCCGACCCGAACCCGACCCATTGTCATCCCTAATTCTTGGAAAGAGTAACATGTGCCAAATCTTAAGAAATTATGGTTGAATTAAATTGGCACAATTGGGAAAACATAAGAAATACCAAATTGGGGTTTTGGTATCTTCTTAGGGTAATTAAAGGAAAATCTAGGTCCTAATGTAAGTTGTTTGCTTTTTGGAAGAGTAAAATGTGTCAAACTTTGAGGATTTGAACTTAAGTTAAATGGACACATTTAGAAGAGGATAAGAAATGCCAAGTTGGGGTTTTGGCATTTTCTTAAAAGGTTAAAGGAGAATCTAAACCTTAATTTAATTTCATTTACTCTTTGAAAGAGTAAAATGTGCCAAGTCTTGAGGAATTGAACTAAAATTTAATTTGGCACAAATGCAAAAAGAAATATCAAGTTGGAAATTTGGTATTCTATTGAGAGGTTAAGGGAAAATTTAAACCTTAATCAAATTAATTACTCTTTGGAAGAGTAAAATGTGCCAAACCTTGAGGAATCACATCAAAGGCAAGTTGGCACACTTGGAGAAAGGATAAGAAATGTCTAGTTGAGATATTAGTATGTTCTTAAGGGATTAAGAGCAAAATCAAGTCTCAATCTAAATGTTTGATCCTTAAAGAGAGTAATATGTGTCAAACAAATATTTGAGCACTAAATTCTTAATTTCAATTGGCACAAATAGAAAAGGGGTAAAAGAAATGCCAAGTTGGATTTTGGCATTCCTTCAAGAGATGAGCAATCTAAGCTTAATTTTAAGGTCTTAGCTAAGGTTTAAGGATACTTAGATAGATTATCTAGGTATATTTTATTTATGCTAAAATGCCATGATTGCTTGTCTATTATATGTCATGACAACATGTGTTGCATTCATTTTTATTATGGAAAACACAAAAATACCATGTCATGTCATACATACATCATGTAGCTATAGCATGCTTTTCTTTTGGGAAATACTTATTTTGATGTATGTCATTAATCATCATGTATTATATTAATTTCCTTGTAATTAAGGATGAAAAGCATTTATTAAGAATGGTAAATATCCCAACAAGTGGGATTATACCAAATGACATCCTAGGTGGATAATCATAAGTCTCTTAATATCTAGATAGATATGCATGATCCCTTAGTTTAGGGCAAAACCAAATATACATCTCACAAAGAATCATAAGGTGACTTGTATGTGTTTTAGTACACATTAGATACAAGTGAGATGTTAGGATGGTGGACAAAACTTAAGATGTTGATTTAGTGCATCTTGTTGAGTTTTAGGTTCATCAAAGCACATAGTCATGTGACTTCCAATCATTGGGAAAGCTAATGTACAGTCATGTGCATTGAGCCCAAAGAACATGGTTGAATATTTGTTTTAAAATTCATTTTAAAATTCTTTTTGAAAACCTTGGTGAAAAATATCTTTTGATAGTAATCATCATTGAATAATTAGGTACAAACTTGGAAGAAAACACTAAAAGTTTTTACATGTTCTCAAGTTTGTATCCATCTTTGAAAATAGGAAGTATTTTTGTAGAAAACTATTTTTCCTTGATAAAATATACCCTAAATAATGTCTACATGAATTTTCATGATTTTTAGAATTTTATAGAATTTTTGGGGAGTTTCTGAATTTCGCTGAAACTGAATTTCAGGAAATCAGAAACCCAATCGATCAGCCGATCGATTGGGATGGGTTCGATCGATCAACCGATCGATTGAGAAGTCATTTCCCGCGAACAGAAGGGTATTGAATCGATTAGCCGATCGATTGACCCAGGCTGGATCGATCAGTGGATCGATTCAGAGGGTATTTCTACAAGCAATAGCTTGCAGAATCGATCAATGGATCGATTGAAGTGATTTCAATCGATTGAGTCCCAACTTCAATCGATTGGGAAGTCTGATTTTGGCCTGAAAAGTCTGATTTCAGCACTTCAAGTTACTTCGAGTCCCAATAACCATTCCAAATCCCTTGGAATATATTTGTAGACATTTAGGGGGAATTTTCATGATGAAAACAAGTATGGATTGGTTAAAAGAAACCAAAGTGAAGTTTAGGATAAGGTTTAGTTTCAATTCTGAATTTTGGAACTTTAAAACTTCAAGTTTTGGTTTTCAAGGGTCATTAACCATTCCTAACCCTTTGGCATACACTTGTATCCATTTAGGGGGAGTTTTCATGTTGAAAGCAAGTATGGATTGGTTAAGGTAGACTTAGGTGAAGTTTAGGTTGAGGTTTAGCTTCTTTATTGAATTTTGAACCTCAAAACTTCGAGTTTTGGTTTTCCTAATTATTTAGGAATCCCAAGTCATTGTTGGTGCAATGATAGAAATTTGACCATGTTATTAGGGGGAGTTACTCTTTGAAAACATCAAAATCTTTTCAAAGACCTTGGAATGTGGGTTAAACCTTCGTGATGAATTAATACTCAGGGTCGAGTATTGGGGAGTAATGGAAGATTAGTTATCTTCATTGTTAGGATGATAAATTCTCTCATATGAGCATTGTGGAGTAGATTACTGCTCAAGGGGGAGCTTTGGGTTAATGAAGGAGATCGGACCTTCATTGGTAAAGTGAAACATGCTCTTGGATGAGCATTGAGAAGAAGATTACTACTCAAGGGAGAGCATTGAATACAATGAATGAGAGTTTCATTGGGAAGTTGATGCATGCTCTATTATGAGCATTGTGAAGTGAAGTAGAGCTCAAGGGGGGGAGCTTTGGCGGCAATGTAGACTATGAGATCTTCATTGTGGGGTTGTTAACGACATGTGAGGTTGTAAACAACGAAGAGTTAACTCTTATGGAGAAGAGTTTGTTTTCTTATTTGATGTGTGACAAAGGGGGAGAATGGAAGGTTAAGTTAGGCCTTCATCTCGAGCAGGGGGAGTTTGCCATCTAGGAAAGGGAGAGAATGAAGGAAACCTTCATTCATGCTTTGTCATGAGAGGATTAAGGCTATAGGATTTAGCCTTGGTATAAATAAGAGATTAAGGCTATAGGATTTAGCCTCGGTATAAAGAAGAGGTTAAGGCTATGGGATTTAGCCTTGGTATAAAGAAGATGTTAAGGCTATGGGATTTAGCCTAACTTAGAGGAATTGTCAAATATAAAAAAGGGGGAGATTGTTGGGACAATTTCCCTAGGTCAAGTTTGACTAAGCTTGAGTTGAGTCAAGCTTGAGTCGGGATTTGAATTTTGATGTTTGACAATATATGGAGATTGCTAGGGCAATCGTCCATTTGACAATATATGGATATTGCTGAAGCAATCGGCCGATTGTGGAGATGGTCAAGGGATTGACCAGGTTGATGAGAAGACAAGTCAAGTGGGTCAGTGTTGACCGGAGACTTGACCGGGTAAGTCCTAACTGGAGTTTAGGCATCTGAGAAAGTCCTAACTGGTGGTTAGGCAAGAGAGAAGTCAAGTAGGTCAAGGTTGATAGGAGACTTGACTGGGAAAGTCCTAATTGGAGATTAGGCAAAGGTAAGTCCAACAGGAAGGTTGGCAAGAGTGAAAATCCAAGTAGGTCAGTGTTGACCAGACTTGGTGGTGAAAGTCCTAATAAGTGAGATCAGGCAATTGGAAAGTCCTAGTATAGCTAGGCAAAGGGAAAGTCCTGGTGAGGAGCCAGGCAACTGGAAAGTCCAAGTGTGATCTTGGCAAAAGGAAAGTCCTGGTGAGGATCGCCAGGCAATTGGAAAGACCAAGTGTGATCTTGGCAAACGGAAAGTCCTGGTGAGGAGCCAAGCAATTGGAAAGTCCAAGTATGATCTTGGCAAAGCAAGTCCTAGGGTGATTTGGCTAGGAGAACCCGACAACTAGGATGAGGCCGATGGAAGCTCTAGAAGGCAAGGCGTGAAGGATGGGGAGATATCCGAGGGACGCAAGGCTGATGGAGGAGGCTAAAAGGCTAGTTCGAGGTAGGTCGAGAGTGGCCAAATGCTAGGCATGGAGACCCAATAGGTCACGATTGACCGGGAGTTGGGTTTGGGATTTTGGACTTGAGTTTGAGTCAAATCCAGGCTGGTCAATCGATCGGGCGATCGATTGAACCAGGGACCAATCGATCAGTGGATCGATTGGAGTGTGCTGCGAAGGAAGGAATGACCCAATCGATTGGTTGACCGATTGGGACCATATTTCGTGAGCACATAGCCCTTCCCAATCGATCGAGTGATCGATTGGGAGCTGCCAATCGATCGATTGGGCAAGGGTGTTCTCGCGCGATCGTGAGAAGCACAAAATGCTTCTGGATCGATCCACCGATCGATCCAGATGTTCCCAATCGATCGGTCGATCGATTGGGATTCGACCGTTGCGCAGGATGCAGGTGATGGACGGCTAGGATTGTGTAGATGTGACATGGCAATCAATTGGAGTTGATCTCAATCGATTGGGAGCACTGTATATAGCCTGGGTGTAGCGTTTTCTTCGCCAGATCTTTACGATCTTTTGCACAGCTCTTCAGCGATTTTCACCAGCGATCTTCTCCGAGATTCTTGCCAGTTCTTGAGGGTTCTTAGAGTGCATCTTCAAGATTCAAGTGAAAACCACAACAAGCAACAAGTAAGCAAGAAGAAGTGTATATTTCATTTGTATTCATGTATTTTCTTCTTGTGTGAGTGTTGTAGTGTTGTGTGGGTTTGTACGAGGCTTCTCCGCCTCCGGCTACGACCGAGAAGGAGTGTTTCATAGTGGAGGGAGTGAGTTGGTGTGTGGATCCTTGGATTAGTCACCTCATCTTGAGGTGGATACCAAGTAAACCCTGTTGGAGCAATCTGGGTACCCTAGGTTTTGATGTTTGGGCAAAGGTTTAAGTTAGGTTTATTGTTATATTTGATATGCATTGTGAGTGTGCAGGATACAGGTACAACAAGGAAAGTCCAAGGGTGAGTCTTGGCGGTGTAAGTCCAAGCATGTAGTCTTGGCAACGTAAGTCCAAGTGTGATCTTGGCAAAGGAGGAAAGTCCAAGGATGAGTCTTAGCGGTGTAAGTCCAAGCATGTAGTCTTGGCAACATAAGTCCAAGTGTGACTTGGCAATGGATGAAGTCCCGGAGGCGCGACCTCTTGGCAAAGGAAGACCCGACAACAATGACAAGGTCGATGGAAGCTCCAGAAGACAAGACGTGAAGGATAGGGAGGCATCGAGGGACGCAAGGCTGATGGAGGAGGCTAGAAGGCTAGGTCTAGGTTGGTCGGGCGAGAACGAGTGCTGAGTGAATGTACTCGGGGTAAAATCCCAAAATTAGGGGTACTATAGCGTACTGTAGCAGTACTGTAGCGTTACTGTAGTAGTATTGTAGCATTACTGTAGCAATACTGTAGCAGTCGACTGGTGGTTTCATCAGTCGACTGGTGCAGTCGACTAGTAGCGAACAGAGGGTTGGTATCGAGCCGTTGGGCTGCAACGGTCGAATTTCCACGAAAGGCAGTCGACTGCATGTTTTGGCAGTCGACTGGTAGGCGGGGTTTTCTAACCCGTGGCCTATATAACCAAGCATTGGAAGCTTGATTGAAGTTGACGAAATTAGTGGTGGTTAACCCTAATTAGAGTCTCCAAGTGCCCAAGTGATCAAGCGTGCTTGTACGAGGTTGTGGCGAGGTTTCTCCACCCACAAGGAGCTACGCGAGCTAGCCGGAAGTTCTCCGGAGAATCATCCACCGACGGATCGGGATCGTCCACCTTACGGACAGCCGTGGAGTAGGAGCCCTAATCTCCGAACCACGTTAAACGAACGTGTAGCTTGGTTTGCATTTCCTTTCTTTGTCTTGCTTTTAGTTCAGCTTGTTTGTTTTTATTTCTATTCCACTGCGCAAGCTAAAAATAGTGTAGGAAGCAATCGATTTAGGGTGAGACGCTATTCACCCCCCTCTAGTGAACATCAAGGTCCCAACAAGTGGTATCAGAGCTAGGTGAGCTCTTGTTGGACTAATCGCCAAGAGAGCGGCTAGAGGAAGAAGATGGAGTCAAAGGGACCTCTCGGATGGGACATCCGAATCCCACCTCCATACGAGCGCGAGGACTTCGACTATTGGAGGAAGCGCATGGAGATGTGGTTCCAAATGAATTGGAACCAATGGATTGCGTTGGAGGAACCATTTAAAGCTCCAACGGACAAGAAGGGAAAGCGTCTCCGACGTCGATATTGGACCGATGAGCAAAGGGAGCAATCGGAGACGGACAAGGAGGTAATTAGAATTTTAATTAATTTATTACCTCCTAATGCGATATTGAATATAGGTGAATACGAGAATGCAAGTGACCTTTGGAAAAAGGTAATTGCGCTTCATGAGAGTCCTACACAAATCCAAGAAGAGGAGGAACCCAAGGAGAAGGACTCATTGGTCCAAGAAGAGAAAGATCAATCGAATGTTGACACGAGCTCAACATCCGAGGAGGAGAAGGAAGATGAGGAGGTATCATCCACATCTTCAAGGGAGGAAGAAGTGGAACCGTCCATATCTTCAAGTGAAGAGGAAGAAGAGCAATCTAAGGAAGAGGAGATCTTGGAAGCTCAACCCTCCACCTCAACTACCAAGAAGAGCACAAAGGATCACATCAAATGCTTTGAGTGTGGTAAGATGGGGCACTACAAGAGTAGGTGTCCTTCGCTCAAGAAGGTAAAGGAGGTAAACCCTAAACTCACTAAAGTTAATTTAGAAACTAATGTGAGTTGTAGGAAGAAGAAGGAGAAGAAGCACATTAGGTGCTTTACATGTGGTGAGTGGGGTCACTACCACACAAAGTGTCCAAGGAGAGGAGAGCTCAAGAAATTGGCGCACTTAAAGAAATGGGAAAAGAAGAGGAGCACAAGTCAAGGGGGAGCTTCAAAGGTAAAAGGGAAGGTAATCTCTATTTTGAAGTTTAATCCAATCTACAATTCTTATATGCTTGTTAGAAATAATGTAGATTATTTACCTAAGCATAATCATGGATTTAGGTATAATGATAGAAATAGGGTTAACATGGTAGATAACCCTAAGAAATCATACACTAAGGGTAGACCTAATAAGACCCAAACCACTTTGCCTAAGGGAAGGAAAGTGGGTGAAAACCTAAGCATTAATCCCAAGAAGGGGAGACACATGCCTAGGAAGGGTAGGTCTAGGAATGTCCATGATGGACATGTTGATTCTAGGGTTAGAACCCTAGAATTGGAAAATCAAGCCTTGAAGACAAAGCTTGAGGAAATGGAGAAAGTCCTAGAGAGGTTCATTATTGGACCTAAAGGACTTTACATGTATTTGGGTGGTCAAAGACCCAAAAATATCAAATTAGGTCCCTCCAAGACCAAAAGGAGGTCAAGTGCTAAGATAGCACATGACATTGGTAAGGGAGGTGTGACCAAGGATAAGGGAGAGTCATCTAAGGCCAATAAGAAGGAATATGCTAGGGTGGCATATAATTATGGCAAGGATGGGATGTCCAAGGTTAAGGACAAGAAGAAATTAACCAAAAACAATGTGTCTAAGGTTAAGAAGGTGAGTTTTGTAGGCCAAGTGTCACCCGAGGTGCACCGAAGTGGCCTAGCCATAGTGGATGAGTCACCAAGGGAGGTGACTAAGGTTAAGATTCCTAAGGTTAGGAAGAGCCTTTGGGACCCATGGTAGATGGGTTATCAAATGTGCCAAGTGGTTAGGAGACAGACTTAAGCCTCTAACCCAGTGGGTTGGCACAATTAGGATATGTTTCGTGCATGGAAATATGAATTGGGTTAATATTGCATGAAAATTAGTTTTTGATGTATATATGTCATATAAACTAATGCTAGGGATGCATTATGGTTTAGTATGAGCAGATACATCAAGAGGAAGCCAAAACTAGGACTTTAGGTCAAGGTCCAATTGAATCATTTAGCTAGTTTTGAATTTTGTGTCAATTTTGGGATCTGTGATAAATATATTTTTATATATATTTTTCCCAAGTAGACATGGATAAAATAGATCTCTCCACAAAATTTGGGATTTTTTGGAGGTCTGTGGAATTTTTGGCGCATTTCTGAAAGTGGGTAAAAAAGGCTGATTTTTGCCAAAAAGAGTACCAGTCGACTAGTGCAGTTACCAGTCGACTGGTAACAGTAATTTTCAGCACAGAGGACCTCTGTAAGCTCATTTTAACGAGGCCAGTCGACTGCTGGTTTTACCAGTCGACTGATAACACTGTTCATGAGCACAGAATGTCTCTATAAGCTCATTTTGACGATGGCAGTCGACTGGTACTTATAGCAGTCGACTGATACGGTCTGAAAATATTTTTCAAGCATTAGAAAATGACCAAACGAGTGGTGAACATGTATGTAATCTTATGGGGGATTAATACATGATGTTTATGGTCATTAGAGGTCAAAGAGTCCAATAATTGGGATATTGTTGGAGCTCTTTTTGATGTATGGCAAAGAGGGAGAAGTTTAGGTTTAAGTGGGAAACTTACATACCTTTGCAAGAAATCCTAGCTCAAGGAGGAGCTTAGGTGAAGGGGGAGATATTGCTCATTTATTAGCAAAAGGGGAGAAGTTTACTTTTGCAAGAAATCCTAGCTCAAGGGGGAGCTTAGGTGAAGGGGGAGTGATTGCTCATTTATTAGCAAAATGGGAGAAGTTTACCTTTGCAAGAAATCCTAGCTCAAGGGGGAGCTTAGGTGAAGGGGGAGCCTAGGATTAGGTTCCATGATTTATGCATGTGTAGATTACATATATTTATTTGCATATGTATTGCTATATTGTTTCCCTAACTTAAACGGGTTGCCAAACATCAAAAAGGGAGAGATTGTTGGAGCAATCTGGGTACCCTAGGTTTTGATGTTTGGGCAAAGGTTTAAGTTAGGTTTATTGTTGTATTTGATATGCATTGTGAGTGTGCAGGATACAGGTACAACAAGGAAAGTCCAAGGGTGAGTCTTGGCGGTGTAAGTCCAAGCATGTAGTCCTGGCAACGTAAGTCCAAGTGTGATCTTGGCAAAGGAGGAAAGTTCAAGGATGAGTCTTAGCGGTGTAAGTCCAAGCATGTAGTCTTGGCAACATAAGCCCAAGTGTGACTTGGCAATGGATGAAGTCCCGGAGGCGCGACCTCTTGGCAAAGGAAGACCCAACAATAATGACAAGGTCGATGGAAGCTCCAGAAGGCAAGACGTGAAGGATAGGGAGGCATCGAGGGACGCAAGACTGATGGAGGAGGCTAGAAGGCTAGGTCTAGGTTGGTCGGGCGAGAATGAGTGCTGAGTGAATGTACTCGGGGCAAAATCCCAAAAATAGGGGGTACTGTAGCAGTACTGTAGCGTTACTGTAGCAGTACTGTAGCGTTACTGTAGCAGTATTGTAGCAGTCAACTGGTGGTTTCATCAGTCGACTGGTGCAGTCGACTAGTAGCGAACAGAGGGTTGGTATCGAGCCGTTGGGCTGCAACGGTCGAATTTCCACGAAAGGCAGTCGACTGCATGTTTTGGCAGTCGACTGGTAGGCGGGGTTTTCTAACCCGTGGCCTATATAACCAAGCATTGGAAGCTTGATTGAAGTTGACGAAATTAGTGGTGGTTAACCCTAATTAGAGTCTCCAAGTGCCCAAGTGATCTAGCGTGCTTGTACGAGGTTGTGGCGAGGTTTCTCCACCCACAAGGAGCTATGCAAGCTAGCCGGAAGTTCTCCGGGGAATCATCCACCGACGGATCGGGATCGTCCACCTTACAGACAGCCGTGGCGTAGGAGCCCTAATCTCTGAACCACGTTAAACGAACGTGTAGCTTGGTTTGCATTTCCTTTCTTTGTCTTGCTTTTACTTTAGCTTGTTTGTTTTTATTTGTATTCCACTACGCAAGCTAACAATAGTGTAGGAAGCAATCGATTTAGGGTGAGACGCTATTCCCCCCCCCCCCCCCTCTAGTGAACATCAAGGTCCCAACAAACCCTAGGTGTTAGCATTGTGTGTGTTTGTTTTTATTTTCCGCTGCATATCAAGACGAAGCAAGCACAAGTGCACGACGAAATGCTATTCACCCCCACCCCCTCTAGCGGGCACAACGGTCCTAATTCCGGTGGTTGAGGCTGCGACTGGTATTGAACCAGTGGCTGAGACTGCGGTTGATACTGTACTAGGGGCTAAGACTGTGACTGGTACTGAACCAGTGGCTGGGGCTGCAGCTGATACTACACTAATGGCTGAGGCTGTGATTTGTACTGCCCCTGAGTCAAATAATGTGGTCCCGGAACAGAGCTCTATGGTACTATGAGGGCACTGGAGTTCTCCTGTCTGTGCATGCCATATGCAACTACTACAAGGGGAGTTGTCCTCTGCTGGCTATGTGAAGATTGGGCTCTCTACCCTCCTCGCTGAGTCCCTGACTGATTGTGTTGTCCTCCATGAACAACAATCCCGGAAGCAATATGCTGAGCCTTCAGTGAACAGTCTCGGCTCAAGTGTCCAGGCTGTTTGCAGTGATAGCAAACTGACTGTCCCAGGCCGCAGGCTGAGGTGATGTGGTCTTTGAACCCACATATGGTGCAGTGAATGTCACTGGCGGGTTGTTTCCTGTTCTACTAAGGAGGTCGGAAATGTCCTGATGAAGATCGCCCTGACTTCTGAGGTCGACCAGATGCCCCAGAAGTACCCTGCCTTGGCCGATTGCGACCACTCTGCTGCTATCCAGTAGCCTGTGGCTGCTGGATCTGTCCTGATGTCCGATCTGTCTGCTTTCCCTTCTTGTCCGGATATACTCTCTGGTGTGCTGGCTCAATCATAAGTGTTCTGTCCAAGGCCTCTATGTAAGACGAATTCCCAAAACCGGTAATCTTTACTTGCAGATGTTCATCCCGTCCCTGAACAAACTGAAGCATACGAGATCTGTCCTCAGTAACTAATTCTGGACAAAATCTGGCCAGCCGATTAAACTCAGCATTGTACTCCGTCACTGTACGATTGTTTTGACGAAGACTCAGAAAATCCTGACGGCGGGTCATCTGATATGACCGTGGAAAGTACCAGCTCTCAAATGCCTCTCTGAACCTCGCCCAGATGACGGAACGCTGTGTATCCCACCAAATATCGGCCTCGTCCTGGAAATGGAAAGCAGCCAGCTCTGCTTTCTCCCACTCGGAGCATGCCATGTAGAAAAAGGTCCACTCCATAGTCTCTATCCAGGACTGGGCCACACTCGAATTGGTCTCTCTATGGAATAGGGTGAATCGACTTTTCATCGACCCTGCCAAAGCTGGGATCCGAGCTCGTGCCACAACTATACTAGTAAGGTGAGTAGGGGCTGCTGCGGGAACTGGCAGAACCACTAGAGCTGGTACTACAAGTGGTACCACTGGATAGATCGGGGGAGGTATCCCCGGTGCTATTGCATAAGCTGGGGCAGGTGCCGCTGGTGGCACTGCAAGGTCAGTATAAGTGGGCGTGGTTGGAGGTACGATAGGTGTAACTGGTGTTGCTGGTGCTATGTCAGGTACGCAGCAGCAGGTACTGCTGGAGGAGGTGTCGGATATGCCGCAAGAGGCACCGCTGGTGGCACTGTGAATACTATTGGAGTGGGTACGATGGGTACGGTCGGGGTAGGTACCTCTGAAACCATCGGAGTCTGAGAGCCCAACACGCCCGCAGTACCATGTGGGGTATGTCCTTGACCGGCAGGCTCGTCCCCAGCAGACACCTCTGGTGACTCCATCTCCAGGGATTCTAATGTCCTCTTGCGTGGGCGTCCTGCACCATGCCTCAAAGCGGGAACACGTGCATTTCGGCTCATCTCTGTTAAATTATGTCCCAAATATTAATACAAGTATCAAAATTATAAAAATTAACATTTTAGCTATTTGCCGTCGGGAGATGTTTCGTCGCTGTCCAATCTCAATTTATGATCTCGGAACTCCGAAACGAGAAAATCGAAGGAAATCTGTACAAATTCGAAAATACCTAGATTACTCGAATAACCTGGGCTCTTATACAAAAAATATTGTCACGCCCCAGGTAGTCCCTACTGTTAGAGTGTATACTAAAAGCCTAGCCTTTTGTAAATATTTTATTTTAAAATAAAGAATCACATTGGTCAAATATCTACATTTATATGATAAGTGTAGTTGTTCAATTAATTTATATTGTAGATAACACGGTGTGTGGTGTCACACACAGAAGATCATGTTATCAATTCCCTATAAATTATAAATAGTAGCTCACGACTAAAATGGAAAGGAACAAACCATTATAATAGTCGTAGTATAATTTGGTATTAGTTTATCTTAACTATAAAATTACACTAGTACACTCTGAGTGTATTGAGCATGACCATTTAAGGTAAGTTCTTTTTATACTGACTGAATAAAAGAACAAGACCTTTGTTATTATGGAAGTGTATGCTCTTAATCCTGATATAATAACAAACACATATATCTAGTATTTATTTCTTTGACTTATCAATGGGTGAGATTTAGTTCGATAAATTAAAAGGCCCGATAAGTTGGGAAATGATATTATTTATAGTGTGGGTTGTTGATTATAGAAGGAAACTGTGCCCTAGTTATCTAGGTTGATGATGTCCTCAAGAGGAGCTCATAAGGATTGTCATGTAAACCCTGCAGGTGGACTTAGTCCGACATGATAATGAAGTTGAATGGTACTACTCTTGGAGTTAGATATTAATTAAGTGAGTTATCAGTAACTCATTTAATTAGTGGACATTTTATATCTTAAACACAGGGAGACTAATACACTCATAATAAGAAGGAGCCCAAAATGTAATTCAGGATTGGTGCGGTAGTTCAATAATAATTCTTTAGTGGTATGAATTATTATTGATGAAATTAAGTTGGGTGTTCGGGGCGAACACGGGAAGCTTAATTTCATCGGGAGACCAAAACCAATTCCTCCTCTTGGTCCCTATCGTAGCCTCTTATTTATAAAGTGTTATACCCACCTTCTTACCCAACCATTAGATGGCCGGCCAAGCAAGCTTGGAGTCCAAGCTTGGGCCGGCCAAGCCAAAGGTTGAGCCAAATATAGGTGGCCGACCCTAGCTTGGAGTCCAAGCTTAGTGTGGCCAACCATATAAAATAAAAGGGATTTTATTTTTTAAAATTTTTCTTATGTGGATATCATGATTTTAAAATAGAGTTTAAAAATAAAATCTTTCCTTTTATAGCTTTCTACAAAAGATTAAGTGAAAGGTTTGATATCTTTCCTTATTTGTAGTTAAAAGGAAGATTTTAATTTTTGATAAAACTTTCCTTTTTGTAACCATCCTCATGATTTAAAAAAGAGTTTTAAAATTAAATCTTTCCTTTTATAGTTTCTACAAAAGATTAAGAAAAGATTTGATATCTTTCCTTATTTGTAGATTGAGAGGAAGATTTTAATTTTAAACATAACTTTCCTTTTTGGAAATCATCCACATGTTTTAATAGAGAGATTTTAATTTATAAAATTTCCTTTTATAACCAACCATGAAGGGAAAAAATATTACTAAAATTTTTATTTTAAAAATTTCTAGAAACAAATTAGGAAGTTTTAATTCTTGTGTTATTAAAACTTTCCTTGCTTGGATCTATGAGGTGGTCGACCACTTAATAAAAGAAAAGGAATTTTTTTAAAAAAAAAATCCTTTCCATGGCAAAGAAAATAAGGAAGTTTTTATTAAAACTTTCCTTATTTGCCAAGACCAAGGATTATAAAAGAGAGGGAGGGGGTGCCTTCATGAGATAACTCTCTTCTATTCCTCTCCTCTCTTCCTTGGTGTGGCCGGCCATATCATCTCCTCCTTTTCTTCCTCCTTGGTGGCCGAACCTCATCAACCTCTAGGAGCTTGTTTTGGTGGCCGAATCTAGCTTGGAGAAGAAGAAGAGAAAGGAGGTTTTGTTTCCTAGTTTTCTTTGGAGCTTGGTTGGTGGCCAAGACTTACAATTTCTTGGAGAAGTTGCTTGGCCGAAACTTGGAAGAAGGAAGAAGAAGGGATTGGGTGGTTCTCGTCTTGGAAGATCGTTGTCCACACGACGTCCGAGATAAGAAGAGGAATACGGTAGAAGATCAAGAGGTCGTTGCATATAAAGAAAGGTATAACTAGTAATTGTTTTCAGCATCATACTAGTTTTCTTTGTATAATTTTGAAATACCAAACACAAGAGGCATATGATTCTAGGTTTCGAATTTGTGATTAGAGTTTGTGTTTTTTTTGTTTTCGAATTTGTGATTCGATTGTTCCTTTTGGTTAAACCTAGGGTTATATAAGGAAATTAAATATTAGATTTCATTGAAAGGCTTTGTCTAGGAAGTGGTGGATGCTCCCATACCCAAGACGGCCTAGTGCCTCGTCATGTTTAACCTGGAAGCCGATTTCTGAAAATAATATTTAATTGAATTTGTAACATGGGTGGATTTGGATTAATAATGTTAAGCATCGTTTGCGATCCAAGTCTAAACCACTAAGAACAGATAAGTTAAATTTGGAATCAATAATGTTAAGTTCCGTTTGCGATTCCTAATTTAATTTCTAAATAACACAATAGGTTGTTAGTAAAGGTTCAGAACTTGTACAAAATTTTTATACAAGGGAACCGGTATGATATTCCGCATAGCAACCAACACCTACCAGAAGAAATTTCGGCAACATCTTCCCTGTACGGGTGACAATATGAAACTTTACTACAAGCCCTCCAGGCTACACAAACCTCGGCCAACACGGCCGGAACAATAACAATAAAATATAAGCATTTCATGCAGTTTATATATTCAGCCTCCGGCTGACACAATCATGTAGTTTATATTAAATAAAAACCTACTCTACTACAACGATGGAAAAACACAAACCCACAATAGAAAATCCAACGCAACGGAAAACAATGACAGTAGACCAAACTCAATAAAAATCCTAGAGTACAATCCTACATCACAAGTATATAGAAAATACATAATAAGTAAACCAAAAATCCAAAATATATGAATCCATCGCGACATGTAGTGGGGACTAGCGACTGGAACCTCCTGACAACATCAACCTGAAATAGTAATAATCAACGGGGTGAGTTCAACAACTCAACGGGTATCTGGCTGGCATGCATAATAAGAAATAACTAATAGTAATAAATATGTGTACAGTCTTCTGGAGTAATGGAAAATGTAAAACTGTAAGAAAAGGAGAAGCTGTACTCACCAGGACCTCCTATCAGAATAATAAGGTCATCAGACCAAAGGTAATATGTCCCTGTATGCATGCCAAACATATGCATTCATCCAATATGCAGTAAATAAAATGCAGCAAACACAAGCAATAAATACAATCATGCATATGCTGTATATGACATGTCCTGGTCACCCCTGACGTCAGTTAGTCATCTCACACACGATGGTGAGATCAAGTGGGTAGGGTTATGACAACTGTGCACTCTGCTATCACTGCTCCTGATGAGTGACCGAATGGACAGGATGCTGTCGAAGTACACCTATCCTCCTACCCCAAATCATAAGTGGGGGAGCTCAATGCTCTCATCTCCCTGAGACAATCTAGAGGAGGGATCCCTGACGTGCTACTACACTGCGTCACTCTACCCATGAGTGGACCAGCGGAGCACTAACAGAGCAAACTGCTACACACCCTGCCTGATATACGACTGACCCATGAGTGGTTGTGTGTGCAGATCTATGTAATTGGTTATGAACTCAACAATAATGGGGCTACCAATCACACAACATGCAATCATGCAAGATGGTGCATGACACTAAGCATGCAAATCCTGACCATATCTGCCTCCATAAAACATGTACCAAAAATAAATGGATCAAATAAACATGTCTAGGTACACAGGTCAGATATGGTAAATGTCTAGCCCGGTGTATCATAAGGCATGGTATGTCACTACCTCTATGAGTATAAATAATCATGGCAACAACAAGAGGGTATAAAATATAAATGCAGAATAGATAAAAGCATGCAACAAGAATCATGTAGTGGCATACCAAAGCAAAGATAAACATAATTATTACTAGAGGATATAACCTACTATGCATATCAACATGATATTATCAAAAGAGATAAGTCAAGGTACTCGCCTCAAAATAATGGAGATCGTATCGGAGAAAATCCTATAGTGCCTAGCTCGTCCCAGATCAAAGACCTGCAATCACATAATGTATTTAGCTAATTATATAATAATTAGCTAAATAAAATCCCTAATCTAATCATTGTGACTTTAATCAAACATGATGATTCAATTAATCTAATCAAGTTTAAATTCCATCATCCACTAAGTGTAGGATCGAAAAGAATTTAGATATCTCTACAATGGTATGATATTGTCCACTTTGGGCCTAAGCCCTCATGGTTTTGTTCTTGGGCTCTATCCAAAAGGTCTCATTCCAATGGAGATATCTTTTTCTCTTATAAACCCATGATCTTTTCCATGTGTTTTCAATGTGAGACTATGTTTGCAACCTTGCAACCCCAACAACCCCCCCCCCCCCCTCAAACAAGGACCACAGGCTTCCCACGTTCGATCCTCGACCCACCAGGTCTTCCTGCCCCTCGGTCCAGCCGACCTACTAGAACTTCCTTGCCTAGTAGCAACTAGGACTTCCTGCCTGGTGTCTGGTCCTCTTGATCCGAACATAGGAGCCTCCTTTCTTTGTTCGAGGTCAATATTATACCAACGTGACTCAATCAGATCATAGATCTGGTGCACAGTCGGCGGTTAAATCTTCTGACAGCCCAGACTCTGATACCAATTGTAGGATCAAAAAGAATTTATATATCTCCACAATAGTATGACATTGTCCACTTTGGGCCTAAGCCCTCATGGTTTTGCTCTTGGGCTCTATCCAAAAGGCCTCATTCCAATAGAGATATCTTTTTCTCTTATAAACTCATGATCTTTTCCATGTGTTTTCAATGTGGGACTATGTTTGCAACCTTGCAACCCCAACACTAAGCAATTCCAAGCATCCATAAGAGTCACAACCCTACATAATAACACGTTCTAAACCAATTCCACAATATTCATTTATCGGATCAGTGCTCAACATAGAAACTAACCTTAGTAACCTCCTTCTTTCAATCCTCAGCCAAAGTAAGATCGCCACAGCAAATCAACAAGCCCCAAAACTGAGTGCCCAACTGTTAGGCCACTGTCGGATATGCGAGCTATCGAAAATTGCTTACCGGTGAAGGTTGCTACCAGAGACCTGTGACCGACGTCTCCCAACAGCCACTGCCAAATAGCAACTACCCAATTTAACACACATCCTATCCTGAATTCTAAAATCCAGACTTCTACAAAACCTAGAACCCATAATCAACGGACTTACCCAAATCGGCAGTGGTTGCTGGTGGTTGTAACCGCTGGAACTAGGGCACGACAGTGAAGACCAAACTAGGCACAAACAGCAGCACAGTGAGAAGGATTGACGAATCCATCTAGGGCAGAGGGAAGGTGATCTGTGGTGAAGATGGGAGACTCAGCCGGTGTGGGGTGTCGGCGCTACTCCATGCCGCGACGATCTAGGGCAGAGCCGCGAGGAGGAAGGGAGAAGAGGATCGGGCCGCTTGGTAGCCAAGAGAGCTTGGCGTTGGTGATGTCCACGGAGGGAAAGACCGTTGCTGGCGATGGCACCGGCGCGACTAGGATCTCCGCGGGAAGTAGGCGGCGGCAGAGGAGGGAATCGACATCGCGAGGCTTAGGGAAGAGTTCGGGCATGGGAAGGAAACGGAGGAAAATAAAATAAAAGAAAAAGAAAAGGAACAGAAGAAAAATAAAACTTTTCCTCGTTCAATGGGTAGCCTAAACAAGCTTTCCCATGATCCAATATTTATCCCCATAACCTACATCATACGACCTCCGAAAAATTCTAGAAAATTTCTAAAAATTCTGGAAAATTCGGTTAAGGTATTTTGTCCATTTTCGATATTTTACAAATACTCTAAAGGAGATATATGCAAGATCCATAACCTTTCATGAAGACTTAAAAAGAAATCAAACTATTTAAGTTCGTCTCTTGGCACCAATGACAAAGCTTCTAGGATGGTAAATGAATTAAGTCGAGTTAGATTTTATAATGTTTAAATTTATTTGTAATCGAGCCAAGTTAAATCGAGTTTAAAATAGTTGAAATAATTTTAACTTCGGCAATTTACCAAAGGGCGTACGTGGTATAATGTATTTACCAAAAGGCACATCGTAGGTTGGTATTTACCAAAAGGCGCAGGTAAGTGATGTGTAATACCCAATATAACCCTCCCGCCATTCCCCTCTGGTCAGCAGTCAAGTTTCGAGGCATCCGAACCACTTTTTGAATAACGTTGATTTTAAAAAAATAACTTTGATCATTTGTCTACCTCCCTCCTTCGTAACATGTGAGTGCAGATCCAATTCTGTGGAGAAATCTTCCCTCTTGTGAAACCCTAGTTTAGTGACCTCGAGTGTTTCTCAAGCGGTATCAAGCATTTCGGTGCAAAAAACCAGGACTGATCGCGAGACGCCAGTGAAGGGTTCTAGGGTTTACGTCAATCATCTCATCTCATAATGGCCCAAAGAAGTCGATCGGGTGTATCATCATCCTCTCAACATCAATTAGCTATAAAGGTATCATTTTACAAACTCTGTGATTTTGAGAAGCTCAACTAGTATGATTAAAATGTTTTAATTTTTATAAAATGTAGGGTTCAGTTGATGTTGGACAGAAACTGCATTGGAACAGTGTCCTTGGTCACTTTAAAAGTTTTTTTGAAGCATCCACGAAGAAAGGAACGCATCAATAGTCTGTTATTTTACATGACCAACACATAGCGCTGATCAAACAGTCACCCTTTAGTATTTTTTTGGACATACAAGATATGCAGCACATTCGTGGGATTTTGGTCAATATATTTCAAAATTAGGATTCAAGTAGTCAAACCTTTAGATTCTCAGGTACAATATATAATTTCGTATTTTAATCACAAAGTAGATGTATGGTAAAATTAAATATTTGGTTAAACGTGGGCCTGATACAATATCACATCAAGGCCATAGTGGGCCTGATATGATGCCATATCAGGCCCAACGTGGGCCTGATACGATGCCATATCAGGCCCAACGTGGGCCTGATACGATACAATAGCAGGTCTAACGTTTTCTTCATATGGCAGCATATCAGGCCCACGTTGGGCCTGATAGTTTTGTATTTGTTGGTAGAAGTCTAATAATCATTAAACTTGGTCAGGTGTTCCGATTGGCTTCACAAGAAGAGATGTTTCATTGCTGCTTGGTATTGCAGACCGAGGAGCTTCAATTCCGATGAATTCAACTAAAGCATCCGGTGACCTCTTTCTAACATACTTCTCAAACAAAAAAGAAGCTACTAGATCAAGAATTGAGGAGTTGCTTAAATTTTATGGTAATCGTGTTGAAGGAGAAGATGATGTTTTATTATTTTGCAAATTCTATATTTTGTATATATTTGTTTGTGTCTTATTTTCTTCTAGTACATATAAGGTCCCTTTATGTCTTATAGATATAGTAGATGATTTTGAAAATCTTGCTAGATTCAACTGGGTTGATGCCATCCATGAATTTATGGCTCCACAATTACCTAAGATTGGGGGCATATTTTCATCAACTGGGACAATACAATCTAACACCAACCTCCCTTACCTAAAGGGATTTGCTGGTCTTTTGGTAGTAAGTTTATAAATTATGTTAAATTTATTAATATTTTACGGACATTTATGAAAAGTTAACCCTTGTGATGGTGAATCAGGCATGGTTTTTGGAGCATGTTCCAATCCAAAACCCATACAAGATAAAAGGAGCAAGAATAAATAAGTGGAGGAATATTCCTTCACATATTAGTAAGGTGAGGGAATTGTTTGATCAAGTCTCCTCTGAAGAGGTAAATTTTAAATACCTTGACTATAGTTTGGTTAAAAATTCTTGATTTAACATATGTTTTAATATTGTTACAGGTTTTGATTGACCTAATCCCTACCCAATATGAAAATTCATTGGTTGAGAACCTTGTTGGCTTTGATGACAGTCCACATGCAATGGAGACATTACAAATTGAAGTCACTGAAGGAGGAAACCAAATTAATGAGTGTTGTAATTGCATTATTCAAGCAAACAGAATTAAAGAGCTAACAATGGAGAACATGCAATTGAAGGAGAGGGTGAAAGAATTAATTAAAATAGTTGAAAATAAAGGCATGGAATCTCAATATAGCGAGCCTATAGACGATCCTCAATTTGAACCTATAGGTGTTACAACAAGAAGTAGGAGAGGACATGACAGAAGTCGCTATGATTACAGGGATACTCCAATTGATAGTCCATTGTGGGTCAAAACTTTACCTAAGAGGCAGCGTAGAAATATACATATAAGTGAGCCTGCGGAGAAAGTTTCAAGTCCAGGAGATGGAAAAAAAGTTGTAAAAGAACCTGATGTTATGGGGAAGGGGAAAGGAAAAATTGTTGTGGATGAAATGGAAGAAGAAAAGGATATTGTAGAATTGATGGAAGACAAATCTGATGAAGAGGCAGAGAATGATGTAGATATGTTTGGCAAATATGACAAAATGAGGAAACAAGCCATTGTTGTATGATGATATCTGCAAATTTCATTGTAATTTGTTTGATTTAATAGATTATCTAAATGCCTTTTATGTTTATACGCATAGTATGTGAAGAGCAATTTAAGACTTCCACGAAAAAAAATAAGACGAAGAGGTGGCGTACTTGTTAAAAGCGTTGGAGAAACTAAAGTATGTGAAATACAGAGTTGATCAGTCAAGACAATTATATGCTTCTCTAATTACATAGTTGATCTATGGTTCTCATATTTAAATTTGTAAAAATAGTCATTGATTTGTTTACTTTGTAGGTTTACAAATGATTTAGTTTGGGAGGAACCACCCTTTTGTTTAGATGTGTATTCTCTGTTATCTGGTGTGAATGGAGAGATGTTGATAAGAGGGGATGTAATCGACATGTATTGTAAAATTCTATTTAGGGGGGCATTCTCTTCTGGAAGGACATACAACAAGTCTATATATTGCTCAACATTATTCACAGTAAGGAATTTATTTGAGAATAGTACAAATTAGAATTCATTTTATTATTTGGTTATGTATGTATGACTTTGCATATTTGTAGTCATTAATGAAATCGTCAAGTAAGTTTGCCTTACAACACCTGATAAAGACAGATAGAGGAGATGAAGAGGTTAGGTATATTTTTATACCTTTGTGCAGTGATAATGCACACCTCCACTTATTGATGGTGGACACCAAATCAATGACGTTCAATCAGTACAATTCTCTAGCAAGTGGAAGTAAATACAAATATGAATTTGAAGCAGCGGTGAGCATCCAATATTCATGTGTATGTTTGTATTCTAATATAAATGCTAGTTGATGGAAAATGTAAATTTCCACTTCAATCTTAGAGGTATCAGATTTTAAACTCTATAGTCGTAAGCACGTTGCTGCTATTGATCCAACATTTGAAAGGCATTATCCGTTCGATAAATGGGTCTCTCGCACAATAGAATATCCACAACAACACTCCAGGTAAGTCGAGCACAGAGTGTGAATAGAACATATTGATAAAAAATATTGACCATTAAAATGGTGTTGTTATTTATAGCATTGACAGTGGCTTCTTTGTGATGCAATACATTCGATGTCTCCTATACGATATAAAGATGGACTTCAAACAAGGAGACATGAAAAAGATTAGAATTGATGTAATGATATCAATTTTGAGGGATAAGTTTTTTAAAACATTGGATTAAATATCTATAGTCTTGGAAGGCAAAAACCTGTAGAGAATGTAAATGAACTGATGTAGTGTAGGTAGTTTTATATCTTTGTATGTAGTCTTTGTTGTGTAATACAGTGGTATGTATTATATGAGAAGAGTATAAACTGTCATTGGAATATTAATAATATTGCATAGTGATTAGTCACAATATCTAAATTGCGATGCTAGTGCTTATCAGTGAAATCCAAATTGCGATGTTGGTGCTTATCAGTTAAAATAGAGATAATGTATATAAGTTATACTGCACACCATTTCTATCTTCTCAAAACTAAAAAAATGGTAACGGTTGGGATTGTTTAGAAAATCAAATAGGCTCGGACCAACACTCGGTTTCAAGAGCACAAGGTAGGCTTTGAAATTTGAATTAGGCATGTAATGATGGAACACCAAAGTAACTAAGTTATGAGAGAAAAAAATGGTTCTTATTCCTGAAACTGCAAGAAACACATGTTGTGTTCCAAATAGCACGGGCAAAGAACTTCTTACCTAGGGTTTATAACTATGTTTTGAGACCATATATACCTTCCCCCCTCTCAAACCTTCATAGGGAGGGTGAGATCAAGTAAATCCAAGTAGGGTAAGCCTATCAGTGGGTTTTAGCCAAAACTCACTGATGGACCTAGACACCTGTGATTCGACTCATTTCAAGTCTCATGTGATTAGGGTATTGCAAGGACTCCAACGGTGCTATCCAATACACAAAGCTCTCTATGAGTGATAGCACGTGGAGAAAAAATCCAACCTCCCTTTGGGCCTGATATGATACCATATCAGGCCCAACGTGGGCCTGATATGGTACAATATCAGGCCCAACGTGTGTAACTTTGCATTTCAATTGAACATCTCTCTTTTGTCATCGATTTCAAATTCTGCTATTTTTTCAAACTATAAATTACCTAAAACATAGTCAGGAAGTGTTGAAAAAAAAAATTTAGCCACCGTTGGGCCTGATATGAGAGCATATCAGGCCCAACTGGCACGGAGTCATAACTTAGTTTCCAAGATGTATAAATTCGTTGTGACACCATATATACCATCTCCCCACCCAGACCTTCACAGGGAACTTGATTTCAGGTAAATCCAAGTTGGGGAGGGTCATCAGTGGGTTTTGGTCAAAACCCACTGATGGACCTACACACCTCCTATTTGACCCATTTCAGTTCGAGTGGGATTCTGGAATTGCAAGGACTCCAAAGGTGCTAGAAAATCATGATTTAAAGCTATATATATATGGTAGGAAGTGTTGAAAAAAAAATTCAGCCACCGTTGGGCCTGATATGAGAGCATATCAGGCCCAACTGGCACGGAGCAATAACTTAGTTTCCAAGGTGTATAAATTCGTTGTGACACCATATATACCATCTCCCACCCAGACCTTCACAGGGAACTTGATTTCAGGTAAATCCAAGTAGGGGAGGGTCATCAGTGGATTTTGGTCAAAACCCACTGATGGACCTACACACCTCCTATTTGACCCATTTTAGTTCGAGTGGGATTCTAGAATTGCAAGGACTCCAAAGGTGCTAGAAAATCATGATTTAAAGCTATATATATGTGGTAGGAAGTGTTGAAAAAAAAAATTCAGCCACCGTTGGGCTTGATATGAGAGCATATCAGGCCCAACTGCCACAGAGCCATAACTTCGTTTCCAGGTTGTATAAATTCGTTGTGACACCATATATACCATCTCCCCACCCATACCTTCACAGGGAACTTGATTTCAGTTAAATTCAAGTAGGGGAGGGACATCAGTGGGTTTTGGTCAAACTCACTGATGGACCTAAAGACCTCTGATTTGACTCATTTCAGTTCGAGTGGGATTCTGGAATTTCAAGGACTCCAAAGGTGCTAGAAAATCATGATTTAAAGCTATATATGTGTGGTAGGAAGTGTTGAAAAAAAAAATTCAGCCACCATTAGGCCTGATATGAGAGCATATCAGGCCCAACTAGCACGGAGTCATAACTTCATTTCCAGGTTGTATAAATTCGTTGTGACACCATATATACCATCTCCCTACCCATACCTTCACGGGGAACTTAATTTCAGTTAAATCCAAGTAGGTCAAAACCCACTGATGGACCTAAATACCTCTGATTTGACCCATTTCAGTTCGAGTGGGGTTCTGACATTTTAAAGGACTCCAAATGTGCTAGAAAATCATGATTTAAAGCTATATATGTGTGGTACAAGTGTTGAAAAAAAAATCAGTCACCGTTGGGCCTGATATGAGAGCATATCAGGCCCAACTGGCACGGAGCCATAACTTCGTTTCCAAGTTGTATAAATTTGTTGTGACACCATAAATACCATCTCCCCACCCATACCTTCACAGGGAACTTGATTTTAGTTAAATCCAAGTAGGGGGGGTCATTAGTGGATTTTGGTCAAAACCCACTGATGGACCTAAACACCTCTGATTTGACTCATTTCAGTTCGAGTGGGATTCTGGAATTTCAAGGACTCCAAAGGTGCTATAAAATCATGATTTAAAGCTATATATGTGTGGTACAAGTGTTGAAAAAAAAATCAACCACCGTTGGGCCTGATATGAGAGCATATCAAGCCCAACTGGCACGGAGCCATAACATCGTTTCCAGGTTGTATAAATTTGTTGTGACACCATATATACCATCTCCCCACCCATACCTTCATAGGGAACTTGATTTTAGTTAAATCCAAGTAGGGGAGGGTCATCAGTGGGTTTTGGTCAAAACTTACTGATGGACCTAAACACCTCTGATTTGACCTTTTTCAGTTCGAGTGTGATTCTGGAATTTCAAGGACTCCAAACATGCTAGAAAATTATGATTTAAAGCTATATATGTGTGGTACAAGTGTTGAAAAAAAAATCAACCACCGTTGGGCATGATATGAGAGCATATCAAGCCCAATGTAGGCCTGATATGAGCGCATATCAGGCCCAACGTGGGGCCTGATATTAAATCATTTCTTAAAACTTGATTCTATCTCCCCTTTCTATAAACTCAACACGTGCTACCATGGTCCTTATAAAAAAAATAAAATAAAATAACATTTGAAGGTGCTACCATAGGGTTTAAGTGTACAGCATGGCCATCAGTGGGTTCTGTACCAACTGGCACGGAGCAATAACTTCTAATCCAGGGGGTATAAATTCATTTTGACACCATATATATCATCTCCCCACTCAAACCATCACAGGGAACTTGATTTCAGGTAAATCCAAGTAGGGAAGGGTCATCAGTGGGTTTTGGTCAAAATCCACTGATGGACCTACATACCTCTGATTTGACCCATTTCAGTTCGAGTGGGATTAATGAATTGCAAGGACTCCAACGGTGCTAGAAAATCATGATTTAAAGCTATATATGTGTGGTAGCAAGTGTTGAAAAAATAATATGAAATCAGCCACAATCAGTAAAATAAAATATGTGAGAGCATATCAGGCCCAACGTGGGCCTAGTATGGTTTCGTATCTCGTATCAAAAAACTTGATTCTATCTCCCCCTTATCAAAAAATAAAATAAAATAAAATAATTTGATTCACCATAATATTAATTTACACAATCAGTAAGTCATTACAAGAATAGTCTATTACAATTTTTCAGTATCTACAGTTTAAAGTTTTTGTCAGACATGATTTTATGTCCAAGTCTAAATCTATAAGCTCTCATATCAGCTTATATAAAGTCTGCAGATCTCTGAAACATCAAACTCTCTGCATAACGCATCATAAAGAAAGCACAATCCAACCTATAAAACAAAAGCCCAATCCATCATAAAATAAGCACACTCCAAATATGATGGAACAGACACAAATACTTACGATTTGCTTTGTGTGGGGCCATTAACTTGAATCATTTTATACTCTCTCCCGGAGAAAGGTGCTAAGCCTTTATGCCATATGTGATAGTATGACCAGTTTAACTCCTTAAAAAACAACACCTACAATATATAAACAATAGTAATTAATACATAACCAAGGATCATTTGATATAAGAAATTTGATACTTACAGTTTGATCAAAAATAGCAGTGTAATTTTCTGTGGTGCCAAGAGAGTTATAATGGATTATTTGACCTTCCTCCATGTCCATGACCATTAGATGCGAATGATCATCTTGGTTATTTAGAGGACAGAAAATATATCTAATGGCCTTGTCCTCATCAGTTTTTGCACTTTGTTTCAATGCATCCACGTGCATCATTCCAAACAAGTCCTATGCAAACAAGATAGCTAATGAGTTGACTGCATCCATTATATATTATAAACAATTTACAATAAGATAAGGGGCATACTCGAAATCCAACCCCACAAAATATGGATGGGTGGTACGGTGAGTTAGAGTTTTTGGCTTCATTAGCAAGAATAGTCCAATAAACATTTATGCAATCTCTATTAGTGTATTGCGTCCAATCAAATATTGTCATAAAAGATTGCATATCTAAAGAGAAAGTATCATTCCTCCATATTGGATGCACCGTCACCCTACACACAAGGATACAGACAATGCAATTAACCAAATAAAATAAAAGTATAATAAATATTATTAAACTCCATTAATAATCCTTCGTTGACATGTGGTTGAAGTATTTACACTATAAATGATCATACCTTAACTGACTGAGCTTCAATAATTCATCGGCTATCACACCATCTGTACTCTTCTTAAAAAATGTCTTCGCTTGCTAAGATAATTACAATACTACTATGTCATTAAGGATTATAAAATAATGAATTACCTACTCTCGACCGTACCTTTAATATTTTGGTCTTCACCTTGTTAAGTTCAGCACAATTTTTTTCTATTTGTGATGAACTTGTATCTTCGGTCTTTGATGGTGCAGGAGCATCTGGTTCGACAACCTGAACAATCTATTTGCCTTTATTTTTGTACATTCGGATATCAAACTTCTCTGAGTTCTCTTTCTCTTGGGGCCTACACGAAAATTAGTTGGTAATGTAGGCAGATTACGGGCTATGCCTTTTGATGCTCTTGGCTCCCCTGATACCTTGCTTTGTATAATTTCTTGGAGCTCTTTAATCTTATTTTCGGTATCGGTGATGATTTTGTCTTTTACATTTAAAATTCAGTTATCCACGTCAGCATTGATAGTCTCAGCCTTGGTTGCACTCGTATCCCGTTGCTTACACAGTTCAATTATTTGTAGATCCTTTTCTTTAAGCATAGAATCCATCTCAGCAATCATAATATCCTTTGATGTTAAGAGACTATCCTTTTCTTCTATGACTGTTGCCAGGTTTTTATTAGCTTCCTCCAAACTTTTAGTAGCTTTATGTAATTCTTGCTTTAAACTTTCAATTTTTTCTCCCTTTTCCTTGCACTGACTACAATCTACCGTATCATCACACTGCAGTAGACCTTCTTCGGGTTACTGTAAAGATCCTTCGCCAACCAACTCAAGAGCCTCCATTGGCTGAGCCCGGTTTGGTAGTTGATCCGGTTGTGTAAGGGGCAGAAAAGGAGATAGGAGAAAGTAGAGGGGCATTTAGTTCTTTTAGGGGGAAGCTAGGGCTTTGAAAGGGAAAAAAGGCTCGGGTTTGAGGGGGAAGGGAGGCGGCGGTAGAGATGAGGGAGAGAAAGAAGAGGCCACCGCCAGCAGAGATGAAGGGAGGTCTTCTTCCTCCTCATCGGGTACTGTTCGCCGGGGCCATCGCCGGCCGCCACCGCCTAGCCTCTTCTCCTCCTCGCGTTGCCGGCTTTCAGCTTCCCTCGCCTGTAGAGATCTTCGGCCGCTGCTTCCCATCTCACGCACAACCTCCATGTGACGTCGCCTCCGCCGCCGGCGGGCCTCCTGTCGCCATCTCCACACGCTACAGCCACTTCCGGCGGACGCCGTAGTTAGCAGGCGTCGCTGACTTCGAGTCCAGCGGGCGAAGCCGCCTCAGGCAGACGCCAAGGCTTCCTTTAGAGGCTTCCAGCGCCTCCCGCCGCCCGTCCAGCGAGTCTCGACGCCTCTCCCATACTGCCGGCAGCGAATGTCTCCGCCGGCCGCGACTTCCGGTGGCGGTCAGCGCCTCCCGCCGGCCATGTGCCTCCTCCAGAGGCTGCCGTTATCGGCATCTCATGCTGTAGCCACCGCCGCAGCCGTCTTTGGCGGCCAGCACCTCCGGTTTCTCGACCGCCGATTCCGACGGCGGTACAGCCGCTGTCCTTGCCGCGTGCGGCACAGATCTGATCCAGTGCAGTGTTTCCGGCCATCGAGCCGTGTGGTGTTTCGTTATTCGGATTGTTATCATGTAGTCGGACCGTGCTCCGTCTTGCGGATCTATATCGCGTCCGGCTTCGAGCTACTAGAGCCAGCTACACGTTTGGTGGACATTTATCTACTATTTGGGATCGCGACGACTCCGTCAGCTCACTGATCCATCCGAGGGCGCCCCCCTGGGCCAGGGTACGTTCTCGTACTCGATATCTGTTTATTTTACTACTATTCTGTTATTATCTGGATACTCATACATTTGTGGGATTCGCCTCGAGCACCGAGGTACCAAAGACCGGGGGGAACCCGGTCGCTGGATACAGGTACAGTTGACCGGAGGAGGACTTCTGACGATCTGGTCAACGCAGCGGACAGCTCACCCCCGGGTCATGAGGATGCGGTCCACATTCCAGACACGTCACACCGGCAGGTTCGTCTTCTCAGCTTCCAGACAGGATCAAAATGGCGCCGTCTGTGGGAACGCGCCTGATCTGGAACGTGAAGATGGATGATGCCGGATAGTTCTGCCATCCTCATGATCACGGTCAGTTTTTCTGGTATTTATCCTGTCAGTTATATGATCTGTATTAGTCCCGAAAGCCCCCAAGCCGATCGGTCGGGTATATGGTATCCGAGCCCAGCGCTCGATGTGAAGGCCCGAGCCGTTCGGCCGGGTATATGGTATCCGAGCCCAGCGCTCGATGTGAAGACCCGAGCCGTTCGGCCGAGTATATGGTATCCGAGCCCAGCGCTCGATGTGAAGACCCGAGCCGTTCGGCCGGGTATATGGTATCCGAGCCCAGCGCTCGATGTGAAGGCCCGAGCCGTTCGGCCGGGTATATGGTATCCGAGCCCAGCGCTCGATGTGAAGGCCCGAGCCGTTCGGCCGGGTATATGGTATCCGAGCCCAGCGCTCGATGCGAAGGCCCGAGCCGTTCGGCCGGGTATATGGTATCCGAGCCCAGCGCTCGATGTGAAGGCCCGAGCCGTTCGGCCGGGTATATGGTATCCGAGCCCAGCGCTCGATGTGAAGGCCCGAGCCGTTCGGCCGGGTATATGGTATTCGAGCCCAGCGCTCGATGTGAAGGCCCGAGCCGTTCGGCCGGGTATATAGTCTCACTTGAAGACCGACGAGCACCGTCGTTAAAAATCGAGAGCCGCGCCGACCGGCTATAAATATCCGCGCCGACGAGCACCGTCGTTAAAAATCGAGAGCCGCGCCGACCGGCTATAAATATCCGTTCCGACGAGCACCGTCGTTAAAAATCGAGAGCCGCGCCGACCGGCTATAAATATCCGCTCCGACGAGCACCGTCGTTAAAAATCGAGAGCCGCGCCGACCGGCTATAAATATCCGCGCCGACGAGCACCGTCGTTAAAAATCGAGAGCCGCGCCGACCGGCTATAAATATCCGCTCCGACGAGCACCGTCGTTAAAAATTGAGAGCCGCGCCGACCGGCTATAAATATCCGCGCCGACGAGCACCGTCGTTAAAAATCGAAAGTCGGACCGGCGACTATAAACCTCCCGGGCGACCGACCAAGAGTCGGGACGCAGTCGGGCCAGCGACTATAAACCTCCCGGGCTGAAGACCTCTGCACGGACCAGCATATCATATATTCTATCTCCCCTGTTCAGGGTCGATTTATCACCGAAGGCCCCCTAGCTGATCGGCCGGGAGGTTTATATCCGAGCCACAGGCTCGAAGAGGTTTATATCCGAGCCACAGGCTCGAAGAGGTTTATATCCGAGCCACAGGCTCGAAGAGGTTTATATTCGAGCCACAGGCTCGAAGAGGTTTATATTCGAGCCACAGGCTCGAAGAGGTTTATATCCGAGCCACAGGCTCGAAGCCGAAGGCCCCCGAGCCGTTCGGCCGGGAGGACCAGTATATCGGACCAGTATATCATACATCTATCTCCCCCGTTCGGGGTCGAGCAGTCCTCGCGGCCCAGCATCTATTTGACCGATCGACGTCACCACGGTCGCACGAGCAGTCCTCGCGGCCCAACATCTATTTGACCGATCGACGTCACCACGGTCGCACGAGCGGCATCGTCCGCCCAGCATCTATCCATCCGATCGACAGCACTTCGATCGTCCGGTCGGTATTTTCGCGGCTGCGCACTTGGCATTGGTCCAGTTTCCGACTTAGTTTGCTCGGTATCGTGACCATCTCCTGCGACACCATTATTATCGCGACCGCTCGAGGGACATTATATTATTGGTTCAACGTTTTGGCTTTGACATCGAGAGTGGTTCAATTCTTTGCAATAGACTGTCCAGTCAGTCGGACTCACGCCTCCTTCGACTAGACTTGAAGGGGAGGCTTGTGATCCGGTTGTGTAAGGGGCAGAAAAGGAGATAGGAGAAAGTAGAGGGGCATTTAGGTCTTTTAGGGGGAAGCTAGGGCTTTGAAAGGGAAAAAAGGCTCGGGTTTGAGGGGGAAGGGAGGCGGCGGTAGAGATGAGGGAGAGAAAGAAGAGGCCACCGCCAGCAGAGATGAAGGGAGGTCTTCTTCCTCCTCATCGGGTACTGTTCGCCGGGGCCATCGCCGGCCGCCACCGCCTAGCCTCTTCTCCTCCTCGCGTTGCCGGCTTTCAGCTTCCCTCGCCTGTAGAGATCTTCGGCCGCTGCTTCCCATCTCACGCACAACCTCCATGTGACGTCGCCTCCGCCGCCGGCGGGCCTCCTGTCGCCATCTCCACACGCTACAGCCACTTCCGGCGGACGCCGTAGTTAGCGGTTCTGCACGGCGTGGGTACCGGCGCGCCGCTTGGCGAGCTGCCAGCGGACCATGCGTTGCAGCAGGTCGGCGCGCGGCTCCAGGCCGAAGATCTCTTCGTTCAGCTCGACCGAGCCGGCGCCGGCACCGTCGAGGGTTTTGATATCGAGCTTCATCACGCGGTCTCCTACCTCCTCCGAGGGTTTTGATATCGAGCTTCATCACGCGGTCTCCTCAGCCGCAGGGGCCTCGGTCGCCGGGGCGGAGGCGCCGTTCTCGCGGAACTTGCCCGGCAGCGGAACGTCGGCGGGGAGCTTGCGCTTCACCGCGTCGCGGATCTGGATCCAGTGCAGTGTTTCCGGCCATCGAGCCGTGTGGTGTTTCGTTATTCGGATTGTTATCATGTAGTCGGACCGTGCTCCGTCTTGCGGATCTATATCGCGTCCGGCTTCGAGCTACTAGAGCCAGCTACGCGTTTGGTGGACATTTATCTACTATTCGGGATCGCGACGACTCCGTCAGCTCACTGATCCATCCGAGGGCGCCCCCCTGGGCCAGGGTACGTTCTCGTACTCGATATCTGTTTATTTTACTACTATTCTGTTATTATCTGGATACTCATACATTTGTGGGATTCGCCTCGAGCACCGAGGTACCAGAGACCGGGGGGAACCCGGTCGCTGGATACAGGTACAGTTGACCGGAGGAGGACTTCTGACGATCTGGTCAACATAGCGGACAGCTCACCCCCGGGTCATGAGGATGCGGTCCACATTCCAGACACGTCACACCGGCAGGTTCGTCTTCTCAGCTTCCAGACAGGATCAGTAGTAAATCCAACTCTGATTCTGTCGGAATTAAATCTACTAAAATTTTATCTGTAGTTACACGGTCTATCATTTTTTTGAGTGTGTCAACATGATAGCTAGGCCACCTCCACCATAGTATTCTAGGCAATTTTTTAGGATGGTCTGGAGCAATAATGCTGATGTGCTCACACACCCATACCTACAATATGATTATAAAAATAATTCATATTCATTACAAATTTCATAATATATATGTAATCAGACTTACAGCCAAAATATTTGGAAATCCCTTGAGTAAGGGGGCCTTGGGTGTTGCATCAGCTTCCTGTGGTTTTGGTCTTAATGTAAGCTCCAAGCCAATGGCGTCTAATTGAGGAGCCATGAAACTGTATACTGTATTGCACCAGTTAAACCTAGCTAAGTTGTCAAAATCATCTACACAATCAATTAGGGAGAGCACAGGTATTCTGAGAACATTGCTACTACCACAAAATAGAACAGTTGCAAAAAAATATAGGATATATAGCTGACAGTACAGCTTGTCATTTGATCTCGACTTCCTAATCAATTTCTCCAAATGTTTGGCAGAACAATCCGAATCTTGGAAAAACTCCTTGTACAATGCGCTGGAAGCCTCATTTAAATCGAGACAAACTATCTCTCCATTGTCGGGTAGGCCAAGAATCAGTCCCACGTCTACCTTTGTAAATTTGAGTATCTTCCCATGGAAGATAAAGTTTTTTCCCACCTGATCCCAATTATCAAACATATTTTGGACCTGAGCTCTTACAAAAGCACTATTAGGGAGGTCGAGAATCCACGAAAAAGGTGTGCCTCGAATCTTCTGTTCTTGTTCTACAGTCGGTTGAACGGAAGAAATAAATTTTTTGAAGTGACAAATGGTACTTTTCCAGTTCATTCTTTTAGTTCTTCCTCTGTTGACATAACTTGGATAACTTGGTCGATCAGCACTCACACTAGTCAACGCCTCTTTTGTAGCCATTGCAAACCTAGCTACCGTATAACCACACCTAGAAAAACAACTCTTAGATTTCGTAATAACGACTATGCTCTTATTCTAATATGGCCATAACAGTAACACAAACCCTAGGTTAAACTGTTATAGAAAGAACCACTAAATGAGCAACGGAGCTACGTATGAAATCGATGCTAGAACGCCGGTGATGGTAGAGTCACGCCTTGAACGGAGCTACGTAGAATGCCTTCGAGAAGAAGATGACGACCGAAGCAGGAGAGTGTGCGCTTTTGCAGATTGAAAGTTGGGCCTGATATCCCATAATAAATATTTTAAATTTATTCGACTCGATTTATTTGTATGATTAATTATTATTATTTTCTAATAATACTCTTTAATATCAGGCCCCACATTGGGTCTGATATGCGCTCATATCAGGCCCATGTTGGGCCTGATATGCTCTCATATCAGGCCCAATGGTGGCTGAATTTTTTTTTCAACACTTGTACCACACATATATAGCTTTAAATCATGATTTTCTAGCACCGTTGGAGTCCTTGAAATTCCAGAATCCCACTTGAATTGAAATGAGTCAAATCAGAGGTGTTTAGGTCCATCAGTGGATTTTGACCAAAACTCACTGATGGCCCTCCCCTACTTGGATTTACCTGAAATCAAGTTCCCTGAGAATGTCTGGGTGGGGAGATGGTATAAATGGTGTCAAAACTTATTTATACCCCCTGGAAACTAAGTTATGGCTTCGTGCTAGTTGGCATAGAACCCACTGATGGCCATGCTGTAGACTTAAACCCTATGGTAGCACCTTCAAATGTTATTTTATTTTATTTTTTTTATAAGGACCATGGTAGCACGTGTTGAGTTTATAAAAGGGGGAGATAGAATCAAGTTTTAAGAAACGATTTAATATCAGGCCCCACGTTGGGCCTGATATGCGATCATATCAAGCCCACGGTGGGCCTGATATGCTGTCATATCAGGCCCAACGGTGGCTGGATTTTTTTTTCAACACTTCCTACCACACATATATAGATTTAAATCATGATTTGCTAGCACCGTTGGAGTCCTTGCAATTCCAGAATCCCACTCGAACTGAAATGGGTCAAATCAGAGGTGTGTAGGTCCATCAGTGGGTTTTGATCAAAACCCACTAATAGCCCTCCCCTACTTGGATTTAACTGAAATCAAGTTCCCTGTAAAGATATGGGTGGGGAGATGGTATATATGGTGTCACGACGAATTTATACAACCTGAAAACTAAGTTATGGCTCCGTGCCAGTTGGGTCTGATATGCTCTTATATCAGGCCCAACGGTGGCTGAATTTTTTTTTCAACACTTGTACCACACATATACAGCTTTAAATCATGATTTTCTAGCACCGTTGGAGTCCTTGAAATTCCAGAATCCCACTCGAACTGAAATGGGTCAAATCAAAGGTGTTTAGGCCCATCAGTGGGTTTTGACCAAAATCCACTGATGGCCCTCCCCTACTTGGATTTACCTGAAATCAAGTTCCCTGAGAAGGTCAGGGTGGGGAGATGGTATATATGGTGTCAAAACTTATTTATACCTCCTGGAAACTAAGTTATGGCTCCGTGCCAGTTGGCACAGAACCCACTTATGGCCATGCTGTAGACTTAAACCCTATGGTAGCACCTTCAAATGTTATTTTATTTTATGTTTTTTATAAGGACCATGGTAGCATGTGTTGAGTTTATAGAAGGGGGAGATAAAATCAAGTTTTAAGAAATGATTTAATAGCAGGCCCCACGTTGGGCCTGATATGCTCTCATATCAGGTCCATGGTGGCCTTGATATGTTGTCATATCAGGGCCAACTGTGGCTGATTTTTTTTTTCAACACTTCCAACCACATATATATAGCTTTAAATCATGATTTGCTAGCACCGTTGGAGTCCTTGCAATTCCAGAATCTCACTCGAACTGAAATGGGTCAAATCAGATGTGTGTAGGTCCATCAGTGGGTTTTGACCAAAACCCACTGATGGCCCTCCCCTACTTGGATTTACCTGAAATCAAGTTCCCTGTGATGGTCTGAGTGGGGAGATGGTATATATGGTGTCAAAACGAATTTATACCCCCTGGATTAGAAGTTATTGCTCCGTGCCTATTGGCATGCAACAGTGACCTGTTTTCTTTTTCAATGACTCTTATCTTATTTTTTAAGGATGACTATAATCCCTTTGTCTGAGTTTGAACTCATTTATATTTCAAAATATATTTACATTACTTTAAAATTTCAAACCCCTTCCTGTTGAATTGAAATGCAGAGATATACTAAACCTATATGGTGTGAAGTATTAATTATGCCTTGCAGGTGATGGTAGACACTTCTCATACCTACAATACCATTGTATCATAAAATAAATACTACATAAAACGATATAACAGAAACAACACTTTTCAAAACTGTTTTTCTTACAATCCTATGTATGTACTGCATACAAAACATATGGATCAACTCCTCCAATTTACAATTAATTCAAGAACCCGGGGTTGGCGGCATTCTACAGGTCCTCCGATTATGGTCCAGTTGTTTGCACCTGCTACATTTGACTTTTACCTTCCCATTATGTTTCGACTCGATCCTTTCCTTCTTTCACCTACTCGGCTGCATAAGGCTACGGGGACATAGAACTATAATGTTGTTTACTCCCCTAGGCCAAAATTCCCTGCTTCAACAAGGGTAAATACGATCCATGTATGTCGCATTTCAATTCTATGAATGAAAATAATGTTCACAATATAGGAGTGTATCCATGTTCCGGTGAATGATGACGGCAATTGCATGTGAGCAAGGCAATCCTGAAATTTGAAACTCCTCGCAGTTACAATATTTTCTCTCCAAATCAACAATGTATGAAGCGCCCCATGTCTCTACTTCCATTTCAGATTGAGAGTAGGGGTGGACTTTATATCATCTAGCTTTCTCCCTCCTTGATTCCATTTCTTTGGTAGCATGAGGTGTCAACGCAACATACCATTTCAACACTTCCTCCCTACGGTTAAAGAACCATTGAGCAACCTTTCTTCTGGTATTATCAATTAACCTATTTATGGGAAGTTCACGCGTCTCCTTGAACAAAGCATTTAAACTCTCTACACAATTGGTTGTTAGCATTGTGTACCTTCTGCCACTAAAGTGTGCATTAGCCCATCTTTTAGGGTCAATGTTCTGAAGCCACTTATGAGCATCTGGATGTTTTTCAAGCATGGACTGCATTATGAGATCATATTGGAGTGTTGTGTTTGCTCGAGCTGCTGCCCAAAACAAGCCCAAACCTGACCTACTGCCAGTATCTGTTACCATATTGCAAGACATGTGGTGGCAACAAAAAACATGATGGGCGGTAGGGTAGACTTTCCTAACTGCTGGTATAATGCCGCGATGTCTATCTGATACTATAGTTATTGAATCTGGATCAACATCAAAGAATCTCTTCGTATGATCCAAAAACCACTCCCATGCAGACCCACATTCAACTTCAGCGATTACAAAGGCTACTGGGAGGACATTGTCATTAGCATCAATTGATGTAGCCATCAACAACACACCCGGATATTTGCCTCTTAGGTGTGTGGCATCAATTCCAATCAATTTGCGAAGATAAGACCTGAATACTCTTCTACAAGTTCCAAACCCCCAAAAACAGCGTTGGAACTTATTATCCTCATTCCTGTGTAGTGCCACATAGGTTTCAGCATCCCTAACTCTTAACTCACGCAGATATAGTAGAAGATCTCTATATGCTTGGTCATAATCTCCAACAACTTTCTTCATCGCTTTCTCTCGAGCTATGTATGCTTTTCTGTATGATATGGTCACTCCAAACCTAGCTTTTATATCTGCTATAATCATACTTGGCTTGTATTGTTCATTAGCAAGAAATTGCTCTTCAACAAAAGAAGCTACAAAGGATGAAAAGCATGCTTGATGATCAGCACTTTCCCTAATGGTGCCACATTGGTGTTCTTTTATATATTTCATAACAATGAACTCTACATCCCCCCGGGCAACTACTCTCCATTTACATGGTTGATTGAAGCAAACGACTTTTACTTTATTTTTCCAAGTGTCAACTGGGTTATATCTCATATGTTTAACCATGGCATGTTTCACAAGTGCATTCTTGAACTCTTGTCGAGACGAAAAAATATGTCCAACAAAAAATTCATTCTCATCTGTTGCCTCTTCAATTAGCCTTTGGAGCAATCGAGAATTTAGAATATATGGATCATCAGCTATTGGGAACTCCTCCTCTAAGTCACTGTACTGCTCTGGAGATATTTCATATTGTTCAATCTGCATATCATCAGCTAAGAATTCTTGTGCATCTGTATTACATTGCAATTCCTATCCAATTCGGTTATAATACCCTTCCTCCTCACTCCAAGTGGGCTCAAAGTAATGATCAAGTGTTGTACAAGGATTCAGAACTTCATCTTCTTGAATACTAGCTTCTTCATTTAGATCAAATGTGAATTTACTGCTTCTATTTCTATTTGTGTTAGGCACACAACTATACTGCGAAGATGATGGAATATTTGTTCTGGATACTTCTCCTACATTAGCTTCATGTCCAATGCTAGAATTTGTGTCAAGTGTATTCCATATCTCAGAGAGAATTTCTTCAGTTATATGATCGTCCCTGATAAATAAATTCCAAACTAATTTAGTAAATTTGCAACTACATAATCAAGTGATGTCGTTAATTTGTAATTTTGCTCAATTGAAACCACTAGGAAGGTTGAGCGAGGAAAAGATCTATATGATGTAAAATCCAACTTTTAACTAAAGATCACGTTGGGCCTGATATTATCGATATCAGGCCCCTACTAAAGTAGACACTTCTTGTAAATTAGGACCACCACTGAATAAACCCTAAACCCTAAATAAAAAATGGTTAGCCAAACTTAACTATCAACCTCAGAAACTAACAAGACTTAAAAATATTACATCATATTGCAGGTGTTGTTGAATATTTATTCCCCATACAACCAAAATAAACCATAACAACCATTTTTTCCACCACCCTTTGCTACAATACTGTATTTTTTATTTACCATCACTACCCTAATTTACAGTAATAAATCTATACATACATGTCTAAATCTTTAAATGTATTTTTCTACTAATTTCTCTCTTGCAAGAAGTTTATCCTTCTCGGCTGACGTTCTTAACTGCAGTTGTCCTTTGGTCTCCTCTTGAAACTCTAACAGGCGAAAACCTCAGAAACTAACAAGACTTAAAAATATTACATCATATTACAGGTGTTGTTGAATATTTATTCCCCACACAACCAAAATAAACCATAACAACCATTTTTTCCACCACCCTTTGCTACAATACTGTATTTTTTATTTACCATCACTACCCTAATTTACAGTAATAAATCTATACATACATGTCTAAATCTTTAAATGTATTCTTCTACTAATTTCCCTCTTGCAAGAAGTTTGTCATTCTCGGCTGACGTTCTTAACTGCAGTTGTCCTTTGGTCTCCTCTTGAAACTCTAACAGGCGAAAACCTAACTGGTCTATTGTAATCCTGCCAACCACCAGCACGAGAAGTAATGGCAAGCGCAAGGTTCATATTTCTTTCGTGTTTAAAACACCACGCAGAGGGATGGAGGGAGAGAGACGGTGAGATGACGTGCATCCGAACCATAAATTATTTTTCAATTCAACTTGTGCCTTAGATGCTTGGAAAATGATGATTGAACAACGTGGTTGCCAGGTAGCCAGAGGGGTAATCTGGGAATTGAATTTGTTAAACTGCGCCCTTTGATAAATACCAACCTATGATGCGCCTTTTGATAAATATATTATACTACGTACGTCCTTTGATAAATTACCGTTTTAACTTTGGTTACAAGCTAGACTTTGATTCAAATTTACTTTAAGATTAGTTTATTTAAATATTAAGCCCTCAATTTAAATTTATTTGACGATTGTTTGAAAACTTTTATATATTAATTTGTTTGATTATTTATATAATATAAATTTATTTATAATGTTCTTCTCTCTTTTCTACCTAGTTTATTTGACGGTTAATTATAAATAGATTATGTGATTTATTTTTATTCATATAAGCTTAAGATGAATTATAAAAACATCTGGAATGGAATGAATATAGTAATCCTTGTACTACCATAGTATTCTTCTTTTCTTTCGTCTATTTATTTTTTCTTCCCTCCCAATCCAAAACAAACTCGTCTTTCCTTTGTTTCCTGGGCGAGCACATAAGATCCGCCGACAATGTCGAAAGTCGAAACCGACGAAGACTCCTCTCATTTTCCTCTACACGGTTGGTTGCTAATCTCTGTTTCTTTTTTGCTAAACAGTTCTGTCTAATTGGGAAATTCTCATCCTCGGTTACGTGGAGATTAAATCTCCATCTCTATCCTTAAATTATATTCTCACCTGCATTCCTGTCCTCATTCTTGATTCTATCTAATCGAGGAATCTCTATCCTCATTCCCACATGGATTAAATCTTCATTCCCGCTTCAAATGCTACATTGACTTACCCAAAAGGATTTTTAATTTTCAACATATTACATAAAAGTATTAATAGATCCAATCACGTATGAATACTAATTTACTATTTTATTAAGAATATGTATCTTTTACTATGAACTCCAAAATGAAATTTCATTAATGTCTTTTTTTTCTTTTCACATCGACAATAATTTCAAAATTTATTAGTAATTTTTATAAATATATCAATTAGGAATATAGAGTTCAAGACTAGACTAAGTTGCAGTGTATTATTGGAAAATTTTCTCATTAATTAATGATCTAGAGTTAGATACTCAGTTGCGGTGTATTATTAGAAATTTTTCTCATTAATCAATTAGAGATCTAAAGTTCAAGACTTAACTGAGAAGTATTATTGAGAATTTTTCTCATTAATTAATTAGAAACTAAGAGTTCTCTTTAGTCTCACATTTTAGAATTTGTAACACTGCGAGCAAAAATTTTTTTATAAATATATTGGGTCAACGATGTTAAAAAATATATTTTTTCTCGATCAAATATAATATTAAATTAAAAAAAAATTTATATAAAGAGGGGTCTATTACGGTAGCAAGGGATTCTTGAGCTGTCACCTTGACTATGGTTATGAAGTTGACGGTGGGAAGTACTCCCAGTCAACCTTTTACATAAATATAATTTGCTATGATAATCACAATGCTGTAATTAGTTAAATCACACAAAAACTCAAACCGCTGAGTCAACCGAAGAACTCGAGCATGAGGCAAGTGGTTGGGCGGTCGTATACTGTAATAACGGAGCTAAGGTACTCAAACCTGACCTGATGTGATCAGGTAGGTCCAATGACAGATTCAGAAATTTAAATATGAAGAGACGATTTTTACATGAAATATCGGCGACAAAAAGGGGCGATCGTCCCCCGCAGACTGGATCCGCCCCTGCATAGGCCTAAGTTTACTTGCAATTGTCTGATAGCAAAGTATCCTTTGATAAAGATTTGAGATCATAATTTTCAATCTATGAAGGTGCTCAGTAAAGGTTGAATAAGTTTTTATAATTTATTCTCTTTTAAAGTGTACGGGACCGAGTAAAGGTTGAATAAGTTTTTATAATTTATTCTCTTTTAAAGTGTACGGGACCGTCTTAAAAGAACGTTGAGATTGACGATTTCAATTTTACTACTAGCGATTGAGTGATTTCAGTTAATTACATTTGTTTTTGGTGCTGCTAAAGTTGCAGTCAATCAACGTCGGATCCCTTCAAAATTTGTTTAGTGCAAAAATATCGGAATATAAAAAATGAAAGACAGCGCTGTCTGTCCCTGAACGTAAATGCACATTTTTCATCTAAATTTCTCATTCCATTCCCGTGTAGAGGTATAAAAACTGAGAATGAATAAGAACTTAATATGACCATCCACTGTAAAAAAAAATCTCGAGTTTACCGATGAAAATATTCATCGGAATTCCATTGATAACTTCTTATCCCGACGGATTTCCAACAGAAAATCATCAGTTGCGAGAATATACGTTGGAGTCTTATTTACCGACAGAAATATAACTTTCATCGGTAAATCACCGACGGAATAATAATTCCGTCGGTAAACCTTACCGGAAACACTATGCAGCCGCCGCCAACTTCTCCGACGGAAATTATTTTTTCGTCTATGATTTACCGATGGAAGTTATATTTCCGTCGGGGGTTAGGTTGGGATTACGGAGGAAATCAGTTACTCGTATCGACAATTACCGACGAAAATCGACATTCCGTCGACAATTACCAACGGAAATCGGAAATCCATCGGTAATTTACCGACGGAAGTTACATTTCCGTCGAGGGTTAGGTTGGGAATACGGAGGAAACCAGTCACTCGTATCGACAAATACCAACGGAAGTTGAAAATTCCATCGGTAATTCACAATGAAATTTCGATTTCCGTCTGTAATTACCAACGAAATTTCGACTTCCGTCGGTAATTATCAATACACAATGCCGACGAAATAGATATTCGGTCAGTATTCCATCAAAAAATTTAAAAAAAAACTGACAGCAGCCAATTATATTCAGAATCAACTGTGTTTACAAATTACATATCATATAAAATCATCACAATTAATGGTATTTCATACATACAAACATCATATTATACAATCCATACATATAATCATATTTTATACATACTAACAATTGATACAATTATAGCTTACAAATCCTAGCAATCTATACATATATACAAACAAACTAACACAATTGAGATAATTCATATATCAAAAAGAAATAAATAGTATTATGAATAGAAAAACATATAGAAACAAATATAATATAAATAAAACATCCATATATAAATCTAAATATTTCCATGCTCAAATATATAAATCCATACTAAAATAACAAATATTCCAAAAACAACTAATAGTGTAAAATCCTGCAGAAAGTAAAATACAATATATTATGATGTATAATTCAAAATATTGTATATATGTATAATGAATTTTACATGTAAAAAATAAATACCTAGATAGAAAGATAATGATGATGATGATGAAGATGATGATCGTGCTGAATATATACATCCTAACACCTGAAACATATAATAATATTAATATTTAGAAATAAACAAATTCGAATAAAACAATCAAATATATTTTGCATGTAACTTGTATGATAATTAAATATTTAAATTATAGTTGAACAAACCTCAAAACATGTTAATCACCACGGTCTAATAGGTCTTCAGTCTCCTGTGACTCAAAATCACGTGTAATGAATAATGTCTATTATCATTTTAAAATATTTTATTTTTTTATTGTTTTATATTTATATTTTATATTTCATTGGATATAGGGTCGGATATCCAAATAACTAACAACCCGTCGGATATCTGATACATAATAATCGTCGGATATAGGACCGGATGTAGGTCCTGATATTGTATTATCTGATCTAGTAGGGTTGGATAGTCTTTTATCCTAATAACCGAACCAACCCGATCCGTGATCACCCCTAATAGAAGTCATCCTCTCATTCATTGACTTCAGTTGTGTGCGCAGTTCTTCATTTTCGCGTCTTAAAGACTATATCTCACTAGAAGAAGAGAAACTAGCACGACCCCTAGGAGTCCTCAACGATCAAATGCCACTTTGGCCTAGGAGCCAAGGCCGTAGAGGGTGAGTTTTTTATCTTTCCACCGACAACATAGACAGAGCCAAATGCACAAGGTAAGGGGTTGCTTCAATTATTTTCACTAAGCCAAATGCATAAGGTCGAAGTCATATCTTCTTAGACATGCATAGATAGAGCTTCCTTAATCTACTATTATCCCAAACTTCTCTAGTACTATTTGTTGGAGGATCGGTGGCCGGCTTGAAGGGGGGTTGGATAGCTAGGTCACCCCCAAATCGATTTCTTCTCTACAAGAGGGTTAGTGCACAGCGGAAATACAAAAACTAAAGCAATTAGAAACAAATAAGAATACAAACGCTAACACGCTCGATGTAACGTGGTTCGGAGATGATTCTCCTACTCCACGACGTGTCCTTGAGGTGGACGAGCCCTTGATCCTTCGGTGGATCAGTCTCCGGCAATCTCCGGCTAGAGCTTCTCCTTCTCGGTGGAGCAAACCTCTCACAAGATGATCTCTTCCTCTTTACAAGATGGAGTTTAGATTGGGAGGAAGAGAATTGAACTTGGAAGCTTTGGGCAAGACTAAGAAGGTTTACAATTAGCATCAGTAACCCTCTTCAAGCCCTAAAGCATTCCTTAAATAAGAGTAGAGAGTTAATCACAAATCAACTCAAACCCCGTCACCAGTCGACTGGTCCAAGCACCAGTCGACTGGTGTGCCATTGGACCCAGCCAACGGCTCTCTGCAGAAAGCCAAATTCTGCCAACGGCTATATACCAGTCGACTGGTCTCAGGACCAGTCGACTGGTCCCCGTAGCCGACAAGCATAGAATGCTTCTGTGCATTCTGTGAAGCTGGATCAGTCGACTGGTCCCATGACCAGTTGACTGGTCCCAGTACATTCACTCCTCTCATCCTTTCCGGAGTCGCCTTTGAAGTCCTCTTCCTCGGCTTTCATCCCTCAGATGCACTCGAGCCCGCGGCTCCTCTCTGTGTTATCCTTCACGCTGCCTTGAAGTCCACTTCCCTCGACTCCACCCCATTGCTCCTCGTCTGACGGTCCCTCGAATGTCTTCCACACCATCCTTCACCCATTCAAGGATCCGAGCCCTTGAATGAGTTTTCCACACTTGGCCGCACCAAGTTCTCATGTGTTCCACCAAGTCCTGTAAGACTCAAACACATATCAAATACATATGAAAGTCTAACTTAAACTCTTTGACACACACATCAAAACCTAGGTCGATTGCACTAACAATCTCCCCCTTTTTGATGTGTGGCAATATGTTTAAGTTAGGCATAAATAACAACTTTGAAAATTTGAAGCAATATGTAACATGAAGCATAAAACCCAAGCTCCCCCTTAACACATGCTCTCAACCTTAATTTTCAAAGATTTGCACACAAGTAAACCAAGTAGGTTACTAACTTAACCTTCCCTTTTTCTCCCCCTTTGACACCATCAAAAATATTGTACCAGGCACATACACATACTATGATATCAATTCCAACCAATTTTGGACCAAAAACTTGATTTCAGAAACCCTCAGAGTGCTAAAAGGCTGGTACCAGTCGACTGGTACCTGTCACAGTCGACTGGTACATGCTGAACCCAAATTTCAGCCTTCTGAGGCCAACTTTAGAAATGCATAAAAAATTTCAGAAAATTTGAAAAATCATGAAATTTTGACAGCATATTTCTTGAAATGTCCTTTAACTAGGAAAAATATGTTTTCATGAAAAGTCAACCTATTTTTGAAATTTTGACCAAGTCTCAAGAATTCCAAAAGCATGTAAGTTTGTATCAATTTAAAACCCAGTTTTGCACTCATATGTTTCAATATAGCTATACCATAGTAAATAAAACATAGAACTATTTTCAAAAACATTTGAAATGTCCAACTATGATCTATGGGCAAGATGTCCATTAATTAAACATTTGCTTTCCCCATAATTGGTTTATGATCACTAAAAATTTGATACACCACATAACTCATCAAAATGCCATAAGCATATGTGAATTATTTGTATCATCCTAATATCTCACATTTATGGTTAGAAAAGAAGACAAGTCATTGTGAGATAAAGGTAACATCTATTTAGCCCTCTTGATCATAAATCTCTATCAAGGCTAAGTGCTTCCCCTTAAGGTTTCAAGTCAACCATTTTTCAAAGATTGAATTATGATTTCCATGATTGACTTGACCCAAAATCCTCTAATCCTTGAGGATTGATTTTGGTATCCAATAGAAATTCTTTCTAATTGAGTTAATCAAGTACTCTTTGGGGATCCATTTCCTAACTATGGTCTTTGTCTTGGATTGCCCCCTAGCAAGTAGACAATGATAGGTCTTTTCATTGTTTGGTTCATTGTATCCTATCCCATTTTTCTTAAAACTTGCCCTTTTGCTCCCAATGATCATATTTAGGGTTTTAGAGCCAATTTCAAATTTCCTAAGGGCATTGGTAAGGTATTCTACCTTTTCCCTTAATTTTCTATTTTCCTCTTCTAAACATGAATCATTTGAACTTGTAGAGGAAGAAATAAACATATCATTGTCCTTAGAGCACATGGACTCTAATTTTTCTTCAAGACAAATAAAATTATGTTTCAAAGATTTATTCTTCCTTTTTGCCTTGAATAAATCCTCATTTGTGCTTTTAATAATTTTAACCAAAACATGGGGAGGAAGATTATATACCTCACTTACCGAGAAGTCTGAATCCGAAGTTTGACCTCCCCCTTCACTTGAGCTCCCTTCTTCATCTTCACTTGAGCTCTTTCCCTCTTCATTTTCGGACGAAGTGGAGGCAATATCATCAATTCCCATTAGAGCAAAATTGATTACATGGTGCTCTTCTTCCTCCGATGATGATGATGGATCATCCCATGTTGCTTTTAGATTTTGAGCCTTCTTTCCTTTTTCTTTTGTCTTCTTCTCCTCCTTCTTCTTCCCTTCCTTTTTCTTCAAGAGAGGACAATCATCTCTTATGTGTCCTTCTCCTTGACAATTATAGCAAATGATCTTCCTTGTCCTACTTTTGCTTCTAGAACTTTTCCTAGCACGAGATTTGTTAGAAGAAAAAGATTTAAATGTCTTTCTCATCTTCCTTACCATATATGCCTCTTGATCGCTATCCATTGAGGCACTTGATTCTTCGGAGTCGAAAGATGGTGATGATGAAGATTTCTTCTTCTTTCCTTTTCCCTTGTTTGCCACAAGGGCTACTCCTCTTGATCTATGAGCTTCTCCATCTAATCCTTCAACTCTTGTTTCGTGAAGCTCCATTGTTGAGAAGAGTTCATCTAGAGAGGATTTCTCTAGGTCCTTTGATATGTAGTATGAATCTACAATGGAGCTCCAAGTTGTGGTTCTTGGGAAAGCATTTAGGGTTTCATCATCATGTCTCGATTTGAAAGTGTCTCACCTACACTTGTTAGCCCATTAATAATTTCCTTAAATCTAGAATGTAAAATTGATACCTTTTCTCTTTTCTCAAGCTTGATATTGTTGAGTTGAGTTCAAAGGAGGTCTCTTTTTGCCAATTTTGCTTCTGATGTCCCTTCATGAAGCTCCACTAGCCTTTCCCACAAGTCTTTGGCACTTGTATAGTTTCCAATTCTTGTTACTTCTTGTTGTGGAAGAACATGTAGTAGGTGATGCATTGCCTTGGAATTTGCTAGATGCTCTTCTTTTTGCCTTTTGGTCCATCTTGTTATGTTGATTGTCTCATTGCGTTCATCCTTGGGTTCTTCAAAACCACTTCTCATGATTAGCATAATGTCAAAATCGGTATTAAAAAATACCTCCATTTTCTTCTTCCACCATGAGAAGTCCCCTTCGAATTTCGGTGGATGAATGCTTGAGCCGGCCATTTTGATGAAGTGCTCTTCTCGGCGATTAGTCCATTGAAGGGCATCCTCGCTCTGATACCACTTGTTGGAGGATCGATGGCTGGCTTGAAGGGGGGTTGGATAGCTAGGTCACCCCCAAATCGATTTCTTCTCTACAAGAGAGTTAGTGCACAGCGGAAATACAAAAACTAAAGCAGTTAGAAACAAATAAGAATACAAATGCTAGCACGCTCGATGTAGCGTGATTCGGAGATGATGCTCCTACTCCACGGCGTGTCCTTGAGGTGGACGAGCCCTTGATCCTTCGGTGAATCAGTCCCCGGCAATCTCCGGCTAGAGCTTCTCCTTCTCGGTGGAGCAAACCTCTCACAAGATGATCTCTTCCTCTTTACAAGATGGAGTTTAGATTGGGAGGAAGAGAATTGAACTTGGAAGCTTTGGGCAAGACTAAGAAGGTTTACAATTAGCACCAGTAACCCTCTTCAAGCCCCAAAGCATTCCTTAAATAAAAGGAGAGAGTTGATCACAAATCAACTCAAACCCCGACACCAGTCGACTGGTGTGCCGTTGGACCCAACCAACGGCTCTCTGCAGAAAGTCAAATTCTGCCAACGGTTATGTACCAGTCGACTGGTCTCAGGACCAGTCGACTGTTCCCCGTAGTCGATAAGCACAGAATGCTTCTGTGCATTCTGTGAAGCTAGATTAGTCGACCGGTCCCAGTACATTCACTCCTCTCATCCTTTCCGGAGTCGCCTTTGAAGTCCTCTTCCTCGGCCTTCATCCCTCAGATGCACCCGAGCCCACGGCTTCTCTCCGTGCCATCCTTCACGCTGCCTTGAAGTCCACTTCCCTCAGCTCCACCCCATTGCTCCTCGTCCGATGGTCCCTCGGATGTCTTCCACACCATCCTTCACCGATTCAAGGATCCGAGCCCTTGGATGAGTTTTCCACACTTGGCCGCACCAAGTTCTCATGTGCTCCACCAAATCTTGCAAGACTCAAACACATATCAAATACATATGAAAGCCTAACTTAAACTCTTTGACACACACATCAAAACCTAGGTTGATTGCACCAACACTATTTGCTAAGTTAAATTAGTCCCTAATTTAACTAGTCTTAATTACCTAGTCGAGTAAACTATTGTTTTGGAGGTACCAACTAATTTGGTGTCTCCCCCTGAATAATAAACTTGGGGGTTAAGTTTTAGGTTTATGTCAATTAATTTTATAATTATAATAAATTTGATTATAACTTAAGTTTAAATTAAATTTGTAGTTAATTGTTTTAAGTTTAGTTTTTGAGTTTGATTTATTTGATTTCATTTTATTTTTTAGGTTTGACTTTAGCTTAGTAGGTTTAAAGGTTTAGTTATTTGGTTTATTTTGATTTTATTTTAGGTAATGTATTTCATTTTTAAGTATATAATATTGATTGAGTCCTATTTATTTGGTTAGATAAGCTTTTAGAACCTAAGCTTTTGTTTGTTTTGTATTTTGACTTATTAATGAAATAAATATTTTATTTGTCGAGCTGGACTTATATCCGAGCTCAGACTTATTGTATATAGCTTTTTGTGATCCAAGTATCATGTCGAAGTACTTAGATCTTGTTATAAATTTTTCTAAAGGTTCTTTTAGTTCAATTACTTAATTTTTCAATTTGAAAATTTTCTTCTCAAGTTTTAGAACTTGAGTTGGAATTCCATATTTAACTGGTGGATTTGTTTTAAGTTGTTTTTTTAGGTTTTGATTTTCTTTAAGAAGTTTATTAATTTAAATTTACGATTTCCTAACTTTTTGTTCAAGCATGCAATGATTTTGAAAAACCTAGTAGTTAGGTTAGAATTTACCTTATTGAGATCTTCTGAAACAAGTACAGACTCATGGCTTGACTCGTATTCTGACTCGTCATCTTCATTAGCTTCCCTTTCTGATTCCAGTCTAGATGCCATCAACACGAGGTAGTTCTATTGCTTTGGTTCTTCAGCATCTGATTCTTTAGAGGATGATTCGTCCCAAGTTGCTTTCAATTCATTCTTTCTTTTGGTAAACATCTTTCTTACCATGTTTACCAGTTGTTCTTTTTTTATCTGAGTCAGTGTTAGACTCGGATTCTGATTCAGGTTTATTCTTGTTCTTGACTTATTTTGAAAGTCCTGCAAGAAGTGCAACACATTTCTCAGATCTTTTGGAGTTAGTTTGCTCATGGAATTCGAGTTCACAAAAGAGTTCGTCTAATTTAAATTTAGATAAATTCTTCGAAACCTTGTAGGCATCAACTATAGATGCCCACAATTTATTTCGAGGAAAGGAATTTAAGGCGTACCTGATTATATCTCGATTTTCCATCTAGTGGTCGATTAAGTGGAGCCCGTTGAGGATGTCCTTAATCCTCGTGTATAATTGGATCACTATTTCTCCTTTTTACATTTTAATGTTAAACAACTTATTTAGAAACATATCTCATTTAGTTAACTTAGCGTCGTTGGTTTCTTCGTGTAATTTGATAAGCTTGTCCAACTCCTTTGCATTCTTGTGTGGGCCAGCACAGTTGAGTTCTTCTTTCGTGAGTTCTCACTAGATCGTGTTCAATGCATTTGAGTCGATCTGTGCCTTCTTCTTATTTTCTGAATTCCATCTTTCTGGATCAAGGGGTACTTTAGTTGCTTCATCTATCGGCGCCCTATATCCTCGACAGATGGTGAACCACTGCTCAATGTTAGTCTTTAGGTAGACCTCCAATCTCTTCTTCAAATACAGAAAATTATTTTCATTGAAGAGAGGAGGACGAGCAGTATTGTATCCTTCAAGTTGGGTCATTTGAATTATCTTGCAAAAAAAAATAAAAGAAATATCCCAAGACTAGGTCTTGGATTAGCAGAGTTTGAAGTAAAAAAAGAAATATCGACGATTCGAGTAGTGTTGCACCAACTTCGATTAAAGCCGAATGAAAAAAATTACTTGAAGAGGTAAACTTTACCGATTCAAATTAAATATGAAAAAACTAAAATCTGAAAAGAAATAAAATAATTCCCCATGCTTGATTGGTGGTTGCACCAATTTAGAGCCGAACTTTACTCTGATATCACTTGTTGAATCATAAAAATGCTAGAGGGGACAGGGTGAATATTGTTCTTTGCCTTTTCAAAAATCACGAGTTAAGTTAAACACAGTGGAAAAGAATGGAGAAGAAAAGCGAACGTTAACACGGGTCGTTTTACTTGGTTCGGAGCCTTCAACGACTCCTACTCCAAGGCACGCACTCGCTATATGCTTTCGTTGGGCAATCACTATAATCACGAAGCAATTACAAAACTTAAGTACAATTGCAAGAATTACATTATACCAACAATCCAATTTTGAAAACTTGAGCGTAGGTTGTGTTAGAACTGTTAACCGGCTAGAAGGAGGGTTGAATAGCCCTGTACAAATAAAAAACAAACTCTTCTCGGACTTAAAAGAACACTTGCATAAAATAATTAAATAAACTGAAAAAGCACAGGCTCAGAGGATTTACTTGGTTACAACCGGGGAGGTTGTTAATCCAAGGAAATGAATCGCACAAAATTCTCCATCAAGTGAAGAATTCTGTTTACAACAATTTACGCACAGAAAGATGAAGCTAAACTAGAAAGGAAAGCACACAAGTGTTGTTTCAGTAATTGCTTGTTCTATTCTAGCTTCTGGACCAAGGCTGTATTTGTAGCCTTAGTCAGGGCGCCTGGAACCCTTCCAGACGCGTTGATCAAAGTCCATGTCGATTATGATACATTTGGGTTCCGGGCACCCGGACTCACAAAGTTAACATGGTTGACTTTTTTGGTCTGGGCCCTCTGCTTCGGCTCTGCTCGCCTCGGTCCGGGACTTCCTCTCTAGCTCCGTTCGCTTGGGTGATTTCGGTCATCCGTAATAGGGCTCACCCAAACCCAACTTCCGGCCTTCTCGAGCAACCTTCTGCTCCGACTTCTCGTCCCTCGGAAACATCATGCGCCTCCTTCTCGTCTGCTCGTGTACTCTTCCGCGGCACCTCGTCCCTCAGATGCACCGAGCTCGTCGACTCTCTCCCGTGTTATCCTTCTTGCTAGCTACATCTTTTGCTTGACTTTCTGTGCTCTTAAGCTCCTGCACACTTAGACACAAGGTTAAATACAACATGACTTAACTTAACTTGTTTGATCACATCAAAACTACCTTGGGGTACCAACAATCTCCTCCTTTTGATGTGAGCAGCCTAAGTTAAGTTAGGGTAAACTAACATAAATATAAAGGCAATTAAAGTAAAAAAATAATAATTTACCAATCTATCTCCCCCTAGACTTAATCTTTTTCTTCTTCCCCTTTGATCACATAAAAAATGGGGTACCAAGAAAATTTTGATTTTGATTTTCAAATAAAAAATGTCCCTGATCCGGTGCAGCATGGGTCCACAAGGCAGCAAGCAAGTCCAAACGTGTCCCCGGCTAGCAAGCCGGAATACGGTACACACTCACGGCTCATGGGCCGACTGGTGAAAACATCCCACCCTCATAAGAGTAATACAAAGTGCGGAATACGGCGGCGCGCTGGCCAGAAACACAACACACAAAGCATGATACAAATCATGGAGGTCGTAGGCTGGCTGGTGGTAAAGATGGCAGCGGCGTGAGAAGACCGTAGGCTCCTGCGGCGGCTCTGGGATGGGAGAGGATGATGCAGCGGCAGGACTCCATGCCGTCGGCGGCTGGAGGCAGCCTCCACGGCCTTTGGAGGACGCGAGGGTGGCAGGCAGAGGAGGCTCGCGCTAGAGCAGAGCGCGAAAGCGCTGTAGCCAGGGGACGCACGGCGTGGGAAACATAACTCCTCGGCGAGGATGAACACCCAGGGTCGGAACTAGACGGAGACGACGGCGTCAGGGTGGAGTTCGTCGAAGGTGCGGCGGAGGGGACCTCCCAGCATTCATATCCCTTGAAAAAGGTCGTATACTGGCTGAAGTAGACAATGGCGAAGCTCTCACGGCCAGATGGGAGGCAGACGACGACGGACGGGGAGTAAATGAGGCAGAGGTTGATGGAGACACCGCCGACGGTGGGTTCGAGGAGTAAGGGAGGAGTTCGCCTTAAAGAGGTCGTCTCCGACGAAGCTCCTTGGTGGTACCGGCAGCGAGCCAAGGAACCCTCGGTTCCTTGTGGCTGCGCCAGCGAAAAACACGAACCCTCTCTTTTTTCATCTCCTCTGAACAGTGTTTCTTAAAAACACTAAAACCCTCACGGTCTCAAAAGACCCAATTGCCCCATCATTCTCCTTAATTGCCCCCTATGCCCCTGTTGACATCCGGATCACAAGCCTCTCCTTCAAGTCTAGTCGAAGGAGGTGCAAGTCTGACTGACTAGACCAAGCCCAAAACAAAATCGCTACCGAACACGAAATCAGATCATCGGACTCATCTTATCACATCGAACGAGTAGTCGAGGCGATGCCGAGCAAGTGACTCAAGTAGTGTCGAGCGAGCGACGAGAAATAACGCGATCCAAGCAACGGATATAATACTAATTAGATAGAAAGACGAGTGGTCGAGCCAGACGCGCGATCGAGAATATGCTGATCAGGCAACCGAAAAAATGCGAACTGAGTAATCAAGAGAGCGTCGCGCGAGAGACGGTAGCAATGCCGAGTGAACTATGAGAAATAATACCAAGTCGGCCACTTGACCGATGTCGGGCGACTAGCAGGCAAGCTCTTGGCAGAACGCCAAGTGAGCGTATAGGCGAATACCGAGTGAGAGATGAAGTAGAGTCGGGCAAAAGTGGAGTCCGAAAACCGAACGAGAGCACAACCCATGAAATCAAATGCGACGGAGACGAAAATAATGGACCGAACGGACGCATAGCCTACGAGATATTCTATTCTAAAACCAGTGGAGATACTCTCGTCCACGACCATCGGAGATAGCTCGACCCCGAATGGGGGAGATAAGAAATACGATGTGCTGATAACTTGATCCGAGATCAGTGAAGACTACTCGACCCCGAATGGGGGAGATAGGAAATCTGATAACCTGGTTTGAGACCAATGATGCCCGCTCAACCTCGAATGGGAGAGATAATAATATCCGATATGCTGTCGAAGACTGTTCGATACCGAACGGGGGAGATAAATGCTCACGAAAACTACTCGACCCAGAACGGGAGAGCTAGAATATCCGATAAGCTGGTCCGCGACCAGTGACTACCCCTCAACCCTGAACGAGGGAGATAGATGCTCGTGAAGACTGCTCAACCCCGAACGGGGGAGCTAGAATATCCGATAAGCTGGTTCGCGACTAGTGGCGACCACTCAACCCCGAACGGGGGAGATAGATGCTCGTGAAGACTGCTCGACCCCGAACGGGGGAGCTAGAATATCCGATAAGTTGGTCCGCGACCAGTGACGACCACTGAACCCCGAACGGGAGAGATAGATGCTCTGATAAACTCGACCCCGAACGGGGGAGAAAGAATAGCCGATGAACTGGTCCGAGACCAGTGATGATCGCTCGACCCCGAAATGGGGTAGATAGATCTGATAAGCGCGTCCCCGAACCGGGGAGATGAAATAACTGAAGCTGGTCCGAGATCAGTGAATACCGCTCGACCCCGAACGGGGGAGATAGATGTCACTCGACCCCGAACGGGGGATATAGAATATCCGAAGCTGGTCCGAGACCAGTGAAGATCGCTCGACCCCGAACGGGGGAGATAGAATATCCGAAGCTGGTCCGAGACGAGTGAAGACCGCTCGACCCCGAACGGGGGAGCTTGAATATCTGATAAGCTGGTCTGAGACCAGTGAAGACCACTCAACCCCGAACGGGGGAGATAGAATATCTGATAAGTAGGTCTGAGACCAGTGAAGATCACTCGACCCCGAACGGGGGAGATATAATATCTGAAACTGGTATGATATCAATGATAATCACTCGACCTCGAATGGGGGAGATAAAATATATGATAAGCCGATCACTCAACCCCGAATTGGGGAGATACACGCTCTGATAAGCTCGACCCCGAATGGGGGAGAAAGGACATCCGATGAACGGGTTTAGTGCGGCCGAACATCGAAGAACAACCCGTGTACTTCTTAAGCCACATTCTAAAGGATGCTGAATCTCGCTACACTGGTCTCGAGAAACAGGCTTTTGCCTTGATCCTCGCCGCGCGGAGATTGCGCCCTTATTTTTTGGCGCATACAATCATCATGATGACGAACAACACGCTAGGAAGGGTGCTCCTGAATCCAGAAGCGTCCAAGCGGCTCATCAAGTGGACAACAGAGCTGAGTGAATTCGACATTCAGTATCAACCCCGCTCGGCGATTAAGGCGCAGTCCTTGGTAGATTTTGTGACCGAGGTGCAGAATCCCGAGCCCAAAGCTATGTGGAAAGTATTTATGGACGGATCGTCCACTCGGCTCAGAAGCGGAATTGGTATCTTGTTACTTTCCCCTCAAGAAGAGCGGATGCACCTGTCCGTCCGGCTAGACTACCGAGCAACCAATAATGAAGCAGAGTATGAGGCCCACATAGCCGGCCTGCAGGCCGCGCGGCATGTGGGAGCCAACCGGGTGACGCTATTCTCAGACTCCCAATTGGCTGCTCAGCAACTCTCAGGGTCCTTCGAGATAAACAACGCGAGGATCAGGCTCTACGCGGAGGCCTTTGAAAAGCTCAAGACCAACTTCGTCGAGGTTGTCATACAGAAGATCCCCCAAGCCGAGAACCAGTCTACAGACGAGCTAGCCAAACTCGCCAGTTCGATTTCGCCGATCGTCCTCCAGCAACCAATCTAGCAAGTGTCCCTGGTGGCGCACGTTGACCGGATGGAAGGCCTCACATTCCCGAGCGATTGGAGGACATCCATAATAGAATTTTTGCGATCAGAGGCCACGCCGTCCGATCGGGAGGAAGTCTATCTATTGAGGAGGAGAGTCGGCCGGTTCATGCTCATCGGGGATCAACTTCACAAGAAAGCGTTCTCCCGACCGCTGCTAAAGTGCGTCAGCTCGGAGGATGCAGAGTACATTCTCTAAGAGGTACACCAAGGATCTTGCGGAGGTCATTCGGGTGGCCGGTCTTTAGCTAGAAAGATCCTGCTAGCCGGATACTTCTAGCCAACTCTACAGGAAGACGCCGCTCGAACCATCGCTACCTGCTTTTCTTGTCAGAAGTACCACAACTTCTCCCATAGGCCTACGAAGGAAATGAAGACGTCCACAGTATCCTGCCCGTTCGACCAGTGGGGTATGGATATAGTGGGACCCTTCCCTATGGTAACCGGGCAATGGAAGTTTTTATTGGTGACAGTCGACTATTTCTCCAAGTGGGTAGAAGTTGAACCACTTGCCAAAATAACCGAGCAGATGGTCAAAAAGTTCATCTGGTAGCATATAATCTGTCGGTTCGGCATCCCTCGTCGGCTCATCTTGGATAACGGTCGGCAATTCGTTGGTCAGGAGCTCGGAGAATGGTGCAAAGGATACGGCATCGAACAACACTTCACTTCCGTGATGTATCCTCAGAGCAACGGTCAAGCCGAAGTAGCCAATCGGGAGATCCTGCGAATACTTCGGGTTCGGCTCGATCACATGAGAGGAAGCTGGGTGGATGAGATGTCGGGCGTACTATGGGTCATTCGCACAACCCCAAAGGAGGGAACAGGGGTAACACCGTTCCACTTGGTGTATGGAGGCAAGGCGATCGTCCCAGTTGAGGTCGGAGTGGAGTCCGATCGGATCCAAAGCTACGATGGGGATAATGCCGAGCGAAGGCAGCTGGAGTTGGACCTGGTGGACAAAGCAAGAGCTAAAGCAGCCGTCCGACTAATGGCGTACAGGCAGAGAATGAAGCAGAATTACAACAGGCGTGTAATTCCCAGAGCATTCCAGGTTAGTGATCTTGTATGGAAGAAGGTGAAGCCGGTCGGCGATGTGAGCAAAATGGCAGCTCCCTGGGCGGGGCCCTTTAGAGTCGTCGAGAAGCTCCGATCGGGTGTATACTACCTGGAAGATGAAGACGGACGGTGACTAGATTGACCATGGAACGCAAACCACCTCCAGCCATACCGTGTTGGATAAAAGGTGCACTAGTGTAATTCATTTCATGTATGTTCCGTTCGTCTGTATCCTTTGGCTGCAGGATTGAAGATAAGAAAAATTACAGAGTCTGAGCGTTATTCGCCGAACGACAAACTACATGAAGACCGTCGAGCGGCGACGTTAAACTCTAGAGTCGAACCGACGACTATAAACCCCCCGGCTCGAAGACTGTCGAGCGGTGACGTTAAACTCTAGAGTCGAACCGGCGACTATAAACCCCCTGGCTCGAAGACTGTCGAGCGGCGACGTTAAACTCTAGAGTCGAACCGGCGACTATAAATCCCCCGGCTCGAAAACCGTCGAGCGACGACATTAAACTCTAGAGTCGAATCGGCGACTATAAACCCCCCCCCCCCCCGGCTCGAAGACCGTCGAGCGGCGACGTTAAACTCTAGAGTCGAACCGGCGACTATAAACCCCCTGGCTCGAAGACCGTCGAGCGGCGACGTTAAACTCTAGAGTCGAACCGGCGACTATAAACCCCCTGGCCTGAAGACCGTCGAGCGGCGACATTAAACTCTAGAGTCGAACCGGCGACTATAAACCCCCCGGCTCGAAGACCGTCAAACGGCGACGTTAAATCCCTGAGTTAAAACCGACGATTATAAATGCGCCGGTCCGAAGAATACCGAAGGCCACTTGGAAAGAATACGGTCAAAGAAGTGACGTCAACAGAAGCGAAGTCTCATTGACCCATCGTCAAGAAATGCGCAGATAAGTAAGTTGAAAGTCAAATTGAAAGACGATAATGTTAACTCGCCGAACGGCGAGCATACAGACACAACTTCAATACATAGACAGAGACAAGTAAAAGACGCTCCTCACTCCAGTGGATCAAAGATGGGCTCGGGAATGGTCTCTAAAAGGTCGGCCATGTCTTTGGGAGGTATAAAGGCTGTCTCCTGGAGGTGGCCCTTAGCTTTCAGATAAGTCGTTGTCGCCCGAATGGCTTCTTCAAAGGATATAACTAGCCGATCGCTAAACTTCTCGCCGAATTCGTCCGAGCGGAGATAGTGTTTCTTCATCGCCTCGAAGCGGCTTGATTCACTATCTTGATATTCTTTTAGCGCGGCTTAGGAAGCGTCAAGAGCGTCTTGGAGATCTTTCTTGTCTAGTTGCAGTTTAGCTTCGGAGGTCGATCGACCCGCCTGCTCAGCAGAAAGCAGATCAGCTAACTCCTTGACACGCTGCTCCAGCGCTCGGGCCTGCACATTCTTGGCCTCTAAATCGGAGATGGCTGTGTTTTTTCTGTTGGTCGCCAGCTTCATCTCCCGGTCGTGAGACTTGACCTGGGCTTCAAGGCCCGCTACCCTAGTCTCCAGGTCAGAGGACTTGTGTCGTTCGGCCGCCAGTAACTTCTCCGATTTGCTCTGCTCGGCTCGAAGCGCGGCATATGAGGGCCCCTGAGCTGGTGTCCCTCCGGAAATTTGAAGCCTTTTTAATTCTTCCTCCAGTGCAGCCAGGCGGTGGCTAACCGCGATGTTCTCTACCCAAGTCTGTGCACAAAGGAAACAATATCATGGACCAAGTCAAATAAGGGCATATGGTGTTGAGAAACATACCCCGGTAGTTTGCTACAAATGGCTGTCGCCGAGCTGACCGGGAGTCATCAAGGCGACGCGGGCTCTCGCGTCCTCCCATATCCTGGCAAGCGGTCCACGGATAGTAATCTGATGCTCAGGGGCGACTGGCCGATCAGCTGCCAGAAGAAATTCTTCCGTTGGGAGGTGGAGGATGGCCTTAACCACTCGACGGCCGCTCGGATCAAATTGAGCTGAGGTTGCGTGCCCGGATGACTCGCCGAGCGAGGCAGATACTATGCCAGGCCGCCTGAGCCGAACGAAAGCTTGTGGCTGGGAACTTACAGGCGGCGCTCCAAGGGAAGCCATCGGCAAATCAAGCTGGGAAGGAGTTCGATCCGAAGAAAGGGCCTCTACTGGAGCGGAGGCCGGGGTGATTGCTACAGCAGGGGCATCGGTCGGCTCAGTCACTGGCTCCACAGATGTGACTGACTGGGTGTGGAGGTCAGTCCGGGGCCATTTGCGTATTATCAATGGGGAGTCCTCGGTCGAGTGCCCCGCTTCGTCCGAGGTCGGTTGTCCGGCGGACGAGATAGCATCACCGACCGGTGCAGTTACAGAAGTCCGAGCGGCCGACTCTCCAACCGCAGGTGAAGCTTCCGCACTTTCCCCTTCGTGTGAGCCGACCGGTTCAATACCCAGATCGGCCATCTCCTTCGCGGTTGCCGCCTCCACCTCGGCAGCTTTCAACTTTAGCCGATCGACAACCTTGGCGCGCCACATGATGTCAGCTGCATAAAAGAAGAATAAATCAGTTAGACCAAAAGGAAGGGGGACAAGGAAAATGCTTACCCATGCTGCTCAGGAGCTTCGTTCTGATCGGGCTCAGTCCGAATATATATAGTACCCCTTCGTGGAGCAGCTTGTTGATGTTGAATCTCTGCCCAGCTAGCAAATTGGCTGCGTGAAGGTAGTCTGGCTGGCTCTTATATTTACCGATATCCGGCGGGTTCGGCACAGTGGTTTGCCATTTAGTGCGAAAGGACGGCCGCTCGGGAAAACGAAGATAAAAATAGTTTTCTTTCCAATGCTTGTTCGAGGTCGGCATCTTGTCGAAAAAGACTAAACCGATCCGAGATTGGAAGAGAAAGGTTCCCCACTCAGACTGTTTGGGGTAGTAAAAGTAGTGGAAGGTCTTAGGACTAAGGGGATGTCGTGAAGCTTAAAAAGGACAACCACCCCGCACAGCAACCTAAAAGAGTTGGGGGCGAGTTGGCCGAGCGGAAGGCGGAAATAATTACATACCTCAAGGATGAACGGATGAATAGGGAAGCGCAGACCGGCCACGAACTGGTCTCGGAAAAAATAAACAGTGTCGGTCGGAGGGTCGTGTGTCCGATCGGAAGATGTGGCTAATATCAGTTCGTGGTCAGAGGGAAGTTCAAAAGTTCAGGTAAGGCTCAGCGCATCCCTCTCATCGAACCGGCTCTCGGTGGTGGTATACTAGAGGCCGGGGGCGTAGTCGAATGGGTGAGAAGAACTGGCCATTATCAAAGACAAGGAACGACACAGAGGAAATCGAAGTTTGGCAAACAGGATGGTCGGAACAGTGTCTAAACGAGCACGAAAACAGCAAGAAGTGCGAAGAAAAGCACGAAGGAACTGGAAGGAAAAGGGCGAAAGGGCCTTACAAAGGATAGGACCGAAGGAGGCGGTGGTGGATCACCAGAAAGCAAAGCAGCGAGCTCGCCGGAGCGTTGGACGAGAAGAAGCAGAAGCTTTCGGATGCGCACGCGATGTCGTGAAGCGGCCGAAGAGGAAAGATGCTTATAAACATTGGGCTCGATCAACCGGCGCCGTCCGATCCAGGTTACGGGATCCAAGGAGGGGATCCGACTGTCAAATTCGAAAAAGCCAAAGGTCACATCAGACCTGACGGCTCGAGTGAACGGTGACGAATGCGCGACCACGTGGCGCTCGCTCACGGGTCGCATTTAATGAGCACCATCATGCGAGCATGGTCGCATGCTCAGCATTAATGACAGTGATTTACACAAATGCCAAGGAGTTTTCTAGGGATAATCAGCATAACTGATGTCGGAACGGCGGGACAACGGCAAGCAAACGAAACTATCCAAGTACCAACCGGGGACACGCCGAGCGGCGTTACCTACTTGCATAGTCCCCGGACGGCCGGACACTAATCTCGGTGGATGAGCGGCAAACACACCACCCAGACGCAGTCCAGTCAGTCGGACTTAGCGCCTCCTTCGACTAGACTTGAGGGGGAGGCATGTGATCCGGTGGTAAGGACGGGGGACCCTCATTGACGGGAGGTCAACGACGAGTGGAGGTCAATGGTCAAGAAGGTCAACCCCAAGGTCGTGCCGAGCGGAGTAGCAGACCGACCGAGCATCCAGCCGACCAGGGGTCTCCCAGACCGGACGAAAGACAGCCCGACCAAGGGTTGGGTTTCCGATGCTCAAGTAGAGTCTATGGGCCGAGCGGAACACTCGGCCGAGCCGCATGACAATAAGGTGCAATTCCATCCGAGCACATGAGCAGGGCTTCACCGCCCGGGCCAAGGTAGGCGCATTCCCAGAGACCATGAGCGCCGAACGGCTGGTCCGCTCAGCCCGGGAGCAGGTGAAAGCGCTAGGAGACAAAAAGGACAGCTGGTAGCTTCATCCTCGAGACACCTACCACCGACAAACAGCACGGTCGGCGGCCGGAGCGGACAGAATATCGTACGGCGGAAGTTTCCACCGTCACATCCGGGATATGCTCGGACGATTGGGGAATGGCGTCAGGCATTCTTTTCTGACACAACCCTACCGAGGTATGTTTGGGAAAGCGTGCACGCATCGAGAAGTGTGTCCGCACCTTCCCGGGGTCCTATATAAGGACCCCCAGACTTCGACGGAGGTATGCAATCTTGATCACTGTAGCCACAGTAGCGTAGCCTTGTTCTTCTTCTTCTTCGCTGCCTGACTTGAGCGTCGGAGGGTCGTCGCCGGGAAACCCCTCCCGGCTCGGTCTCTTTGCAGGCTCGCCGGAGATCTACATCACCAGTCGAAGATAGCGGAGGGCACCACGTCCCCAGTGTCCATCGACTCAGCGCTCAGACAGGATCAATCTCTAATTGGGACTCATCCTCACTGGATCACTCTCCTCCAGTGCTTACCATATTTACCAATGACAGACTTTCTTGATGTCAGATCCCTTGATCCACTAAGACTTCTTGCATATCTCAAACAATCTGGATTTCAATCAATTATCAACCCAATTAGACTTTCTTTCGCCAGATCTTAATCAATCTGGATTTCAACCAGTTATCAATCCAACTGGACTTCCTTCTGTCAACTATCAACCTAGCTGAATTTCAATATGATATTTTGGTCTTCTAAATCTATCAAATTAGGTAATCCTACATATTCGATAATAATATTAGATTAATAATATATCTAATTTTAATTCAGTTATTATTCATTAAAATTTAAATTTGATCATTAGGATACACTACACCAACTACTGGTACGAACAAAACTAAGTCGGACTTTTCCGTGGATGAGCAAGTTCCATTTGACCAAAATATAAGCCATGCATCCATCCGAAATTATAATGCAACTTTCTTTTATAAATGGTCAAAATGTCGGCCCGAATAATTTATAATTAATAAATATGATCAAATGCTTTCGTTCTATCCGAATCAAGGAATCAAACCCTGCTTAATAAATGAAACCTCTTCTCTGACCAGTTCTACTCGATTCTCCATGAATTGCTTCAGCGGCAGATCAAGACGAGGGCATCCCCAATCTGCTCCATCACCAGCCACTACAGGTAACAACAATTCCTAATCGTATAATACTCCGGACATGGATCTCTTCTGACCTCGCCGCAGGTTCCGGCGAGGAGGAGGAGGAGGAGCAAGAAGGTGAAGGGATCAATGGGCAGAGTCACCGTCGGCATCGGAGTACGGATCGCAGCCCCCTCTCCGATCGCGGTGCCACGGCGACGTCTGCAGCGGCATCCGCCGCCGTCTCACCCGCCTCCGCCACCATCAACCTCAGCACAGCGTATATGCATGCTGTCAACACCAACTCCTACAAGGAGATATGGCATACGATTCACCGCCATCATTCGGAGGAGGGGGAGGCGAGTCACTCGGCCGGAACGCCGTCGCCGGACGGCTTGATTGAGCGCGTCCTTCAGCCGGATCGGGCCTCCATCGAGGAAGCCCTTCGCGGCGCGACACCCAATCACCTGACCCGCCTCATTTCTGACTACTTCGACAGCAGCGAGAATACTTCCCTAGTCTGCCTGTCGCTCCGCCGCATCGTCGATCGCGCTCGCGCAATGTATGCGCCAATTGGCGAGCTGATCGATCTCCTCCCCTCCGCCGATGGCCATCACGCTTTCCTGACCCACCACCAGTGCGATTGGGCCTTCGATAGGCTCCTGGAATTCGATCTGTGTGGTAACCCCTTCCCGGTTCCTTCATCTAGCGAGGAATCTAGCTTCCACGGAATGCGCGGCTGCTTCTCGAACCTCAAGCAGCAGCTGGACCTCCGTCTTTTCAAGGCCCGACGGAAGCGCCGGCTGGCATACCGCGCCACCCGAGGGATCGGCGCCGGCTTGATCTTATTTACAGTTGGCCTCGCCGTCGCTGGGGCGGTTTTGGCTACTCACGCGATAGTCGTCATCATGGTCGGGCCGTCCATCGTTATCGGCGGATGTCTTCCTACAAGAGATCTGCGTGGAGGATCGAGGCCGCGGCAACGTGATTACATGGCCCAGCTCGACGCTGCCTCGCGTGGGGCGTACGTGCTTAACAACGACCTAGAGACTATCGAGCGCCTGGTGGCGAGATTGCACGCGAACGTGGAGAGTGACCGGGACCTGGTGCGGCTGGGTTTGGAGAGCGGGAGGGGGCAGCAACATCAAATCGAGGAGGTACTGCGTCAGTTCCGTAGAAATCATCCTAGCTTCCTCAACCAGCTCGAGGACCTCGAAGAACACATTTGCTGCTTCTTAGCCTCTATTAACAGTTCCAGATCGCTTCTCCTCAGGCAAATTCAACATCAGCCACCACCTCCTTGAAGTACGGGTTTGGAATTCTTCCTCCTTGAATTATGGGCAACATTTTTTTTTTTTTTTTGCCAACTTACCCGATGTCAAGCGAGCACATTTCCACTTCCTTTCTATTAGATCAGCGATATGGAGTCAATTCTTTATTAAACACTGATAGATTTATTTATTAAACACTGATAGATTTGTTCAACCTCTGAAGAATGGTGGTTTGTCCTACAATTGGAGAGGACATTACATATCTTCCTGAAAGATAGTGTTATAACAATGCTGTATTCCTACAAATAAAATAATAAATGAATGAATATGCCTCTTGGTTGTACTCATGTTTGTTGATCCTCATTGCAATCATCTGGAATTTGTTATATTAAATTCAATTCAAAAATAGATTCAATCAATGCCACAATCTATCTGCTGATCCAGTCGTACCATCTTTGATGAATGGGTTTGAGAAATTATCTTATATTTGCTACTTTACTTATTTGCAAATATTTTCTGATGTTTGCTGTTGTTATCAGGAGTCTTCTGAGTCCATCTTTTTTAGGGTTAGGAATTAGGATTTAGGAAATTGTTGGTTGGTTTCTTGTTCAGAGATGAAATGTTTATCTTGTAGGAGTTTCCTTTCTCTTGTACATATAGTTATTTCTTTTCCTTTAGAAAAATGAAAACGGCTTTGCCAGTCGGAAGTTTTCTACTGTTTTCTCATATGCATGACATGTAGGTTGCTGAAGGTTTGACTCCACAAACTATGAGCCTTTCAATATATCCCCAGCTTGTACAATTCATGATAATATGATATTCATCTAAAGACTATGTTGACTGCATTCGGAAAGACAACATTTCTTAAGATGAAATTAAACTCAGACTAGGAATCTACATGATTGGATTCAACTTTGAACTGTACAAATTATTAAAACCATGTGTAATGACTAAGAAGCTTACTTGTTGGCTAGAGTATCTGATTTTACACATTGATGCTATTTCATGGTTGTTTTAATATCTAGAGTTCAGCATACTTCCTACTAAAGGGACTTCCTCTAATCTTTGCTGGTTTCTCATTGTTAAAATCTGGTTTTCTCCTTTATGTTTGAAACTACTTCCAAGTTATGCCATCATAAATTGATTTGTCTGTGGATTCTATTTTTGGTTCTCTGTAGTAAACACAATTAAAAATAGATTTTTTATGGCTTGGCTTTCGTATCATTTTTTGGTAAGGGAAGTGTTGTTATGTGTCAAACAGTTCTCATTTCATTCAAGCCTCTCATATAAGCACTTTCTGTGTCTGGATTCATCACACTATTTTTATGATGCAATTGAGGCTGCACATGAGTTTTTTTTTTTTTAAATAGAACTTGCATGTTTAATCTGTTTATTATTGATGATTTAGTAGAATTGATATTTATGTAATTTTTTCAAAATGACTAGAATTTGGATCTTTACAAATAGTGTGAGTTTAAATTTCCCAGAGGATCCAAGTTTGGAACCTCCTCAAGGTTGATACACCATGGAATAACAATTACTACACAACAACTCTCAAACACCGCCACATATGATAGCACATAGATATACACTTAAGCGTGATTACATGGATGGAAGATACAAGGGAAAAGAGGGAAAGTGACAAAAAAAAATGTATAAAAATGATGGAGCTCTTTATGTAGTATTTTGAAGATTTCTCTCCTTTCCCTCAATTTTTCCATCCAAGTTCAAACAACAGGGGAGGTGACCCTTGGATGTTGATTCTAGCCTCATGTGTGTGTGTTATAAGCATTAACTTGTTTTTATTCATTTTTGATGCATGTTAGCTATTGGTTCTGAGGAAGAGAGTTAATGGATTCTTAGTTTTATCTTTTGATTTTTGACATTGTCCTGGTTATCTTGTGTATTGTGAATATGATTTTTAATCTGGTATTACATACTGTGATTTTTCAGTTTTCAATAAAATAAGAGACAAGTTCACTAAGATGTCAGAGGTGATAGATAGTCTCATGAATGTTTTTTTTATTTTTTTTATTGACCATCAAAGTAAATTGAGTCTTGATGGACTGTGCTTGTTGGCATATTATTTTGATAAAAAATTAAAAATAAATTTTGCATTCATTCTATAAATAAAAGTTTTAAAAATTTGAATTAAAAGTTTGTAAATAAATCAAATTAAAGTTAAACTTAAACTATTATTTCAATGACTTAATTGATGGTTTAATTTAATTTAATTATTTTATCAAATAAACTGAAACATCTCAAGAATTTGACCCAACTCAACTCAACTCAACTCAACTCAACTCAACTCATTTATGATTTTACATTCAATTGCTTCCCCTTAAAGAGGGTTAGGCGAGCACACTTCCGAAATATCTTAAATTACAAATCATTATCAGTCTTTAAATACGTTTGGGAAATGATCAAACACATGGCTGAAGCACAAACACAGCTATAGTTCATGGGGTGTAGGCTTTTAACATACAGCTACACAAGCTTCTCTGAGATAGTTACAGATGATGATGTGCAACTAAATAAAATACATACTGTGAAACTCTCTCTTTTCATATCTAGATATAAATAATCCCCCAGAGGGGAAACCAACCAACAGAATGTCTGATGAGCCCCCTTCACCGCGTGTGTATCGACAAAGGCATGCTCTTATTGAGAAGAATCAATGTACAGAACGACTGAAACAAAGCTTGAACAAGATGAACCATCTCTTGCCATTCATCCGATTACTGATTCTGAAGAGCTAAACTTGCGGCTGCATGCGGATCTTGCACAAACAAGCAGTCTTGCTGATTCTATGGTACGAGTCTGGAGCTAGAATATAGAACAGAGGGGGGGACACTAGCATACTGTATGAAACCTGTTGTGCATCGGTGCGAATGTCATGTAAAATCCTGTGTGAGACAATGCTGACAAGAGAGCTGAACTCCAAGAACATTCTGATAGGGACTCTCCTACTCAGTTGCAGTCTAATCCACATTCCTCCAGGAGTGGACCATCTGATTTTGGCAAGAATGGATCGATTCGTACCCAGAGCAATGAGAAGATGGATGCAAGGAGAATGGACCAGACAATAACAATTGTTGGTGTCCTGTTTTGGCGCCCAACGAGACCTTTGAGGAAAGGATAGAGGTGGACGATCACCCAGAAGGAGAAAAAGAGTTTCCCGAACAAAGGCCCCCAGGATTCATATCCATTGTTTATCGCGTTAGAGACACCAGCTACGACACCGATGAAGTTCACAACGAGCAATGTTGTGGGAGGGATGAGCAATGTGGTCCACTTGAACGTGTATAACTCGGAGAATTCTTCATCATCACCAGCCTTTGAAGTCACAGTGAAATTGGTGTCTATACCAGCGAGAACCTTTAGAAGTCCCTGAAACACAGCAAACAGATGCGCGGAAACGCCTCCAATAACCCAAAATTGTTCATTTCTCCACCAATCATCAATGGCAACGCCACTCCATCTCATTTCAAGGATGCTCGTCGCGAAGATACAAATGAAAAGTGACAAGAACCAAAGACTTGCTACATTAGAGAGCTGCAATTTAGAACACACATGTATAAGTCATGGTAAATAACAACAACAACCAAAGCTTTTATCACATTAAAGTCAGCTATATGAATCTATATTAAGCTTAAGCAGGGCTATATCATTGTTAAGCCTCAGTAGACAAATAAAGAATCACACATAAATACGAAAAAGGGGCAGGAAGTTTACCTCTGGGGTGATAAATTTTCCAGTGAGCAAGCAAACAGCAGGCAGGGTACAATATGCCAAAAGAGGAATTGATGTCCAGGGGTAGATGGTAGCATTGATATATGACATCCTTTCCAACCATTTAAGCCCGCCTCCGTATCCATACCATAGAGGGCAGTGCTTGCTCAAGAAAATTTCGACGGAACCAAGTGCCCACCTAAGAACCTGGTGAAGACGGTCCGAAAGATTAAGAGGTGCTGAACCTTTGAATGCAGTTCTTGACGGCACACAATAGATAGACCTCCACCCATGGCAATGCATCTTAAAACCAGTCAATATATCTTCAGTAACAGAACCATAGATCCACCCAATCTGCAGCAAGAAAAATGCATAGAAAATTATGAAAGTGTCCTGACTGTAAACTAGAAAAACTTTAAAGATAAGATGAAGCACCTCTTTTCCCCAGTCTGTCTTGTCTTCGTAGCCACAGCTGATAACATGAATAGCTTCCTTTAACAAAGAAGATGGAGTAGCACCTTTCAGCGTTCCGCCATTCTCTAGGAGAGTAGATGCAACAAAAACAGGAGACTGCCCAAATTTCTTTTCCAACTTCTGCTCAACTGTCATATTTTGTTTTTGAATCTCATTGCCTGTGAATAGACAAAAGATTAGCAAATGGAACTTCATAATAGGACCATATATATTTCTGATATATTCTCACGCAGCTTATAATCATGATATCCGCTTAATCATCGTTCCCAATGTTTAAATAATTAAACAAGACGACAACATTACAATATATATTAAGGACAACACTTGAATAGTTGCCCTGTATCTATTCAGTTGTATGATGTGGCCTATTCTAAGTCTTCTACTAAAAGATATTTAAGGAGAATAATGAAAAGTAGAGAATGAGTAAATAGACAACTAGATATGTTCTTCAAGAACTGCATTATCTCCTATATGGTTACCAGAACTAGAAGATACCATAAAAATACTAAAAGATTGTTAAATGCAAAAGTACGATATGAAGTATTCAAAAAAATTTGATTGTGTAGACATACTTCTAGCACCTTCTTCGATGCCTTCGAGAGTATGTGCTGGTCCTGCAATCTCAATACTTTTAGAACCAGACCTTTTCTTTTCCTGCTTACTTTTTGTTGACTTCTTCCTGCTACCAGTGCAGCAGCAAAAACAGCAGCACCATTTAGGCCAGCAATTGCAAGTCCTATTTGGGGGCTTCTTTTTCTTCGGAGCATCAGTTCCATATAACGCTTGTCTTCTGAAAGCACATCCAGTGCCGACATAAATAGGTCCTTGAATCCCATCCAAACCTTTCATATTGATCTAAATCATGCCTTTGTTTTAGTTCTCAAACCAAGCAAATGCATAAACTTTTATTGGATATGTAACAGATATCACAAGTTAACACTTACATCAAAAAACACAATGTTCCGATTAGCATATCGATCATGTCGATCAATACCATCGAACCTCTGAGGAAACTGCACATAGCATACTCTCTTTCCCACAAGTGGATCCATCATAAAACACATTGCTTCTCGTATTGCCTTGCTGTTGTTGAAGTAATGATCACAATCGACATTCAGCAGATAAGGTGCATTTGTAAGTACGGCGGAGACTCGGACCTGCCAAATGCATTAAAGGAAAGTGAGCAGACCTGCAGCTATTTTGATATTCAGGAAGATACTCATAAAGAACAATTGCTAACCAAAGCATTCATGGCTCCAGCCTTTTTATGATGATTGAAACCAGGTCTCTTTTCTCTTGAGACATAAACCAAGCGCGGAAGTTCATTCCCATCGACATCATGCCCACCACTTTGCCCCAAGAAGACCTAAACGTTATATAGATGTCAGCAATATAAGGGAAATTGAATTGGCAAAACAATGCATACTTCCAGCCAAAAAGAAATGAAGAAAACACAAGATTTACCTGAATCATGCCTGGATGATCGCGGACATTATTTCCAGGCCATAGTGTTCCATCCTGCATTGTCCACCCTTCTTCAGGTACCTTTTGTGCTTTTGCAACAAGGCCATTTATTCGTACCTTAAATTCCTCGTATTCTCTCTGAAAGCAGAAGCAATTTAAGTAACACAAATTGAATGCATACTTCACCACTGATAGTAATAACTATTTTGTACCTTCATTGCTCTTCTTTCCTTTACAAATGAAGGATGAACCTTATCCTTCAAATAATCTATCTTCTGCTGAAAATACCACTCGGGTGCACGTGGCTCTATATTGAATTTCTTGCAAAATGGAACCCATTTCTTTGCAAACTCAGATGTTTCAGACAATGCTTCAAATGTCAGCATAGCAGCACCATCATCTGAGACATAGCAGGATACTTTTTCCACTGGATAGTCCACAGCAAGGATCGAGAGAACAGTGTTTGCAGTGATTAAAGGGGGTTCCTTCATTGGATCAACTGTACTCACAAATATGTCCATTGGAGCCAAATGAGAAGGTTGCCCTTCTTTTTCATACCTAAGAACATGAATGAACAGAACAATTAAGAAGACATTGACTAAGTGAACAATGAGATTTCACGGTGACAGCATCAATTACCTCAAGGACAACCTATCAAGATAAGTTTCCCTCTCTATTGGAAGCCACTTGGGAAACTGATCAAGAATCCAAGACAAGGCAAACCAGATTTCGCAGATGACTGATATAAGCCACAATGGATATGCATCTTTCGCAGGGTTGGTAATCCGATAATGGAAGAAAAACCCAGCAACTACAAGTCGAATTAAGATGATCATTCTGTATGGGTTTATTTTGCTAGAAGGGATCGGTAGCTTTCTTGACAATGGTTGCCTAGCTTCATCCATTCTACAGAGATAAGTTGAAAGTCAAATTGAATTTCAGAATAAACACACATGAAAATGGAAAAGTGGATCAAACAATTATCCGAAGTTATTATAACATGATTCTCAAAGTTTTAGAAATTTAACTAGTGTTGGGGCTTACAATGGTAAATCAGATTCATCATTATTATTATCCCAGCCTTTATCACCGCCATTGCTCCTGGCCATCTGAAATTTCTCTTGCTTTTGCTTCCAGCTCTCCATCCGCTCCTTCCATGCCACACTCCCATATCCATAAGCAGCAAGATCCTTTGAAGGGTCCATGGATCTAGGTTGCACTGTGAAGAAAGTGCTTTGTTATCAATCAAAATTATACAAGAAGATCTAATGAGCCAGACATCGTGCTAGTTTAGTTTATATAAGGCGTAGATCCCAAAGGTAATGCAAATACCTGGAACATTGTGATCGGGAAAGGGAAGAGGATGAATCCTTTTCCCTCCGCCACCCATGAAAGAAGGAACAAGAGCATGCTGCTCTGGAGGAATGTCATCGACCTGTAGAATCAAAGTAGGAATTCATTCACCAGAACTGAATTGCACTACTGAGTCCAAAATAACAAACAGTACTGTGTGATTCGATGATACCATCTCTCCATTGGTGAGAAGAGGGACTTGTGGCATAGGACGAACCACATGAGGGTTGTTTATGTCACCATGTCGGCCGTAGCTCATGCGGCTGTGTAGCATGGCCTCCGCCAAGTATTCTGAGTCATGATCATCTCCCCAGTCAAACTCATGTTCGAGATCATCAACATCATCCTCTTCCTCATCACCAGGCACACGCGGGCACCCTGCAAGTACAAATGCTATGAATCCAACAATCTGATGCAAGTAAGATCGAAGCGAAAAAAGATCAAGGACAACAAGTGAATTAGGAGGGGTAAAACCATTGCAGAATCTATTACAAGAATGATCATTACCACATGGATCTACTGTGCTACAATATCTAGTGAAAGGAAACTTTCATGTGTTTGAATGATATAATGCTAAATTAAACGAGAAAATTTCAGGTAGATCTGGTGAAATGGAAGCAGGGAGGTGAATTAGGGATTCCTCACTTAGTTTTCTTTCTTTTATTTACCTTTGAGCCGCTTGAACCTTGTTTTGCACTGAGGGCAGACTTGGTTCCCCTCCCGGCGTTCGTACTCATAGCAAGTCCTGCAAATGGGGAACGCGCACTCGTTGCAGGCGACGAAGAGATCACCACCGACGTTGAGGCCAACGTCGTCGCCGCAGATCTGGCAGACCTGCCCACTCAGCTGTTGCAGCGGCCTTGGCTGCAATCCAAAAAACATCGATTGAAAAAAAAAATCAGATCTTGCCACAAGAAACCGAGAAATTAATGAAGAAGGAGAAGACGCAGAAATTACCCCCGATTCCCCATCACGGCGGATGACGACGAGCTCGTTGCGGTTGTGAGAGCCAGCGACCAGCCCCGCGCTCGCCTCCATTCGTCGGCAACAGGGTTTACTTCAACTTAATAAAGGCAGCTAAGCTACTTGATTCAAATCAAGGCGACTGCAACAATGATCATTGGAGCACCATGGTCGAATCCCTCGGCTCCTTCTCCCTCTTTGAGCGCGCAGTCGAGGAGGCGAAAGTAACCACCTTTCTCTCTCGCACTCAAATCTCTCTGTCTTCCGCTAAAGCAATGTGATGCCAGCGACACCTGCCCTTCTCCCAATCCCACCACCACTTATTATTCCTTGCTTCTTACTTGCACTCCGCCAACCGGATCAGTAAAAAACCAGAAAGGGGGCGGCGAAAAAAAGATGACTTTGGAGTTGGAAAGGGCGAAGCGGAGTAAAAAAGGACCGATCAACTGCGGAAGAACGACCGACAGGGCTGCTGCGAAGGCGACGTCTGAGCTGCCTTGTGATCCAAATCAACGAAGGCGACTCGATCGATGGGCGACACCCAACACCACCAACAGATGGATCCGGCCGGTCTCCGATCGCCCGGCGAGTGCGCGATGCGTTCTTGTCCCGAAGCATCTGTTAATTGTGCAATTAAAACAACGTTTAATCGATGCTATAAAAAGTAACTTTTTTATCTGCAACGGTAGATTTGTTTTGAGGCGTCCGCCGACAGGCAAAGAACATGACGTCGCTTATAGCTGCTGCGTCAGCGGCTCATGGATTGAACACACTCTCTTTCTCTGTCTAATGGAGTTGAAAAAGTGTTGAGTTTGATTAATTTCATTTATTCAAGGTTAATTGATAATCATGATGACAAGAATTGAAACTTCGTGTTTTTGAAATTAAACTTGTGTGAGGATTCATATGCTAAAAAACATATAAATGATGTTGGTTTGAGAAAAAAAATAAAAAGAATATCTTTTATTATCATTAAAAGGGTGTTGTTCTATATTAAAAAAGTATCAAAGTACCTTCTATCTTTATTATAATAATATTGGAACTATTTTAATAATTAGATTAATTTTAATCCAGTTCAAAAAATGGAAGAGGAATATTGAAACGGTTCATAGTAGGTGAAGGAAATATTCTCAAATATTTGGACCAATTCAACAACCATTATTCAAACTGACTGTTTGAGTGTCATTTTAATTAGTTGCTCAGTCATGTCGGATTAGGTTCGACAATAGGAGATAAATAATTTGCATAATTTGGATGATTGAGACGATCCACCAAATTAGATCACATCAATTATTTTTTGAGAATTAAACGCATACACACACGACACTCATTAGTCTTCAATTATTATTTCCTTAAAAATGATGGTCGATGATGACAAAGTCGTGCAAAAACCAAAGGAAAGTGTCGGTGGCCAAGTCTTTCGCCCTCACCGTCGCAATAATAATAATTAACAATATGAATGAATGAATAAAAAACAGAATTTGAAACGTGCACGAACAACTGTTTGACCTGTGGTGCAACAGGTTGTATCTCTCTGTCAAGTAAAAAAAAAAAAACTAAGAAGGAATTTATAGTCCATTTTAGCGAAAGTTGGATTTTGAAAAACAGGATCTATATTATACGTAGTCATGCTTTGCTTAAAATTAAAAACCCGACAACTTTACCATTGTGTTCATTTTATTTTATTTATTTTTAATAATCTAAATTTCAATTTTCATCCAATTACTCTTGAAAAATAAATGACCTTTCTCTAGCTTGATTTACCTACTCAATAAATGTTTGGGAGTTGTAAAAAGTACAGTCAAGAATTTTTTTTTCCTCTATGAAATCACCCAATTGAAATCTAAATTACAATAATTCACGTTCCTGATGGGGCAATTTTAGACAACAGCACACAAACATTCATAAGAACATTTTCATCAAGAATATTTTTAAAATTTAAAATAACTTATTTACTTTATTAAATTTATATTATCATTTTTCATTACATCTTATATCAATTATCCTAAAATTTTTAATATCTTTATTTCTTTATTATTTACTTCACTTTTACTCTTTTTTTTTATTTTTTCTCCTATAATATCTATTTTTCATTATCCAATTCATTCTCTTTATTTTTCATCTTACCAATTAAATAATATTTTAAAAATAAATTTCATTCTTTAAATTTAAAAAATATTATTTATAAAATCTAAATTTAGAAAATAAATAAGTAATATAAAGATTATTTTATATAAAATATGTAATTTAAAAAAAAATTATGGGTTTAGGAACGCTGACATAGATGCTCCAAGTCACAAGCATTTGAATGAGAAGGTAAAATCTGAGCACACGTGAAATCCTAAATAAAGTTTCTAGGTGGCTTAGTTGGTGTTTGGTACAATTGCAAGTTTCATATCAAATGGTTCTTCAAACGTTACACGAGATCCAAAATGTAAATTGCAAGAAATGATAGCCGAGCAAAATTTTCAATACACGTTTGAATAAGTTACATTAGATGGGTTCTAACATGTGCAATGATAGATAATTGACTTGGAGATGGTGAGCTACAAGAGATTAGTCGGTTAGTAATTATCGGGTTTAGAATATGTGAGAAGGGAACGCAATCTAAACCGACCATCAAAGGGGAGAGGGCTTCAGAATAAGCAGTCAATATGAAACTATAACCTTGTGAAGGACTTTCCAGTACCTTGAACATGATGGGTTCAAATGTATAGCTCGTTGTATCCACCTCTCAGGGCTTTGACTCGATGCTACGCCAGGATCTTGGATAGAGCCTGAATTTGATTGTTTTGCGAGCAAGTGCATTTGGAAATACAGCTCAGCTGGCCTCATTTCTGCAAGAACGAGAATGTAAGTGAGAAATAAAATATATAAACAAAAAAAAAACACTTTGTCCACAATTTTTTTTATTGGGAGTAACCTTCTGGCCAAGCAAACCATTCGTGTTGAAGGTGCTTCTCCCACTTGGTCTTTGCACCAAAGCTTGCTTCTGCTTGAGCCAACAACAATGAAACGATGGGCAAGAGAGTAGGTGAATTGTTCTGCGCCTTGATAAGGCTGCTAATTGCAGCAGACACAAACTGAGGGCCTGCCTGGCGCCTAGCAAGCTCCATACAGATGGCACCTGTTGTAATGTTTAATCCAACCTCAGTATATGGAAATGAGAAAAATCTATTCCATTGTAATGCAAGCACATCAAAGAACAGAGTTTTGCAATAGTTTAATCGAGTAAGTTCCATTATGAAATCTACGATTATATCAAGTAATCTTGCAAGATAACTCTCTTTCATAAACCTAAAATTTACAGCTCCAATGGATTTTTGACAGCTGCACTAGATCATGAAAGAACATGCAGAATGTGTTAGCACCAGTACTTAGAAATCAGGATTCACAAGTCGGCTTGTATGAAACAAAACAAAAGAATGGCAACCATGGTCATTTGTTGGGCTAAAATTGAGACAAATGTGCATTTAATAGTTAATACACAATTTTTTTCTGATGGGATAAATGTGAAATAGTAGATATGGCATAATGCAGGTGCAAGTGGACTTAAAAATTATCTGAAACTTGTAGAGATTAATACCATGACAAAGTAGAAGGCAGCTGTTCGTATTTGCGGCACAAGCTCGTGTCAAGGCTTGCTCTGCTTGCAAATACTCCTGATCCCACATATAACATTGAGCACTAACTAATTCAAAATTAGCAATCCAGTGATCAAAGGAACTTCCTTTAGTGGTTGCACATGCATAGAAATTTGCATCTATTATGTCTGAATTCTTCTGTAAACTGTATCTAGATGCAAGATATTTTAGTGATAACCATCCCATAGGATGAAGTGTCTTCGTCTGTAAACAGTTAGCATACTCATTCCTAAGGTTTGAGAAGTCCTGTTGCACTGCATATGCACGGCACAGTTGCAGGTGTGCAAAAAATGAATCACTAGATGTAGGGAGAAGGCTTAACGCATCAGTAGCATTACGTATACATCCTAAAGCATCACCACTCTGCAAACTTAATTCTGATGCACACAGTAGCAAGAGGAAATGCCTTGAATGAGAGTGATTATTTTCTATAAGATTCTCTCTATAAATGGCATCTGAAACCAAGTGTTTCAACGTAATGCAAAGTTGCTGAGGAAACTTTTGTTCACGAGCTTTCTGCAATAGATTAAGAATAAGCAAATAGCGAGCATTTTGGTTCCAAGGTTCTTGATGTAACCATCTGCAAAAATTTGCCGGAATTAAACTAACCTGCAATTTCGTTTGCTCTTAATATTAGTATCCAGATCACAATCAATCAGAAAGAAAAAAATACCTTTGTAGTAAAGGCAAACTTCTAGCTCCATGCATAAGGCAATCATCGCATGTGGGGAAAGAAAATTTTGGATTGGTAGAACACAAGGAATGGCAGGCAACTGCTGCAGCACCATGGATTTCATGCGGCAATTTAAATCCTTTCTTTACAGGATATAAGCTTCCAGTAGGAATGACAGTACACCTAGATGCTTTTGCAGGAGCTATCCAGTCTTCACTAGATAATAAAAGTGAACCAAGATGGCATCTGCAGCAGGCAAAGCCAATACACACATGAAACCAGGAAAGTGATGCTTCCAATTGAAAACAGCAGATTTAGATAAACCATGAGAGAGGACATGAGAAACATAGTTGACCCTCTATTTATAGAAAATGACTGAAAAACACAAATACAACCAAGGTTGTCAAACTTGAGGTTCCTTTCAGAAGATGTCTGATATTTTCTAATTTCTATATCCTAAAAATCTACAAAAACAATATAATATATGTCATCACACCATACAATAAGCAGAATATGTTGGTCATAATTAAAAGAAAAAATACATCTCAATATCTGTCTTGAAAAAAATGTACTGAATATTACATTTGTGTTTCATTGCATTCAGAATTTAAATGAAATGGAGAACCAAGTATATCAACTTCTAATTATAAGCAATTAATCATCAACTCCAAGTCTCCATGGTATTGATGTGATTGAAGAGAGGTAGACAGTGACACAACATTAAAAATTTGGAAGACTTTAACACAACAAAGACCATCTGGTGATGCTGTTTAACTCAGGTAAGAGTATTTTAGACGAATGGACAACTGTAAGTGTTTGACTCGAAGTGGCAGTTGCAGAATACCAGGATTTTGACAGGTGCAATGAGTAGATGAAAGACCAAACAGCATAGTTTCATGTTCACAATCAATTTCACCCTATTGTCAACCTAGTCCTAATGCGGCAAAAATTGTTATTTTCAATGATGGTTGGATGTCAGCTCCATCTTCATCATCATTCCCTCTAGATTCCACTCTCTTGTCTGTTTACTTCTATCATTTAATAGAATATTCATCATTTTGTTCTTTTATAATGTGTTAAGTTTTGATTCCAATTTGTTAAGTTAAAATTCAATACATTAGTGTTGTAGGGAAAATATTATATCACACTATCCTAGGTAGCCCCTTCTACTATATATGTATTAATCAGGAAGAAATATTACAAATACACCCTTATAATTTCATGTATTTAAAGATTGGTGTGCATGACTCCCCTCAAGTTGTTTTGAATATATATATATATATATATATATATATAGAGAGAGAGAGAGAGAGAGAGAGAGAGACTCACCTTTTATATATGTACTCAATTTTAGATCATTTAAAGAATTGGTCAGTAAGTCTGCTAGCTTATCATTAGAAGTTTATCATTCAAGCTAAAAAATTGAAGTGGTGATCTGGTTAGATTGCACTTTTTTCTTTATGAAGTGACAACCAATTTTTATGTGCTTTATCATCTCAGGTTCAAAGCTATATGCATTATTGTAGTAAAGCTTCATTGTCTTTGTAGGTATATATCTGAGCTTGACCATCATATATTTACACAAATGAGCTCACACGTTACTAGGATTATTACCTATATATTTTTCCTTTTCACTTGATCAAGCTACAAGGGTCTATTTCATTCTCTTCTAGGAAACCAGATTCGCTCCCAAGAGAACATAATATCCAAATGTAGATCATCTATACATAGAAGATGCTACCCGATCTACATCAAAGTACCCCACAATCTGAAGATGATCTCAATCTAAGATATCTTTCCCAAGACCATTTTAAGGTATCATAGGATAGGATTCTTTAAGGTTGCCAAGCAATAGTTTTGACATATGTTCTCCAAAAAGTGGTTGATCACACTAATAACATCAAATAAGATGTCTAGTCTGATGATTATAAAATATTTCACCTTTCCTACCAAGTTATATATATCTCATCAGTTAGTGGCTCCCTTATCCGAATATTAATCCAACATTAGGATCCATGAGAGTATTTATTAGTTTAGTCCCTAGCATGTCATTTCCTTTAAGCATATCAAATACATACTTGTTGAAACGCAGGCATCTCTCTAAGCAAACAACTTTTATACCATAGTACTTTAGGTCATCCAAGCCTTCAATTGATGGAAATAACTTCTTGATATCCAGCGCATGAAGCAGCCAATGAAAGATAGCATCTAGAGAGGAACAGATGGACTGGAGTCTAAAGTGCTCTTGACCACTAGAGAAAAAATATCTAGAGTCACCCCTATAAACTTAAGTATATACTTTTGTCACTAGACAAGCTTTGATGCAAGCGACAATTCTTTCACACTTAAATAAAATCTCATTGTGCCCCGCCATAGACTTCCCAGGTGGGAGAGGAACAAGCTCCTAAGTTTTATTGGAGAATCTTGCCATCATATCATCCTTCCAACATGGATATAAGAGAACCTTTGAGACATATCTAGGGATGATGCATGTGAAGGAGCATGATAGCAATAGCTTACCAAAACGATCCTGTATATCTCTGACATTTGAAGTTATCAAGAAAATATCTCTATGATTTGTTGCAACAGCCTAGAAGTGACCAATGTGGTTGATCATCTCGACATCAAATTGATGTAGCTAAAAGAGATTAGTAGTTATGCCATAGGTTTGATAGATGTCACCCATGTATAGGTCCCTAACTTGTGTCCTCATCCCATAGCAAGAGAAGTAACATTTTAAGATACTTATAAGGTTGAATCATGGACCACCAAAGGTAAGAATAAGGTTAAAAAACAATCCACTTATGCCCATAAGGATCTAGCTGACTCGGTAATCTCGGAAGCTAGGGCATTTATGACCTATAAACCATACTTGAACCACCATAGCTCGTGAGGCATAATTTTTTTCCATTCAACTCTCCATGGTGATTGTTAGGGACCAGAGGTTAGGGGAGATCACGTCAAGTGGCATTGAAGATGTGGAAGATGAATCTGACATTGGCTTAACTGTTCAACACAATGGGTTGGCCCTAGAAAAGATCTTGCTATTGTGCAGACCTAGGCTGGGCTAGACTGGTCTGCTTGCCCAACCCAAGAAGGAAAAGATGGGTAAACTGCTCAGGAAGGCTTCTCCAGTGGGCTGTTCTGGTCTGCAACCCAAGCCAAGAAAGATAGAAGAAAGGTAGGCTTCTCTAGTGGACTGAACATAAACCAAAGGAGATGAGTTCGTCAGCTTCCTGGAGTGGCAAGCATGCATCGTCACAAAGTAGAAAGTGGTGGCAGCAGAGGCCAGAAACCAGCTCTGGTGATGGTATTTGTCCTCTAATGCAGAGGAAAAGGAGATGAAATAGCAGTGACGGTGAATTGACAGTGGTGGCTCTGTGCAAGGATGAGACAGCACAACCACAATGATGAGAGGCAGTATCAGTGCAAGGACGAAGCTCATTGGAAGAGAGGAATCTTCAGGTCATCAGCAACACACAGAGAAAGGCACAGATGGAAAGGGCTTCATCTCCATACACACAAAAGATTCATGTTGTCAACACACACAAGGGGAGGGAATAGAAAGTATCAGCAGCTGGCTCTGATATCTAGGGGGAATTGTCTTATCACAATACCCTAGGTAGCCTCCTTCAACCTATGCACACATGTATTATTAGCAAGAATATTGCAAATACACTCTTATAATTTCACGTATTTATAGATTGGTCCATAACAATTTGATTTAATTTTTGATGAACTTTATTTTTTTCAAAGATGTATAAGATCCAAGTGACTTTGAATTTTATTCAATTGAAGTGATTGCCATGATTCTTTCATATTGGGATTCATATGTATAATGTGCATGGTTTTACATCTTATCTATACATTGAAATTCATATTGGGATTCACAGTGGCAAAAGACGATTCGCTCGCCCCCAGCACCTCCACTAGCCCGTCCTCAGACCAACACGGAAGAGGTAAATCATAGGGTGACTACTAGCCTTGGGCAGTTGAATAGCACATGGGGAGGACAAGCACCCGGCTACTAGCCGGGATTTGACCCCCAAACCTCATGGTGGCAACACCATGAGCTAGATAACTGTCCATCCCGAGGGGACTTCATATTGGGATTCACGTATCTATGCATGCTTTTCATATTGGGATTCAAATACACTCTTATGGTTTCACGTATTTATACATTGAATTCATGAATCTTACAATTCTGTTTCTGAAACCAATGATTACAACAACTAAAAGATTTAAATTCTCATATTTTTCTCCTTGTGGCATTCCTGACCAATAGACAAGGAAAGACTTAAATGGAACGAAAAACCCTAGAAAGTTATTCCTAGCATGCTACAACGGATGATTTGCATGTCAAAAAGTCAGTTTTTATCAAACGTATAGGCAGCAGATATGGTGTGTTATATATGGCCTATCAGAATCCAATCTCAACCAAACAACTCCATACATATGGAGTTGGTTGCATGAATCTTATCCCTCTAGCTGTTATAGCACTAGTAATATCCCAATCAATATTTAATATTCAAATCAATTACATTGGCTAAGGCTCTATTTGGTCTGTCTTTACCCTTACACTTTATAGTTGAATTAATATAACTGATCTAATTATCAGATTCATTGATCAACTTACAACATCTCTATGCCATCGCGATCTACTCCTTCATATAATCATTTATTGGTGGCAAAAGGTGAAGCCATCAGCTTAGCGGCCCCTCTAGGTCAGCCCCACACACTCTAGAAGGGCATAAATCACGAGAGCTTATTCAACCTTAGCCGACCGGCCTTCCTAGACGGAGCACGAGATAAACCGAAGCAATATTTGCACCTACAGGGAATCTAACCATGCTTCATTGGTGACAATCCCTGCCCAAGTACCAACTCGGCTACACCCGCGGGGGCTTTAATTAATCATTTATTGAAGCTATACTTAATTGCTCTTAAATATTAATCATTGATATTTTATCCTTTCTAACCTCTATAGATTCACCTTAGTATTTACTCTCCAAGCATTAATCTTTTGTGTCATTTCTTAACATCCCAATACTCAAGTATGACATTGGACACACCACAATGTCAATAAAAAAATTTAGCATAAGAGGCATATAACAATCTCATAAGTTCAAAAAACAAAAAACCTTCTCCATGTCAACCCACACATTTTTTATTGTATCAATGAAATCTTCATTAATGTCTTATTAAATAATAGAAATCAAAAATATTTAAAATTACTTATAGTAATTCATAGCTAAGTACATGACAAGAATAAATGTGCTCATTTCATAGCTAAGCTACATGTTACAAGAATAAGTCAAAAAAAAAAAAACAACAGTGAATGTTCAGAAACAAGAGAACCTACTTTTGCATGTTTTCACTTTGAAAACACGCAAACGTGTTAAACCAGAACTTACCTCAGTAAGTTATTGTTAGGATACATATGAAGAGCCTTTTTTAGGTAAGTTACTCCTTTGCCAATTGCTAAACTTTGATCAGATTCACATGTGATCTGTAGTAATGAACCTCTGTTAATACTATCCATCTCCAAGAGCAATATAAAGAAGAAATGCCAAATACTAAGACTGAAGTAGAAAAGAGCTTACCATTTTGCTAATAGCAGTAAGGGAATGCATTTCACTAACTATACCATGAGAAGCAGTAGCTGGAGAAATAGTTGGAAGTAGCAACTGCAGCCTATTATTTGTGTCTAAAGCATTCAATGCGCAAACAATAAGACTCATTCTTGTACTTTGCAACAAATTACTTGGAAGTTTGCTAATGGTTGCAACTACAGAATCACATCCTGAAATGTTGTATACTAGAGTGCATATCAACCCAAGGGCAGCATTTGCCGATGTCTGCTTCATGGTCGAGATATTCTCAGCCAGTTTACGCACCACTGTAAGAGCTCTGTTATTCTGTCCAAGATTCCATAATGCCACAGCATATATCTGCAAGCCCTTGCCATCTAAGAAGCCTGAAAATTGAATGGAATAAATCTGATTGCCAAAAAAATGACAAAACCCGCTAAGTTTTTTTCATCTACTGGTCATTTCCCTTGCGGTTGTGCTAGCTACTTTACAAATTTATCACCCAATGATTTATATAAAAAAAATTACTTCAGGTCAGTGGAAAAGATAAGTTCAATGTCATACCTTCTTTTTCCAAATGATCACACTCGTGTGCAGCATCAATTGCACGACCTGCCTGCAAAAGTAGTATTTTATAGGCGGTCCAGCGCTTAAGAGATGCACACATATCTATATAAAGAATGAGTTTCAAAAACTGGAACATAGCATATTCATCCTAACCAATAAACAAAATAGAATAGAATTTACCTTACATAGCGATCTAGCAAGGTTGACTGACACATCAACAAAGTGTGCTTGAACATCACCCTCAAAACATGGAAAGTTCTTCAAAATATATCTAGCCTGTTGGTATGCAATAACTGCAGACTGATAATCTGTCCGTGATTCACAAACCAAGCCTAGTAAATTATGTGCCAAAGATGAGAATGGAGCCCGATGAACAGCCTGTTGTATGGCACCAAATACCTGCAAATCAATAAAATAGACTAAATGGAATATCAACATGCAAGACATGATCCAGTTTAAGAGTAACAATCTAATGTAATTAAAGTGGTCCTTAAAAAATTAAATGTGATTGAGTTAACATCCTTTTTTACCATATCATGGGTAGAAGAACAAAATTCTTACCAAACTCTAACACAATGTTACCTTCGCCCATGTAATCATGACACCCACGCATATAACTCATCTCTTGCTAACATAAGACCATCTACACTAATCCTCACACAACACATGGTTAATTTTTTTGTTGGTGCAATCAATTTTGATGGTAGGCAAAGAGTTAAGTTAGAAAATGTATTTGATAATTGTAACAAGTATATGCCGACTAGGTCACATAACAAAAAGAGGTCCTAATAGATCAAGCGTAATCGAATGTTTGACATTGAGGAAATCCCAATAGATCAAGAGTGATATGATGTCTGGCAAGAGGAAGTCTCAACAGATCATGGGTGATCAAATGTCTGACAAGAAGCCTCGATGGATAAAGGGTAATTAAATGCCTGACAAGGTGAAGTCTTGATTAGTCAAGGTTGGTGAAAGGCTTGGCAAGACAAAGAAGACTCTATACAAAGATCCTGAAGAAGGTTTTCTAGTGACTTAGCATATTCCACTTGTGCAATGATGAGTATGAGTGCGCATGTAATATTGGAAAATCGAGAGATAAATTAAACTCAGATGAAAGCCTTAGACTTAGTCATTATTCTAGTCAATTGGATTGATGTTACCAATCGACTGATTGTCAGGTCAACCCGGATCCATAAACGCCAAGTGTCAGTAGCAATCAACTGTACAATCAACTGTGATTCAAACCATAAGAATTGCCTAGTCGTTTCTGTTAGACAATTGATTAGAAGTCACTTGAGTCAAATAGCATAATGGTTAATCTATTGTAACAGAACTGTTAGTTTTGTTGTAATAGCTACAATTGAAAACAGTCAATTGGTGGTGCAAGCAGTCAATTGATGGACGGGCAAACAGTTTTATCAAATAGTTAGTTCGTTATTATGGTTGTTTCAAGAAGCTACTATTGAATGCAGTTGACTAAAGTGATGGGTAAAGCAATTCCGAGCCAGTGACAAATCAAATGATACTGAAGAAGCAGCCAACTGATGGAAAAAGATGGATGTTTCTAGAGATCTCTAGGAAGCTTAGGAGTGGCCTATAAATATAGAAAATGTTGGCTACGAAATAAATCATCTTCTACAAGGAAAACTACTGTCAAAATCTCTACTCTCAAACTCTCTCTCCCATACTTTGTAATTTTTATATACTCTTTTGTAAACAAGACTTATAAGAGGAAGTTTCTCCACTTTCAGTAGGTGTCTGAGAACGAGAAAGTTAGTGGAATTCGTGAAGTGACCAGCCAAAAGGTTCTAAGTTCTGGAGTAGGAACTTAGGGGCTACTGAACCATGTAAAAAAATGAGTTAGAATTGCTTTCCTCTTTACTTTTGTGCATTTTTCTTTAACATCCATTACTTTTGCTTTTGCAAAGTAACTTTTCTTGTCTAAGTTCTCTCTTAAGGCTATTCCCCCCCTTCCCCTTCTAGCCTTCTTTCGACCCTACACTTTCTCCTTTAGCATCTCTGACCTGGCAAAATGACTATCAAGTCTTTAAAAGGAATTTCTAGCAGTAGGTATTGACCAGTGCACAGCACAAATGCAATATATGGAGAGATTTGTTTTCCATATTACAATTTCAAAATATTAACAATAGATTAGTTTTACTTTAAGCTTATAAACACCGGAAACACAGCGCATCAGAATATTGTTTCCCCAAGAATATTCATCTTAATGGCCCAATCTACTGCAAAGTGATTTGCAGCTCAGCCTGCAAGCATCCTATGTAAAGTTAGTGCCAATTTTGAAGCCACAAGCTAATTTCAATCTACCTTGTGATCTAAAGATATGGGCATATGGACACCACCTACTAAGATATATCAAAAATAAATTTGGCCTCCAAAAAAAATTGATGGGAAAATGATAATCAAGATACATTACAAATAAACTTGTGAGCATTTTGTGCCAAATATGTGTCAATTTTAAAATTGAAAAGTTGATTTGCAAATCAGTTTGTGATTTTAAAATCAATTATTTTCATTACTGCATGAGATATCAAGAAATAATTTTCCCAAAAAAGTTCATTTCGATGGCAAATGATGTGATCTTATGAGCATTCTGTGCAAAGACCAGAGTCACAAATTAATTTGCAAATTAAAATGCAATCTAATTGATGATTTTGATCACTTTAAACTTGTAACACAAGTAACACAACATATCAGGATATTATTTTCTCAGAAATTCAAAAAGATATATATTTTGACAAGAAAATCCACCACAAGATCGCTTTCAAATGAGGTTAAAATCATCCTTTAACCAACATTAAGAACACAATTTACAGGGATATTATTGGAAATTTTAATTAGGGGTATTTTCTGAGAAAAATTTAACATCAATGCTTGCTCTGGGAAAAGATATATACCAAGGGTTTGTTTTGGAAAAATGCTCCATGTTTAAATTAACACTTACAAGTTACATGCTATCACATTTAAAATAATTTATGACTCCATAATCACTAAAATTTTCTTTAGCAAAGCAAAACAAAAGTCCTCATTAGGTTCTTCATCATTGAATCTTTTAAGTGTGTCAATGGCCTATCTGACCTGCATAGGCACTGATGATCCACCTAGCCCAACTAAGTGCCTGAACCACAACAACACATGCATATACAATCGCTCCCTCATTCTAGGCAGTTGTCTAAGCCACCATTTAGAACACTAATAATTAACACTAACAGTATCAATAGGTTTAGGTAGATCATGAAAAGAAAGTGGAAAAATAAATAGAATGAAAGTAGTGATAAAATCACCATTCATGAACATATGGTTAACATCTCCATTAAAGCTCATTAAACATAATGTCCCTAAAAAATTTCAAAATTGTATATGCCTCCATTGAAATAGGAAGTTCAGACTCAAGTTCAAACTTAATGTCCACTAACTACTAAGCATAACAACACAACTTCACCACAATGTGAACTAGATTGATCTTAATCTTCCTCCATTGTGGAGTTGGAAGCCAATACATTCTGTTAACTCTTGATAGTGATATGAGTTCAAGATGGGTAATCTAGTTTAGTCTGATATCATACTTGGAAGGACAAGGTGGTGTTAGTTTGTATTTACCACTAGACCATATTTGATTTATCCTTAGTGTTGTGACTTAGTCATCCTAGGGCCTTAAGTGTGTAAGCCTTTTCCAGTATTCAGATGTTCAGATAGGTCATTGAATCTAATCGAGGTTTCTCACACATAGCCAGTCTTGGGTAACCACGCTTCTATTGACAAATATACCAACCAATGCACAATAGGTAACACTCACTGATATACCTAGTGCACAGACTTAATCAAACAAGGATATAACTCACACTAGATATCAAGATGCAGCTTCACTTGAAATCTGGCCGAGGTCATAGGCTATAACATCATGAAAATCACAATGCAGCATCAGCTCATATTATGTGCTCATGAGACTTGTAGATAGATAGTGGGCAGTGATAGCTTTCTCCTTTAAGTTTGAGCTTTCTCCCCAACATATGGGGTAGGAAGAGGAGCAACTCCTTCCTAGTGATATTTGGCATATTACAATAGGATTTGGTTGACATGACAATACCATCTTAGCAAACCTAACTCATCCAAGATGATTAATAATATGAAGTATAACCAAAAATATAATCATAAAGGTATTTCATTTTATGCAGAAAGATTTAGTATAAAATGGAAGCCAATTTAATAAGTTAAATTTTTTCCTTAGCTGGTATGATATAAAAAAGATGATTGCATCCGATGAATGTTAAATCTTTAAAACCCATCAAACTTTGTGAGTGAAAGAGGCCGTTGTTGCTAGAGGAAATCAATTTCAAGCTCTAAAACCACATAAGATAGCCACATATAGTGGACCCAAATGCAATGTGAATTCTGGACCTCTATCACATCCACTTATGTGGCAGCATAACCCTATATTTAAAAATAATGATTAGTTTGACCTTAATAAGTACGTGGAGGATGGAGAACTAAGCGTAATTAACAAAAAGAAAAAAGTTGCTCCCCATAAATTGAGAACATATCACACGGCCAATTCAATTGGTGATCACTTAGACTCAAATCTATTCATATTGAGTTAAGAATGTTCTCAAGTTGGCTGTACCAAGTGCAAAACACTTGGATATGTTCTATTGTCACATACACAGATCCAAATCCTACGAGCACACCATGATATGAGATGATAAGATTCACTGTACTGCAAAAAGCTTTTGTGGAAATCACCACTTCCGAAATAGTGGATAATACCAATGTTATACTATTGGTCAATCACAATTTGTGTACCTAAACCAATGAAAAAAGTCTTCATGTGGGAGACAAATGTCTCTACTCACTTACGTGTTATTGCCACTAATTTTCAGGAGTCTAAAAAGTTGCAAGTTGCATGCTGAAGACTCGAGATATTAGCATGTGATCCTCATGTAACCTTGAGGGAGAACTAAGGATAATTAAGTATTAAATCTCTTGACTAATTAATCAAATAACTTAGTTAATTACTTAATTATGTTGATTAATGGAGATTTAATTAGGACGACTTAGAGAGGTCTACTGTCAAATTAAGGCTGCTTTGGGCAATTGGATAGAGAGGCCAAATTAGAAATTAATTAAAGGGTAATTTATGTGAATACGATCCTAATTATTTTTCTCTAAGCTTTAAATCCAATGGATGAGAATACATCTCAATATCAAGCATTAGGTTAAATTTTAATAGATAAGGTCTAAAAGGCATCTTCTAGAGGACATATTTTAGTAAACGTTCTTGGCATCCTGTGGAGAAAGAATATCCAATCGAATGAGGTTGGATGCTTTACGTTGTGGATGAGACCTTATGGGTTTATTAGGAAGCAAAGTATATAAAAGTCACTTTAACTCTCTAAAGCCTAATATTTATTCTAATATAGATTTTGATCTAAGCTCTCTCCCTCACATTGTCTTTCCTTCTCCATCCAAAATGGTGGTCGAAGCCTTGAAGCTTGTGGCCAACCCTTCTTCCTCCCTCCCTCGTATTTCAAGGGCCTAGCACTTCCTAGCATAACAAAAATTAAAATAATGTAGGCAAATATTAAGACTATGACGAGACAAGTGTCATTGTAATGCTAGGGTCATTATTGTTTCATTGAGACTACAGTTTCATTGGTATTGACTAAGATAAAGCCTAACTAAGCTAGTATTATTTGAGTTTGACTTAGCCAACAAAATTCTCTGGTATGACTCAGTCTTCGATTTTGTGTGATCACAAGGAGAAGACAAACAATAAAAAAAGGGAGAGGGGAACAGAAGCACTTGCATATAATATTGGTCAAGGCAAAAAGACTTTTTTTTTCCATGATTCATCCTTTGATTTCATCTAATGGTCACAATGAGGAAATGAACCAACCAAAGTATTAATCATAGTAAAGAGGAGTGATGCCAAATTCAAGTAAATAGAGATCTGTTCATATGTTGTACATATTAACATTTCTAATAGTACCAATCTAAGTCCAACTACAAGTCGTTGACCAAGATATATGTATAGACATGTAAAGAAACAAATTCTTTGTACCATGTCTTGGGAGTATTAATTAGGGTCTTAAAAGATATAGATTAATCTCAGTAGCATGTTGAAAAAATCAATGCTACAAGCATTGATCTAGGCATTAGGAATTTATAACTATTACTCATTTGCTATATTTTTGTTACTTGTTGACCTAAAATTTAATTTAATTAGCTATATAATTGCTATAAGGTTATACATAAAGGTAAACAAACAAAAGAAGAAGAAAATCAGAACAAAATTATTTACATTGATCTTGAAATGCTTTAGAGCACGCAAGTGTCATCACGACATGGTCTGAAAATAGTGTTTCACTCAAAGATCAAAATTCCGGCATTTGAGGATACTTAAAACCTTTCTTGGGCCCAACATCAACACTCAAGTATTGTTACTCCAAGTAAGCACTTGGCATCCCAACTTATCATGTTCAAAATTTTTTTAGAGATAGCCATGTAGAACACATAGATCTACAACTCTAATGAACACATACTAGAAACCAAATAGCATAGGTTTGGGGACCTGTGGTTTTAATTTAAGGCGTCCTTAAGACTAGGAATGGAGCAAAAACAAGAGATAGTAGTAAAAGCGCTCTTGTTGAGCGAAAGAAGGGAAAGAGGAGCAGCAGTATAAAAGACACATGGGGATTTTAGCAAATTACTCAAGTATCAAAAGACAATCTCTATAGCTGCAAGACTCAAAAGTACTGCATCTACAATAATGTACATAACAAATAGCATGGCAACAGAGATGTTTCTCTAGGACGAGGATAGGACAGTTTGAGACAAGGGTCCACTTTGATACAAAATGGAAAAATAAAGTTATTCAAAATTTCAAACAATAGAAGGTGTTCTATTGGTAGCATAATACAAGGCATCAAATAAAATAATTAGTGGACTATCACTCAACTATCTTAATTTTTAACAATACATCAGACGGGATAAAAACAAAAATATATTCCTAATGTGGAGGCATATCTAAATGGGCAATAATTTGCTTAGATAATCCTTCTTTAATTCCTACAAATGGTAACTGAAGCTAACAATATATGTGACTTCTGCATCACTTTAACTGGCAAGGATTAAATGAAATCTTAGACTTGCAATTTTTGGTAAATAGAAAAATCAATCCAAGTAAAAAAAGCAAGCTTGCTCTATAGAAAATATCAAAATATTTCGACATTCACTGCTAGCAAGATCCTAGTGGATCATAAGGACAAAAAAACATGTTAGCAGCATACTAGGATATGGATTACTATGCCAAATTGTCATCAAAACCTGCTTTCAAAATGAAGATCTTTTAGGAATTTATTGGATCATTTCATGATTCTCCCAGTAAATCATAGACAACACTGTTGCCAAATTGACATTTTTAGATGCAAGGACATTAATAAACCAAATACCTGTGGAGACAGCTCATGATCAGAAAGAACAGCAAGTACACCAAGACCAATCTGAAACTCGGCAAGCTGAATGAATTACAAGCATTAAGTGAGCAAACCAGACTGCTCCAGGAGCAACTTAAGTACCAGCTAGATGACTATGAAAAATGGTAGATGATTTTAACTAATTTGCAAAAGCTAATGCATGCACAACCTAGATAACCAGTGACTAAAGAGGTCTATCTGTGCTTGTTTGATAATTAAGTGTTAACTCATTTGTTTACTCGGATGACTATGACAAGAGATTTTACATTTTTAAAATTACACAGTTTCATTATTTTTTTTATTTATCACATCAAACTGAAAAAGTTTAGGAGAAAATTTATAAGGTCTGTCCTTTCATTTTTTAACCAGAAATAGTGAAAAAAAAAAAAAAACAAGGCTCACAGAAGTGTCTATTACAATTTACCAGGAAAATGGGAACTAAAGAAATAAAGAAAATAAAATAAAACTGTAGTAGTTAAGCTAAAAATTTATTTCAGTAATTTCCTTTTTCCTTTCCTTTCATTCAGAATGCAAAATATTACATCATAAATACTACTATTAGTCTATTATGACATAGTCAATTTAATATCACAAACAATAAACTAAATTTATAAAATTTGAATGTACCCTAGGCGTCCCACATGTTGGTGCACCCTGACCTACACGTGTGCATGTTCATGTGATCAACCAAACTCTAGAAATTAAATTTTGCGACATTTTTATATGAGGAACAAAAAGAAATAAGCTACTATTCCATGAAAATGCATCCCTAAAAACATTTTCTTGCACAAAATATTTCCATGGAAAAAAAATCAAAAGCTCAACTTATATCTATGCAACGTAGGAATTGCAACGGAAACAAAAGAAAAAGTAATATGATAATAAAATAAAGATGCTTACAGGAAGTATCTGCACAGCCCAAAGGCAACTTTCATATGCTTCATTCGCCGAGCAAAGCCTAAGCATATGAGAAGGAAAAACTGAAAAATGACATAAAACCCTAAGAAGCACACTAACAGTTATCATTGCCTGGATATTGAATAGGATCGAATGGGCCATTGGTTTGTTGAGGAATTGTCAACCTTTAGACCCTCACAATTATGCCTTCTCAAAAGGGGATGCATAGAGTGGAGTTAGGCTTTATAAAGCTTTGAAGTTCCTCACTCCTTGTCAATAGTCCCATAAAGCTCCCTCATCAGATGAGGTTCAGTAATAACAACAAGACTTGGCTCAGTTGAGAGATCGATAGACCCACATTAAATGAACTTAAAGATCTTACTGGAGTCAACAATTAAGAGAGAAAAAATTTATAAACTCCCAATTCCCTCCCAAAGTCAACAATACCTTGACTATACCCACATATCCTTAGTCAATATCCAAGAAAATGACATTATCACATAATATGACTGTTGGAAAAAAAAAATTGTAACTATGTACCCATCATCAAACCCAGATGACATGCCAGCCCATGGCAATGCCAAAGAAGGATCAATACTTCTTGCATGGTCAAATGCTTCGCTTGCCAACTGCTTCTCTCCCAAGCTTCTATATAGCTGTAACATAACAAAATCAGACAATTATATATGAAGATTCAACTAATGAAGAGTATTTTCACCTTACCTTGCCAAGATGTGCCCATGCTGATGAAAGAGATAAATCCAACTGCAACGCTCTAATCAAAGAATGTTGCTTCAGAGCATCATTGCTTGCCAAACATCCAAGCAGAACCCAGAATTCCTTATTGCCTCCCTCCAGCATCAAACCACCCAAAGCCATCTTCTCTGGCAGCTGCCTAATGAACTCAGAATAAACTTAGCTAGATTCTTGCACATAAGAATTTGCAAAAAGGACCAGAATTCTCCATAGATGATCTTACCAAGCATCCTGTCCATCTTTGTTTTTCTCTTCTAGAGAGTCAATTAATTCAATCGAGATTGCAATATCAGTGTAAATATTAGCCTGCCATGGAGCCAAGTGTAAAGCACGCTGGTATGAGTGCTTAGAACTGTTTGCAGCAGAATTTCGTTCCTTCTTCCAACTGACAATTGACAACTTGAAGATTTCCTCATCTACGTCATACCCTTTTTTCTCATTTTCCCATGGAATGCAATTTGCATATGCAATCTAAATATCATAAACAGTATAAACAGGTTAAGTGTGGTAATTTCATGTTAAGTAGTAGGATTATTAGGTCATATGTAAATATAACAACTACAGAGCTTGTTTCAAATTTAACCATATTTTCAATTTGGATTCATGGATGCACAAGTTTCAAACTTCCATATAAAGAAGACAGGAGTCCCCTCAGGGCGGTGCGGTGGTTGAGTCATGGAGTGTTGCCACATGAGGTCTTGGGATCAAAACTCGGCGCGTCCGAGCATATCTTCCCCCATGCCTTGGCCACCTGCACTAATGGCTAGTAGCCACCCGTGATTTACCTCCTCCGTATTAGCCTAGGAACGGGTTGGCAGGAACACTAGGAGCGAACGAATTGTCTTTTTTTTGCCACATATCAAGAAGACGTGTCTAACATTTATCCTGTTAGTTGTCTGGATTGGACATCACCAATATCATTGTATATTACTAGTAAAATTCACATTCATTTGTTAGATATTCACTGTACATCATGGTTTAGTAGTTATAACTGAGATACTAATGGCATGGCAATACCCGATTCTTGAGTCCACATTGATCAATTACTAAATAAACAACACATATGTCATGTCCCTATTGACCATAATTTAAACAAATTAGAAAGTTATTGTATAAACTAATAAAAAAATTGAAGCGCACACTTAGTTGAAGCTATATTTAGATATCCTCTCTGATTATTATTATTATTACTTAGTGCAACTCAAGTAGATAAGACATCACAATTAACACATATACTGAAGTACAAAATGGCAAAGTCTACCCTTATTAAATAACATATAAACATATTTTGAAAAATGAAAAAAAAAAAAAAACTCTAGGACAGGTACTTTGGATTCCATTATTCGCAAATATTTCCAGCATTATCCTCAGTAAAAGAGAATTTGACTCTGATGAGTACAAACTAGATATCTAATTGTTAATGTCAATAACATCTTCAAGAGACACATTGATTTTTACTTCTCATTTGGCTATATCTTTCAATAAACAAAATAATAAAGTAATTTCCTGAAGTAGAATAGACCACCCATGTATTTAAGCATAATTTCAATCAGAAAAGGCCACAACATAACTCAAGCAATGTTGATACTAGAATCAAAGATGGAATATCCCTTAGGTTATGCTTCATTTGAAAGAAAGGAGAGAAAGAAAAAAAAACAGAGATCAAGTATCTCATATACTCACTCTGAAGAACAAATTTTCAATATCATATACTCACCCATTTTCAAGTCACTCATAGAAAATAGGTTTATAGCTTTGTGTAACAAATTGGATTGATTGATATCGTTGCGTAGTTTGAGGAGAGTTGCATAAAACAAATATACCAACCATATGCCAACTTTTTGATAAAAGAGTCAAGCTCAAGGTTTATATATACAATCATTGGACTTGAATCATAAAAAAATAAACCTAGTTTCCAACTACCTATATATATTTTTATAGCATAAGCTATGTCTGGTTAGGGCTATATAGCTATCAGAAAGATCTGCTTCTCTAATTAATTGTCCTATTTTTTATTATTACAATAGGAATTTTATATTATTTATAAGTCATGGTACCTATTAATTACAAAAGTATTAATATATGTACTACATGTATGTAATCTTATTCAACTCATTAATAAGCCAATAGTCATGATAAGATAATATGATTAATTAAGCAAAACTCCAAATTAATTGTTCCTTAACTCGATCTACCAATCTAGTTCAATTAATAAAGATGTTTTGGGACCACTAATATGGTTTGACTGCAAGGAGTAGTTGCAAAGGAAGGGAATTTGAAAAGGCTCTTATACAAAAAGAAAAAAGAAAAAAAGGAAACTAATGCAGAATGAGGAAAAGAAAGATGAGAGAAATAAAAGGGGAGGGCAAGAAGTAGAAATAGAAAAAGTTTGTTACATCCAAACATAGTTGCACAAGTCTATATAGACTAGTACTCCAAGCAATGCCCACCTATATGAAGTCAAGATCATCTGGGATATAAGTGAAAACCAATAAATGCAAGATTGATATTGTTGGAACCCCAAGGTGTTTTGATATGATCAAACAAGTTAAGTTAGGTCCTGTTTTTTTAACCCTTGTGTCTAAATGTGCAAGAGCTTAGGAACACAGGAAGTCAAGCGGAAGACGCGACTAGCGAGAAGGGCAGCACGGAGAGAGAGCCGACGGGCTCGGTGCGTCCAAGGGACGAGGTGACCACGGAAGAGTACACCGGTGGACGAGAAGAACGTACGCGACGTTCGAGGGACGAGAAACCGAGGAGGAAGGCTGCTCTAGGAGAAGGCTGGAACTTGGGTTCGGGTGAGCCCTATTCCGGATGGCCGAGATCACCCAAGCTAGCGGAGCCGGAGCGAAAGACTCAGACCAAGACGAGCTGAACCGGAGCAGAGGTCCTGGACCAAGAAAAGTCAATTATGTTGACTTTCCTAGTCCGAGCGCCCGGGATACCTCCG